>NC_134853.1:102733781-103051281 GCF_049852395.1 Peromyscus maniculatus bairdii
TTCAGCACCATTAGGTCTCATTTATTAATTGTTGGTCTAATTAATTAATTAATTAAAATGTCCGTCTATCTGTGTCTTCCTGTTCAGAAAGTCTTTCCTGTGCCTAGTCTCTACTTTCTCTTCTATTAGACTCAGGGTATCTGGTCTTATTATGAGGTGGTTGATCCATTCTGAGTTGAAATTCATGCAGGGTGATAGATATGGATCTACCTTCTTTCTCCTACATACAGCTAGCCACAACATCTGCAACAGTTGTTGAAGGAGTTCCTTTATTCAATGTGTAATCTTGGCTTTTGTTGTTGTTTGTTTTCTTTGAGACAGAGTCTCTCTATGTATCCCAGGCTATTCTGGAACTCGCTATGTAGACCCACTATATTAAAGTTGCCCACTATCACTGTGTCAAGGTAAATACACGATTTAGGTGTGACAGTGTTTCTTTTATAAACTTGCATGTCTCTGTGTTGTGCATAAATGTTTAATTGTAATAGCATCCTTTAATAAGTAAGTAGTCTTCTTCTCTTTCTCTTCTTACCAGTTTTACTTTGAAGACTATTTTTGTTTTGAAGACTATTATACTCATTATGCCTGCTTGCTTTTTGGGTCTATTTGCTTGGAATATCTTTTTCCATCCTTTTACCCTGGGTAACATCTATTCTTTATGTTAAGGTTCATTTCTTGGATACAGCAGAATGGTGGATCCTGTTTTCTAGTCCAATCTGTTAGTCTCTGTCTTTTTGTTGGGGAATTAAGACTATTAACATTGAGAGTTATTATTGAGCATGTTTATTGATTCCTGTGGGGTTTTTTGTTGTTGTTGTTGTTGTGGTGGTGGTGGTGGTGGTGGTGGTGGTGTGTTTCCATCTTCTTTACATTAACTATTCTGGGATTTTTTTTTTTTTAATTTTTGTCCTCTTAGGTGTAGTTAACCTGCTCTTCAGGCTGAAATTTTTCTTCTAGTGGCTTCTTAGGTCTGGATTGGTAAATAGAAATTTCTTAAATTAATTTTTATTTATTTATTTGTTTATTTAGTGTGTGTGTGTGTGTGTATAAAATATTTTTCTTTCTCCATCTATTGTGATTGATAGTCTTGCTGGTTATAGTATTCTCCTCTATCATCTAGATTTCAGAGTCTCCAAAGAGAAGTTGGGTGGGTCTGCCTTTATATATGACTTGGTCTTTTCCTCTTGCATCTTTTAATACCCTCTCTTTGTTCTGTACATTCAGTGTTTTAATTATTATGGGATATGAGGAGTTTATTTTCTAGTCCTGTCTATTTGATATTCTGTATGCTTTTTGCACCTTGATAGACATCTCTTTTTCAGATTAGGATAATTTTTTTCCCTGATTTTGTTAAACTGTTTTCTGTACCTTTGAACTGAGTTTCTTATTCTATAACTATTATTCATAGGTTTTGTTTTTCTATAGTGTACCAGATTTCCTGGATAATATTTTGTGTCTGGATTTTTAATTATTGATTTTTTTACTTTGTCTTCAAGACCATGTCTTTTAATATGATGGTAAAGCTTATCACAGAGCTGCATTTCCAGTTTTAATTCAATTTGGATTTTCTTTAGTGATTCTATTTTTTAATTATTAAATTATACTTTAATGTCTTGAGTTGTTTTTATTATTTAATGCTACTGTGGTGATATTTTATTTGTACTGAAATGTTATTTTAATTTTATGTTAATAAATAAAGTTGCCCTGGGGTCAGAGCTATTAGAGCCATAGTAAGAGCGTGGTGGTTAGAAGAGCTAGGTAGATTTCTGTGTGTTCAGGGATACAGCCAGTATTGGAGACATACGCCTTTAAGACCTGGAGGGCGGTACTTACAGGCAGTGATGAGGCAGTCATGTGGTTGGGTTTACAACCAATGAGAAGACAAAACAGAAAGATTATTTAAACAGGGACACAGGAAGTACCTCCCTCTCTCGGGGAAGCTAGGAGCACTGTAGGAGGTAAGATTTTATCTCTGAGCTCTGACCTCTCGGCTTTCTCTTTTACATTGGCTCTGTGTTTCTTATTTTAATAATACGATTGGTTACATCTACATGCTACTGTTTGTATTTTCACGGTCTTCATTAAGGCATTTATTCATATTCTCTTTAAAGTCCTTGAACACATTGTTTTCTTTTCTTTTGGGGGATGGAATTTGAGAAAGGGTTTCTCTGTGTAGCCCTGGCCACCCTGGAACTCTCTCTGCAGACCAGGCTTGCCTTGATCTCAGAGATCCACCTGCCTCTGCCTCCTAAAGTCTGTGATTAGAGACATGAGCCAATATCTCCCAGCCTTGAAAATGTTTATAATGTTATTCCTAAGTCCTGGTCTTATGCTTCACCTACATTGCTTATCTTGAGACCTATTACTGTAAGATTTCTGGCTTCTGGAAGAGGCATATTCTCTTGGTTGTTTTATTTGTGTTTTTGTTCTAGGATCTAAGCACCTAGAGTTATAATGTTTGTGGTGTTTGTTGGTTTAGATATCTGGTCTCATCTTTTATTACTATTTCTCACTCTGGGTCTTAGCCAAGTGTGGAGGCTATGGATTCCCTGGTAGAGAGTGGTTCTATGGATTGGCAGAGAGTCACAAAGGAATGGAAGTAAGCTGGAAGGAATGACTGAAGGGGGTGATGGGTAAGTACTAGGGGCCCCTGTGTCCATACCATGAAGCCATACACCAAAGGAGATGGAGTTGGCTGGGAGGAGGCTTGTAATTTGTTTTAACATATGTGTTAATTTGGCGTACCTGTAGAACCTGGGAAACTAGAAAGGGACCTGCTGTGGGACGTCTTTCTGTATGCTGTGAATAAATATTGCTCTCGTTGGTTGATAAAGAAAGCCATTTGGCCAATGGTGAGGCAGAATAAGGTTAGGTGGGACACTGAAACTGAAGACTGAGAAGAAAGGCAGAGTCAGAGAGATGCTATGAGCAGCTGCCAGGAAAAGCAGCTGCCTTAATGAAGACTGTGAAAATACAAACAGTAACATCAAATAATAAAAACACCTAAAGATATTAAAGTATAATATAATAATTAAAAAATAGAACCACTAAAGAAAATCCAAATTGAATTAAAACTGGAAATGCAGCTCTGTGATAAGCTTTACCTTCATATTACCATCTGAGAGAACAGATAATGCCATGAAGCCATGTGGCAAAACATACATTAGAAGGAATGGGTTAATTTAAGTTGTAAGAGTTAGCTAGCAAGAAGCCTGAGCCATAGGCCATACAGTTTGTAATTAATATAAGCCTCTGTGTGTTTATTTGAGACCAAGCAGCCACCTGACCTGGCAGGACACACACAGGAAAACTTCCACCTACAAGGAGCAGAGGTAGAGATCAGAGAAAATACCTTAAGGGAAGGGGAATAGTAAAATACAGGTGACATAAAGCAGAATAATGGGGGCAGGTTAAGTGGCAAGATGGATGGGAAGGTAAGGCAGAAGAGAGGGTAGGGAGAGAGATAACTAACACAAAGTATGTTGTAGATGTATCCAACCATCTTATTAAATAAGAAACACAGAAACAATGTAAAAGAGAAAGCCGAGAGGTCAGAGCTCAGAGTTAAAATCTCACCCTTCCGCCTGCGGTGTCCCAGCTTCCCGAAAGAGAGCTACTTCCTGTCTGTAAATCCATTTTCCAGTCATTCTGCCTCCTCATTGGTTGTAAACCCAAACACGTGACTGCCTCGTCACTGTCTGAATGTACAGCCCCCTAGGTCTTAAAGGCATATATCTCCAATGCTAGCTGTATCCCTGAACACATAGAGATCTATGGGATTAAAGGCATGTGCCACCACCGCCACACTCTGTCTATGGCTCTAATAGCTCTGACCCCCGGGCAACTTTATTTATTAACATACAATCAAAATCACATTTCAGTACAATTAGAACACCACCACATTTCCCCTTTTCTATTTTAATAAAAAGAAAAAAAAGCAAAAGGTTATACCTAACAAAAGAAAAACTATATACAAAAGTACAGTGCTATGGGACGGTCTGTATGTCAAATTGCTCTGATTGGTCAATAAATAAAACACTGGTTGGCCAGTGGCCAGGCAGGAAGTAGGTGGGACAAGGAGAGAGGAGAATTCTGGGAAGTGGAAGGCTGACGGAGAGAGACACTGCAGCCGCCGCCATGACCAGCAGCATGTGAAGACGCCGGTAAGCCACCAGCCACGTGGCAAGGTATAGATTTATAGAAATGGATTAATTTAAGCTATAAGAACAGTTAGCAAGAAGCCTGCCACGGCCATACAGTTTGTAAGCAATATAAGTCTCTGTGTTTACTTGGTTGGGTCTGAGTGGCTGTGGGACTGGCGGGTGACAAAGATTTGTCCTGACTGTGGGCAAGGCAGGAAAACTAAAGCTACAGTATGTTTTGAAATATTACATGGAAATCTATTTTATACAGTTCTCTCTCTCTCTCTCTCTCTCTCTCTCTCTCTCTCTCTCTCTCTCATAAAACAGTGTCATTACCTTACACAGGAAACAAGCAAGCAAACAAACAAACACAGAAACAAAAGACCTACCCATTTTTGAGTTGTTGATTAGGAGTCCTGAAGATTCCCCAAACCACACAGGCTGTTGCCCCATCTCTTGCTTGCCCACAAGACCACCTTTAAAGCAGGTCTTAGATATAAAAATGTGGAGGTGGTGCAAGACATAGCCCAAGATTCACCATTGCCCTGTCATATCACATGGTTACCAAGTACAAAGGTTATGGGGGCAATTAGAGAATAGTTTTGTGCACTCACCTTGGGACCGGAGACTTTATCTCTGGACCTCCATTTTATCATCTAATAAATGAGCATGCTGAATTAATTGCAGAGAAGTAAGATGCCTTTAAAGTTAAATATTCTATGCTTTCAGGTGATGTTAGGCAGCTCAACTAGTTTCTTCGTGAAATTGAAGAAAGAGGCTTATAACCTTCAGGGAATAAAAGTAAGTTTAGGGAACTGCCGTTATTAGACCTCAGTTTTTTTCCTAACCCCCCTCATCAGTGGGCAGGCATTTTTTTTTTCTCAAAACTGTTTCTCTTCCACTGTTAGAAACTCTTAAGTGACTTTCAAATTTATTCTTGCTAAGATCATTGAAAACCACTCTGAAGGTGTTAGATATAAACAAATAAGAAGTCAGACACATGACTAAGCATCCTGTTAGAATGGTGAAGAGAAAGATAAGTCTCTCCAATTCTAAGCTATTCACACTTTGCACCAAGGCTCAATTTTCAAAGTGCCTTCTAAATCAATATTTGCCAACCTCTCGGGAGCCTTCTGATATTTCATACAATTACACTGTACATAATATTTCAGTCACTGATGGACCACATGTTCATCTGTGGTCTTCTAAGTTTATAATGGAACCAAGAAAGCCTCTTGTCTGTTGATGCCACAGCTGCCGTATTCACAACACAATGCATTGTTCACGTGTTTGTGGTGCTGCTGATGGAAGAAAACTCTTGTGCTGAAATTTGCATACAGGCATGATACCATATACAATTATGTGTGGTGTGTAATACTTGGCAATAATATAAATGAGTTCTGTGTTTTATACATTTATCGAACTGCATACTATTTTATTGATGTTTTCGTATGCATTCTTTACACACACATACACACACACTTACTGTAAAGTAGCACACTATGCTATAGCAGAGCAGCTTCACCTTTCTGTATTAGTTAACTTTCTTTTGCTGTGATAGAATACAAGGATCATGGAAATTTATAGAAGAGTTTACTTGGTCTTAAGGTGGTTCCAGATGAATAAGAGTCCATCATGGTTGGGAATCACGGCAACAAACACCAGTCATGGAGGTAGGAACCTCTCTCACTGACCCACAAACAGAAAAGCAGAGAGAACGAACTGGAAATAGAACATGGTTTTGAAACCTCAAAGCCTTTTCCCCAGTGACACACTTCCTCCAGTAAGCCACACCTTCTAAGCCTTACCGAATGTGTTAACACAGGCTTGGTAGGAGGGAGAAGAGCAAGTACTCAAATGCAAGAGACTATTGAAGACATTTTCACCCAAATCACTATATTTTCTTATCTACTGCTAGATTGCCTGGAGGTCATGAGTAGTAGTTGCTCAGACCACTGGGTTAGTGAGAGTACATTCTATGATATTCTTACAGTGATGAATGTCTCAGAGCATATCCTCATTGGTGAAGAATGCTTGATGATACAACATGGCATCTTCACCTAAAGTCTATGTCTGGAAGCAAGGAAAATATTGTAGTAATGCTATTAACTAATCTCAGACCTGGTTTGACATTCACAAACTATCTCCCTAATTTTTCCTTTTCTGGTCCAGGATCTAACTCGGGGTCTTATGTTGCATTTACTCTCATGTCTCTTTAATTTCCTCTAATCAAGAATATTTCTCATTTTTTTTTCTCTCGACATTGACACTTTTGAAGAATACTGGCCAATTATTTTGTAAAATGTTCCTTAATTGGTATTTCTCTGATGTTTTCCCATGATTTGATTAAGGTTATGCAACTTTGGCAACAGTATCACATGAATAATGGACTTTGCGCAGTGCATCCTATCAGTAGGTATATGATGTCAACATGCCTTATTACCAGCAATGTTAACTTTGATCATTTGATTAAAGGCACGTCTGCCAGGTTTCTCCAGTGCAAGATTTTATTTTTCCCTTTGTAATTAATGAGTATCATATGGGGGAATACTTTGAGACTATTCACATATCGTGTTTCAGTTCATACTTTCACCTACAGATTTTAGCATCCATTGATGATTTTTATCTGTAACATTTATTACCAGGCTGTTTGACTCACTGGTGTCTTCTATCACTATTATTTCTTCTCATTCATTAATTGGAATTTTTCTAGCTAGAGCACGTATCTATCTCTCCATCTGTTTGTTGAATTGGTGATTTATACATCACTATGAAGTCATGGATATGTGTTTTATTTCATGGCTAACATTTATCACTATCAAGATTTTAGTTTCTCAAAATTTCCCACATTTGGCTAGATACTGATGTGGTTTTTGGTATACCCCATTTTTTGAACATTTTTTAAATCTTTGGTACAAAAGATACTATAAATTTATGTGAATATAAGTAAATAAGTCACCTAGTTGAGAGACAATAACATTTAAAGGCAAAATCTGAAATAAATTTAAACTACTAACAAATGACTTAACACATAATTTGGATCCCCAGGAGAAGAGAATAAAAAATGGAGGGGAAAAAAATCTGTAACTAAGTTAATAGAAGTGTTGCAAAGTAGTCCAGACTCAAACATAGTCTCAGAACATTCAAGGGTCCCTGAGCATGGAACTTAAAATGAAAAAATATTCTTATCAATACTATAAATATGCCTTAAACATTAAATAAAAAATAAAAAAGCAACTAATGAAAAAGATGCATCAGCATTAAACAAACAATGATGATTATATTGACCAATATTGTGAGAGAAACTAGAAAGGTCACCACTCAGTAGAATGGAATTTTTAAGGCATTGAAAGGGAATATAAAGTTAACCAACCTAGAACCCCATACATAGTTCCATTCCCTCCCCCAAAATATCTTATGTGAAGAGCAAAACAGAAACACTGTCTTATAAACAACAGAAAGTATGGTAGTAAATATAGTAAAGGAAATAGCAATTTTGAACTAAAAGTAAATAGCCCAACATGAAAATAAAGTTTTATGAAGTAATAAAAACCAACACAGATGTCAAATGTGTGAGTAAATATAAAATAATATCACATACTTAAAACAGAACTCAGAAATATTGAACAGGAATCAAAAGTAAGTAGAAATGTTAGGTATATAGGAAAATGGTTTGTAAGATTGAGTTGTTTGATAAATATTAAATTTTAAATTTAAGACTACTGTATTCAGTCAAAGATGCAAACTATAATTTCTGGAGTTGTCTAAATGAATAATATAGAGACATAATCAGAATATAATATAGGAGTTAAAAGGAGACAATAGAGTTTGTGGTTGTTTTCATATAAGACAGGGCATGGGGGAAAAGAAAAAAAAGAAATAAGACAAAACAAGTACAATATTGTAGGCTACCATAGATTACATTAATCATAGTGAATGTTATACTAAGCATTATATTAAAATATGGAAACAGAATAATTAAGTTATGTACTAGATAAGGAAACAATTTAAATATCAGAACACAAATATTTTAAAAGTAAAAAGATGGAAAAATATACAATATATAAACATTAACCAAAAGAAAAGTGATACAATATTATTATAATTTTATTATTCTGTTAAACAAGCTATCAGAGGAGAAAAGTAATAAATAATGTTATCCAGCCAAATCTTTGTGAGATGTACTAATGCAATAGTGGCACAAACATCATGGGAGTAACCAAGCATATTTCTATTGCATTTAAGTCCCTCTCAATAAGATTAAACTTGTATCTGGCACAATTGTTGAGTAAAGAATCCATATCTAGACAGGTCAAAGTCCCTAGGGGAGAATCTACTACTATTATACCTTAATTGGGTAGAATATTAAGCTGACTCCTAATGATTTATCTTTATACCCACAGATTAATTCATTGTTCATACAAGAGAAGCTCTATTATTGTCATTGTCATTATTTTGAAATAGATGGTGATTTATAGAGACCCACAACTGGCCAAGACACATAAGAGACTGCAGAATACTCGACCTTAAATGGAACAAATATAATGTACTCTGCCTCCAAGTCTCAAAGATCATTGTAGAAAGAAGGTTGGAAAGAGTATAAGAGCCTGGGCCAGAGAATGATTACAAGAAAACTGTGTCTTCTGGGCACAGCAGGGTAACCACATATGTGAACTCACAGTGGTTGTGACTGTAGCAGAAGACCTGTGAAAGCTCAAGACAGACTGAATTCTAGCATGATGAGGGAAACTGAACATGGAATCACTCTCAGCAGAAAAGCTATTGGTGATTGCTAGTTGCTGAGAAGGGGAGAATCAGTTTTCTCTAACAGTAAAGCCCCTGGTAAGTCAACTACACTCCAATGGAAGCACACATAAAAACCACAAAGGTTGGGGATATGAATATTATCAAAATATGTTGCATAGTATTCTTAATGAACTAAGAAAGGTATAAAAAGTGAATCAACTGCAGAGATGTAAAAGAATATACGCCTTAAAGTAATAAAGGCATATCTAAAACATTCTTGGAAGTATGATGACAGCAAAATCTTAGAAACAATTTAATTATCTTCAGAAGGAGAAAAAACAGTGGCAATTTCTAATTCAAAGCATCAGCTTCTAGCTATAAGATTCACTGTGTGTATATGTCTATATTTCCTAAGGCACCTCTTAGAAAGTCCTACAAACTTAGTAACTTAGAAAACACACATTTATTTTCTTATGGTTCTAGGTCTCAGAAACATGAAATGAATCTTCCCAGAGTAAAATCAAGGCATTGGCAGGCATGGTTCTTTTGGAAAATGTCCTAGGGAGAGTGCACATCTGCATTCCACTTTCTAGAAGTAGTTGCATTTTTAGCATCTGACACATCTATTTGATCATGTCACTTTTTTCCCTCTGCTTATATTGCATCATCATTTTATTTTCTATAGTCTTATTTTTTCCTTCCAGAGACAGTTATGATCACATCAGAACATACCAACTAATCCAGGGTACTCTCTCTACCATAGGACATCTCAAGATATCCTGCCTGCAAAATCTCTTTTGATATAGAAAATAACATAGTTATCTGTGTGTAACATTATTTAGTCTACAACAATATAGTATTGTTTTACTTACTAAGTCTCTCTCCATATACATATTTTGAATATAAACAAATTATATACACATATTAAGAAATTGAGAGTAATCATATGAGAAGTTTGGCAAGAAGTATGCAGACAAGATAGAAATTGTTAGTTTGGTGTCTTGGAGGCCACTGTGAGGTAAAATTGTGCTGTAGTACAATGAATGCATAGCATAGTGGAATACTGGGATGATTATTTTCACATCTGGAACGATTTCAGATGGTGCCTGTTTCCAGAATATGACCACAGAAGTAGTGGTACTTCCCATGTTGGGGTAAACTCATGCAAATAAGAACACAAGGACTTGGTACTGACTAAGTCATCAGCACAGAAATGTACTTCATTCTAATAGTGTCTAGAGCATTTATGGAGAAGAGAGGTGTTGTCCAAGTGTAGAAATATTCAATTGATGGTTGAATGACCAGGTGGTGACTTTAATAAATTAAATAGACTGAGATGCCATTCACTGGTATCAGGAATAGACATCAAGCAGACAGTACTGGATGGTAAGACTACCAGTCCGTGTTTGACTTTGTGGGGTTTAAATTGTATGTGCAATGGCAAAGTAGTTCTGGGAGTAGGCAGATGGCCCGTAAAGGTTGGAAAGTCGGGATAAAATAGAAATTAACGATTTGTAGATAGTAATACAAATAAAGAGCCTAAAATAAGAGAAACAGTGTAGATTTTGAAAATTATTCCAATTCTATTAGAAAATGTACAGTGTAGGTCCCTCTTACTTTTAGTCCCTGAAGCTATTGCTCAATTTTTATATGAATATATGATGTTTTTTCTTTCCATTTTATATGCATGGGATATACAAAAATACACACACGTACCTCATTTTCTCAACTTGATCATTAGATTTTTAATTTCAAGTCTTCATTGTATACTAAGCAAAGAGTGACTGTGCATAATAGATAATATACAGAGAGTACTTGGTTTTATCTACTAGTTTTGTCAAAATTCAGTCTATGTTTTCAATTATGGCTCTGTTTTCTTAAATTGTTGATAACTGATTATCACACATTTTTATAACATTAAATCTTTTTTTCTTTGTTCACTTCATTTTAGGAAGAAGACTTTAATGTATTAATTATTTAATTCCCTTTTATACATGTCCTGCTTTCCTACCTTTAGTTAGGGTAAGTATATTCTGAAGGTGACAGATTATATCTTGGGGGAAGAATAGAGTTAAGAAGATATAACCACTGAACTAGAATGGCTATCAGTGACTACTACTGTATGCCAACATACAATAACAACCCAGAAGAAAAATGGGTACATTCCTCAAAACATACATCCTCCTAAAAGTCAATGATGAAGATAGGGGAAACCTGAACAGGACAATGACAAGGAGCATGAGTCAGCAACCAAACTTACCAATAAAGAAATACCTCTCTTAAGACAGCTTCCTGATGACTGAAAGAAGAGTTACTATCAATCCACAAAATATTGAAGAAAAGGAAGCACTTTAGTACAGGTTTTAGAAGGCTAGCATTAACCTGATATTGAATGCAGAAGGGGACCATGAGAAGCAAAGAAGAGATCTTAAGGAAGGGGAGAGAGAAGGTAATAGAATATGTGACATGAAAGCAGAGTGAGGATGATCTGGAGAAGCCAAAACCCAACCAGGGATGGATGGAGGTAGGAGAAAGACAATGAAGGAGAGGAATGAATGAGAACAATGTACATGACACAAATGTATGCAAATGCTACTATGGACCCCAGTACTTTGTACACCAACCTAAACTAGTTAATAAGTAAAAATTCTTTAAAAACAACAGAGAACTCAGTAAGAAAAAAACTCACCGCTGAAGATTCCTAGTGACCACAGGTCACAAATCCTCAACAAAACACTAGCAAAACAAATGAAACATTTCCTTCAAAGAGCCACACACAAGAACCATTGCAAGTTATCTTTGGGCTAGAGGAAAAATAGAAGCAATAAATAGATGCATTTTATTAAGAGAATGAGGCTACAAATTCTGCATGTTTCCTAGTAGAGTCACAAAAAAATCTGAGGAATTTCAATACCTTTTCATGATGAAAGTCTCAACAAATTAGATACAAAAAAATTCCCACAGCATAATAAAGGCCACACGTGATGCCCACTGTCAATACCACACTCTAGGAGAGGAAGGTGGAGGCTTTCCCTCCAGATCAGGAGCACCTATGATCGCTACTTCTGATCATTATAGCACTGAACATTCTGGACAGATAAATTCTGTAAACAAATGGATAATGACTTCAGAATTTAAAAGGACTACAGATGCCATATTCCTATTAGAAAACACTAAACATACTAAAAAATTTAAACTAATAAATGCTTTCAGTAAAATTGAAGGATACAAAATCAACATATAAAAGTCATTGTGACTGAAAACACTACAAAATAACAACCTTTACAGAGGAATCAGGAAAATATTCCCATCTACAAAAGCTTAAAAAAATCAAAGAACCACTAGCCCTCGTGATAAACTAAAGAGCTGATAGATCTGTAAGTTGTAAAACATTTATGAAATTTAAAAAGAAGGAAATAATGTACAATATTCATGGATTGTAATAATATTTTTAAAGTGTAAATGCTACCTAAAGTGATTTACAGATCCCATGGAAACAAAATTCTAGTGATATTTTACACAAAACAGAGCTGAAACCCTCAAATTTGTAGGGAGCTAAAATAATTCAAAACAGTCAAAACCATCAAAAATACAAGAGCTAAGGCCAACCTGGTCTACAAAGGGAGTTCCAGGACAGTTAGAGCTATACACAGAGAAACCCTGTCTTAAAAAAAAAAAAAAACTAACAAAAAAAAAAAACAAGAAAAAAATACAAGAGCTAAAAGTATATTCCCCAAGTTCAAAATATAGTGTAAAGCTTAAGTAACTAAAACAGCATAGTGTGTGTATCAAAATATACATAGGCCTGTGGAACAGAATAATGATCATAGAAAGAAATAAATGCAATTAAAGTCAATTGAGTTTCAGAAACTGCAAGAGCGCACAATGAAGAAAGGATAGTATTCAATAAGTGGTATTGAGAAAACTAGATGTCCACACAGAAAATGAGACTGGAACCTTATTTCACATGTTATAAAAGCTGAACTCAAAATGGATGTCAACATAAAACCCAAGTGTAGATGTAACCAACCATCTTATTAAATAAGAAACACAGAACCAATGCAAAGAAGAAAGCCAAGAGGTCAGAGCTAAGAGCTAAAACCTTACCCTTCCTCCTGCGGTGGTCCTACCCCTCCAAACCAGAGCTAATTCCTGTGTGTCTGTCTTTTTATAGTGTTTCTGTTCTGCTTTCTCATTGGTTGTAAACCCAACCACATGACCGCCTCGTCACGGTCTGTCTGTATAGACCTCCAGGTTTTCCATTGATTGGTATTGAGATTAAAGGCAGGTGTATCCAATACTGGCTGTATCCCTGAACACACAGAGACTTACCTAGCTCTGCCTACCAAGTGCTGGGATTACAAGCATATGCCACCACATATTGCACTGTAAAGTTTATAAAATTGGCGCAAAACATTGTGATAATGTTACAATACCAGTTTTTTTTTTTTTTTGGTTTTTCGAGACAGGGTTTCTCTGTGTAGCTTTGCGCCTTTTCCTGGAACTAACTTGGTAGCCCAGGCTGGCCTCGAACTCACAGAGATCCGCCTGGCTCTGCCTCCCAAGTGCTGGGATTAAAGGCGTGCGCCACCACCGCCCGGCACAATACCAGTTTTAAGAGTTCAGTTACTAATGGGGAGCCGATGGGATACATGCAGAACTGTGAAAGCGAACTCACTTAGCCAGCTGTACACGCAGACTGTAAATCTACATTCAGATCATTTCTGAACTAAGACTATCATCTCAGTTTATCTGTTGAGGTCAACCAGGAAACCCTAGAATATACCTTGATTTTTGCAAAAAACAAAATAGGGGGAGGGGTTTCTTCAGCATTTCAGTCCACGAGTAACAGTATCCTAACAGGCAAAGTGTTCTCTCACTGTCAACATAGAATGAACTGCTGCTGGAGGTCAACTTGGGTTTTAATTTGCATTAGCACATATATGCATAGTAGTCCAAGTTGTTGACCTCATGACTTTAAAAAGTAACTCTAAAAAAGTAAAATGGCCCTTCTTGGAAGACTAAAGAAAGACATCCAGCCACAGTTGTAAAAAGTCTCATCAAAACAATATACCCTTTTATGAATTACACCTCAATTAAAAAAAAAAAGTAGCCCCAAATAAGAAGCAGCTCTGAAAAAGAAAATATCACTTAAGATATTTGAAAAAAACAAGGTGAATACAGGTTCAAAAATAATTAAGATACATTTTCTTAAGGCTACCTAGAATTAGGCTTTAAAGAATTCTACCATTTCAAGTTTACCACTAGTTACTAGATACCTATTTACAAACAAGATGTTCACTTTTTTGTTCCTTTATCAAGAGAAAAATCTACCTTCAGACTATGAGGGTGGTGATGGGGAGGGACTAGAAAACAAGATTCAAACAACCCCATGCAAATATCACATTTTTCAAATGGAAGAACTCCAAACTGCACTAGAAGTTCCAATCACTAAGACACTTTCCATTGAAATGATTTAAGTACAAATACATGGCACCAAGGTTTAGGCCTAATATAGGCCTGACAACCAAGTCCTTGTTTTCTGGAACAAAGGCCTCAAAAGTCCCACTCAATTCCACATAACAATACTTCAAAGATCAATTAGGTTTTCCTTTCCTTAATATTTTTGTTTTTGACTTCTAATCTTAAAGACTAGATTAAAACTTAGCTCATTTCCCAGAAGGCATTGCTTCCCTTTGCTCTATGAAAGAGTCCACCAAGACCTCTTCCTCAAAACCATCTAGCCCCCAGCCTTCAGTCTGTGCTTGTGATGCATCTTTCTCAACATCCTGGAAAGGTAATGTAGGTAAAATATGCTCATAAACATTAAAACTAGTTGTTAGAAAGACGTAACTAGCTTTATAATTTAAGTTTTAAAACATAAATACTTGCAGCTTGATCTGCATTGACAATGATTGTCGAAGCCTAGAATTCAACATTTACAAATTCTCATTCACACACACAAAACACGTTATTATCACACAACTTGTGTCTTGAGAGAATCTTCTGCTTTTTAAATCTTTGGCCTCCCAGTCAATCCCAAGTTCAACCAACTTTAACTAAAACTTCACTCAGAATTTCACCAAGCTTTTCACCCACACATTAATGCTTGTCATATCTTTCATCAACTGTCAAAATCTGAAGCCTGCTCAGAGATCTCCAGGTAAAAGAAAATAAATGAAATACACAGAGGTTATTTCAAAACAGAACATGACCATCATCCAAAAAAAAAAAAGTCATGATTCCCAATTGGGATCATCTTTTGTTTCCCACGTTGGAATATTTCACACTCCGGCATTGGCCAAAGGACATGAGAGCTGGTTCTGGAGCATACAGTTTCTCACACAGGTGTCCCCAGAGGAACACCAGAGACAAAGTCACGTGAGGCCTCTCCCGTACAGAGACTGTCTCACAGGGGCAGTGAGGGAGGACACCCACTAGTTTGTGGAGATCCCTGAGAGAGTATGATTCTTAAAATCTGGACTGTACATAATTCACATCAGCCCTGTTCAGGTACTTACTGGAAGAAAGATGCAGCTGTTTGCCAGAACTCAGCACTCCACTCTAGATCTCTGCTGCCTTAGTCTCCGTCGTGAATTTCCGAGTTCTGGTAGTTACCTGGACCACTGAGGCATTGCCACAAGACTTCTTCTCTTTTGAAACATCCTTTTTCTCTAGATATTAGGATAGCTACACCAGCTTGTTTCTTAGGTCCATTTGCTTGGAAAGCCTTTTCCCAGCCCTTTACTCGGAGGTAATGTCTATCTGAAGTTAAGGTGCGTTTCTTGTATGCAGCAGATGGATGGGTCCTGTTTTCTTATCCATTCTGTTAGCCTATGTCTTTTTATAGGTGAGTTGAGACTATTGATATTGATGGATATTAATGACCAGTGATTGTTAATTCCTGTTATTTTTTGTGGTTGTGTTGTATTGTCCTTCTGTGGTGTATGTTGGTGTGGGATTATCTATTGCTTGATTTTTCATGGATGTGTTTAGCTTCTTTGGGTTGAATTTTCCCTTCTAGTGCTTTCTGTAGGGCTGGGTTTGTAGACAGGTATTGATTAAATCTGGTTTTATCCTGGAATATTTTGTTTACTCCACCTATGGTGATTAAGAGTTTTGCTGGGTATAATAGTCTGGGTTGGCATCCGTGGTCTCTTAGTGTCTGCATGAGATTTGTCCATGATTTTCTAGCTTTCATAGTCTCTATTGAGTAGTCTGGTGTTATTCTGATGGGTTTACATTTATATGTTACTTGGTCTTTTTCCTTTGTGGCTCTTAATATTTTTTCTTTGTTCTGTGTGTTTAGTGTTTTGATTATTATGTGGCGAGGGGACTTTTTTTTTGGATCCAGCCTATTCGGTGTTCTGTAAGCTTCTTGTATCTTCATAGGTATTTCCTTTTTTAGGTTAGGAAAGTTTTCCTCTATGATTTTGTTGAATATATTTTCTGTGCCTTTGAGTTGGTATTCTTCTCCTTCTTCTATCCCTATTATTCTTAGGTTTGGTCTTTTCATGGTGTCCCAAATTTCCTGGACGTTTTGTGTTACAACTTTTTTGTCTTTAGTGTTTTCTTTGACTGACAAATGTATTTTCTCTATCGTGTCTTCAGTGTCAGAGATTCTCTGTTCCATCTCTTGCAATCGGTTGGTTATGCTTGTTTCTGTAGTTCCTGTTCGTTTTGTCAGGATTTCTATTTCCAGCATTCCCTCAGCATGTGTTTTCTTTATTGTCTCAAATTCATTTTTCAGATCTTGGAATGTTTCTTTCATCTGTTTAATTGCTTTTTCTTGGCTTGATTTGATTTCTTCCCATTTTTTGTTCGTTTTTTCTTCCATTTCTTTAAGGGAGTTTTTTATTTCCTCTTTAATGGAGTTTTTCATTTCCTCTTTAAGGGAAGTTTTTATTTCCTCTTTAAGAGAGTTTTTCATTTCCTCTTTAAGGAAAGTTTTTATTTCCTCTTTAAGGTAGTTTTAAATTTCCTCTTTAAGGAAAGTTTTTATTTCCTCATTGAGGGAATGTTTTATTTCTTCTTTAAGGGCCTCTATCATCTTCTTAAAGTCATTTTTAGGGTTGATTTCTTCTCTTTCTTCTGTCATGGTATGTTTAGGTCTTGCAGGTGTAGAATCACTAGGTTCTGATGTTGCCATATAGGTCTTTGTTGTTGCCTGTATTTTTGCGCTGGCGTCTACTCATCTTTTCCTCTGTGCGGTGCAGGTGGTGTCTGTGTCTGAGAGTGCCTCTCTTGTTCTAATTTTTAGTCTTGATTTAGTAGGGGTTCTTGGTTAAATTGGTGCTATTGGGCTGTTTCTTCAGGGACAGCTGATTTCAGTCGGTGAATTATATACTTATGATTCTGGTGATCTGGTTTAGTGGCTGGGTAGCGCCTTCTTCTGTGTTCCCAGGTCACGTTTTGTTCATTTGTCAATTCCTCAGCTGATCTTGTTTCTTCAGACTTCAAACTGTAGGCATCTGAATCCTCTCCCAGATGGGTTTCAGCTGAGCAGGGTAGTCTCACCAACACCTCCAAGTTGTTGGGTTTCACAGGATCAACAGTTGGGCCCTGGGTTGTCCCCAGACAGAGTGCCCAGACTCGCCCTGGTTCCGACCCATGGAGATAGCCTCTTCCCCAGGTGTTGGGGCTAGGGGTGTCCCCGTTCCAAGCTGCCTCTGCCCGTCTCCGTCCCCGGGCCTGTCCACCCCTGTGGTCCGCCGCCACAGGCCCACCTGCATCCACTTGTCTCCTCCGCTGGGCCTGTATGTCCCTGTCAGCTGCCGCTGGGTCTGTCTGCCTCTGCGGGTCGCCAACGGGCCTGTATGTCTCTGCCGGCTGCCGCTGGGCCTGTTTGTCCCTGTCGGCTGCTGCCACCGGGCCCGTCCACCTCCGCAGGTCGCCGACCTGCACTGCGTGGCCTGTCCACCTCTGTGGGCTGCCGCTGGGCCTGAATGTCTCTGTCGGCCGCCGCTGCTGGGCCCGTCCACCTCTGTCTGCTTATCTCTGCTGCAGGGCCTGTCCACCTCTGTGGGCCACTGCTGGGCCTGAATGTCTCCGCCAGCTGCCGCCGGGCCTAAATGTCCCTGTCAGCCGCTGCCGCCGGGCCCGTCTACCTCCGCGGACCGCTGCCACAGGCCTACCTGCGTCTGCTTGTCTCCGCCATCTTCCATGTTGTATCACTAGAGGCTTTTAGCAGCATTTCAGGTGAGATCCATTCCAGTGAGGACTCAGAGGCTTTCAGTCTGAGGAAACAAAATCAGCTGAGGAGTTAGCGAGGTGAGGTTGGCTGTGGCTTGTTCTGTCTCTCTTGTCTTTCAGAATTTACCCCAATACCTTGCTCTTTTTTAAATTATTATTATTAATAAGACCATTTAGTAATTCATGTTACAATGTTACATATCTGATGAGAGAAATTCATATTAAAAACTAAGTAAAGAGAGCAAAAGACTCAGTTGTAAGTACACACATAACCTGGTCTAGTAATGGGCAGAAGCATGAAGAGATACCTGTCAAAAGGAAACACAAGTAATAAATCGGAAGAGAGACAGACAGAGACACAGAGAGACACACATACACGTGTATACACACACACACACACACACACACACACACAGAGCGGGGGGGGTGGGGGAGGAAGAGATCCAGCCTGTTTTAATATCTAATATAAAAAAGACAAAACAGCAAGTGTGGAGAATTTTATATAATTAGTAAAGCCTTTCAGAAAAATAAAATAGAAATTCTTGAAAAAATTGCAAATGGGATTCCCATCTAATCCAGCTACTTTGCTTCTCTGTATGCAAAGGAACTGGAATCAGTGCATGGAAAAACTATCTCTGCTCCTATAGCAGTCTGTTTCTCAATAAGCATGACAAGGAATCAACCTAACTGTTTATCAACAGATAAGTAGCTGATAAGGGGTGTGGTAATACTACTTAGTGATAGAAGAAAGAAATCCTGTCATGGCTAAAACAGGAGGTCATTACTAGAAGTGAAAGAAGCCAGACAATAAAAGACAAATGCTGCCCAATCCCACCTAAATGAATAACCTAAAAGAATTGAATTTTAGAAGAAGAATAAAGTGGTGCATGAATAGGGAGAGTGAGTGGGAGATGGGGCTATGTAGTTTAGGGGTACAGAGTTTCAAACCACATAAATACATTTTGGAAACAAACCACAAAGCATGGTGAACATAATTAATATAGTGTATTGAATATTTCAGGAAAAAAATGGGTATGGGGAGCTAGAGAGATGGATCAGTGATAAAGAGCACTGGTTGCTCTTCTACAGGACCAGGCTTCAAGTCCCAGTACCTACATGGTGACTCACAATGGTACATTGCCGTACATGGCTACCTGAACTCATGTTCATGTATATATACACACACATATTCAAAAATAAATATATCTTAAAGAAAGAAATACTGAGGGATTCTTAAATGTTATCACATATATACAAAGAAAACTAACGTGGTTAATTTTAGCATCACAACAGACATCTAGCAACACATCACATTGTACACCAGAAATACAAACAATTTTTATTTTGTTCATTATACCCTCATAATGTTGGGGGCTGGGAGTAAATGAAAAAAAGATGGAGTCAGCAGTCAGGAAGTCAGGCGATGTCAATAATACAGGGAATCAAATTGATTATGTTTCTCTTTAGGAACCTATTCTCAAAACTAATTGCTTCTTTATGTAGGATTCTAAGTCCTGACCAGAAACTGAGTAAATAAGGACAAGTTTCAATCTTTAATAAGCATGATAGGATTAATATAATCAATTTTCACACCATATCCTAAAAGCTACAAATGTAGAAAGAGCAATAAACTTGAAATATGAAAAACCTGTGTTTAAGGTCTACTAGTTCTATGTATTTTGGCAAATCAATTTCTCTGGCCCTTTGTTATATTATCTGAAAACTGGAGGTAATAATGTGAAAGATGTAAAAGCATCAATTCTCATTTGTTTGGTTGGTTTTGTGTTTTTGAGACAGGGTTTTGCTATGTAGCTGGGTCTGGAACTCACTGTGTAGCCCTGCCTCTACCTTTCAAGTGTTGGTACAGTAAGCATGTGGCACTATGTTTCACTTCAGGTTATGGTGACTAAAGTCCCTCACAATAATAAAATTGCTGATTAAACCAAAAGAAATAGAATATAACTCAGCATAACCGTGGTTGCATGACAAGCTCTATCTAGTCTCTACACTTTAAAGAATATTCTTGTTCAAGGTGCTGTAGCCTTAGTACAGCTAGGTTAATTCTCATTAAGATTTTTCCTTTTGTTTGAAGCCAAACCAATGTAAAGGTAAATTAAAGTTGGACAACTCAGGTTGCCAACTGAAGTGCAGTTGGGAGCCGACTTTGCAGGGTTAGTTCTTAGTTTCCATTGCTGTTTAGTTGCCAAATTCTGCGACGGTCTCATTCCCACGAGTCTTCATGAAAAACCCTAAATGTCTTACTAAGAAAGTTCAGGTGCAAGAGAACTTTGAGTTTACTCAAGATGCCAGAGAGTGCTGAGACAGCTCGTGGACTGGTCTCTTGAAGAACACCCACAACAAGCTTCAGGTTCTCAACTGTTGCTTCCAGGGAGAGAGGACATTGTTGGTTGGACTGTCTTCCAACCTGTCTCTTCTGTCTATGCTAACTCTGGCCCTCATTTTATTTATCCACTATTTGACTAGCAATAGGTCTGTTCTTAATTTGTGGTCAGCTGCATGGAGGAGTTCAGCATTGCTAATTTGGGAACGAATTGTTTGAGGTGGAATCTTTGACAGGAACTGAGTATCAAAAGATGAATTCCTAGCTAAGTTATCTGGAACGTGCTGTAATAGGATTTTTTTCCAAATCAAGATGTTATCATAGGTGTGTCAGAGTCCTAGGATCTGTATCAGATGAGCAAATGCTGAAATAAGGCTCTGTCACACCCGATTTTGCCAGTCGTGGGGACATACAAAGCCATGCTGTTCGTGACTACATCAGTGGTGAAGTATGACTAAAACGGAACTTCAAGGGATTCAGGTTTTAGACTGAATTTTTCAATAACAATCCATGGATTGGAATGAGGTGTTTTAGCTGATTTCCACTAGAAAGTTTTGGCTTATTAGTGTTTCTGTGGGAGACAGAGGTTTTCAGCTTCCTGTTTGGATACTGGGTAGCTTGTCTGGTTTTCCTCTGGTTGATCTACTGCAGAAACGGTAAGTGTTCCAGACACAGTTGTGTGTTACAGAGATAGAGAGCGGCAGGCCCAAGGAGCCCAGCCTCTCCACAGCATGGATTTAATTAGGCAGCACACTGAGCAGTTTAGTGATCCAAAAGTTTATTCTCTACTTTTAATTCCAGGATGTTGCAACCGAGGAGGGAGAAGGTACCCCATTTCTCTTTAAAGGAGCATGTTATTCCTTTAATTGGTGGGTGGGGAAAGAGGATGTAGACTCCTATTGATAAGACACCAAATAAAAGATTACTAATTTGAAGCATGGATATGGTTTAATTTAAGAAGTTATAAGTAATGTTAGTTTCTCTGTCAAGACATGCTCTCCTCTGTGGTGTGACTCAGTTGTGGAGTGCCTGCCTAGTATGTGTGAGCACAGAGAAGAATTTCAAAGGGCCAGGGTCCTAGATTGGGGCTATATGTGGAACACAGGCCAGCCATGTGACCTTGTGAGCTTTCATTTCTCCTTTCTAGCTTCAGTAGCAGGAAGGGTGCGCACTGGCCAATCAGCAGACTTATAGCTTATATTCATAACTATGGAGAAATAGCCATAATGCCCAATTTTGGAGCCATGTAAAGAGGAAATAATCCAATATGCAAAAAGGCCATCTTGGAAGAATCTGAAACGGATTCTACCACCATGGGGGTTAGTAACCGTAAGAAAAATAATATAGTTTGAGTTTTATTCTTAAAAGGTACATTTGTTTATAGTTACTTCTGATTTACATTATAGTATTCATGGGTCACATCACAAAAACATTTACTTCAAAATGCTACCACACAACTTAGAAAATGCCATATCAAACTTCTCCTTTTCGTATTAAATTGTTTGAACAGAATGCAGCATTTATATCAAATGATTATGCCATCTCTGTCATTATTCTTTCTTGTCAGCTCATCTTCTTTGTTTATAACAGAACTAAAGACTTATTTATGCTTTTAAAGATCTATTTTGTTTTTAATTTTGTATGCATGCAGACATGCTTGTGCGTGTCCACAGAGGCCAGGAGCTTCCCTAGAACTATAGTTACAGAGGGCTGTGAGCTTGGTGGGCACCAAACTCTGGTCCTCTACAAGAGCAAGTGCCCTTGGCTGCTGAGCCACCTCTCTACTCCTAGAACTAAAGAAAAATTTGTAAGAAGGATTAATTAAGTAGCTTATGGAATATCTATAGTCTTTGCTTTTCTGCTTTGTATGGTGAGAGAAAATCCAGTATTAAGAGAAGGTATTCACAGGGAACAGGCAGAGAATGCAGATTTCCTCAATTCAGATGACATCTCTTCCCACTCCTCAGTGGGATACAAAATATTAAACCCCACCCCTGCCCACTCAGTTCTTGGCCACATATATATGCACGCATACATATGTACATACATACATGTATACCATACACACTCTCTTATCATATTATGTGCTTTAGGGAAAGAAAGGGGAACAGACAAAATAAACATTTAATTTTACAAGTTATATGAAATTTGTACAGAAGAATTCAATTTGTAATTGCATCTTTCAGGCATGAGTTTGAGACTCTTTCAATGTCGATTTTCCAACTTGATACCCCAGAGTATGCAGTGAGGAGTAACTAGCTCAAAACAGAGAGAGATTTTTTTATTTTGGTTATTGAATACCCTCTTCATATGTCTTGTCTGTAAAACAAAGCCTACATATTGTAGAAAGGACAAATTCTGCACAGTGTAAAAAGAAACCATCTAGCGCACATAGACACATATTTTTACATATTTATTTCTGAATGTACAAACAGGATCTGCTCTACAAAATGCTCCAGGATAGTATTTGTTTCAAATTTATGTAATCAGCCATGTTGCAAGATGGTATTTAAAGCAAACTTAAAGATGTGTTGTCCTTGTTCTGTACTAACAACCACTCTCTCCCTGTAGACCAATAAAGAGTAGAGCCAAAATATAACTAATGTCAAAAATAGAGTATGAAATACCTTGATGCTTAGAGCATAACCATGACTGAGATACTAGTTCCAGCAGGAGAGAACATTTGTGTGAAGAAAGCTCAGTTAAAGATTGGAGTTCTGACTATTCTGTTACATCTTCAAGTTTCTAGGCAAATTTCCATTGTTACATTATCAGGCTATAACTCAAGTTCAGTTCATGAAAATTTAGTTGTTGATGGGAGCTCTCAAAAGAATGTTCTTCCTCTCCCTCTTCTCTCCTTCCTCCCCTCTCCTCTTCTCCTTCTCCTTTTACCTCTTCCTCTCTGTTCCCTTCTCCTTGCTTAATGGTCTTTTGGCAGGCTGGGTCTTGTATGTGTGGTGGTAATGATAGGCATCACCCTTCAACACATGGTTATCTGAGTCTCAATTCAGTGCGTTCAAAGCAAGATGTGTGTTTTGGGAAGACCTGGCTTTGCCAAGAGTTGCTGGCAGAGCATCTCAGTTGACTGCAATCAAACCCTAGAATCTTTTAATGGAGAATATGAGGTATTACAAAGGAAAGGGAAGAAAAGAATATAAATACCTCAAACAACCAGATTCATACTGGACTCAAGCCCATTGGTTCATGGTGCGGGGTTCCAGCAAAGCTTACTCTAGACATTAACTAGAGTTTTCCAAAGATAGAGATTATTCCAAAATAATAAAACTTCATGGCCTGGCAAAGGAAGACTGACTCATCTTTTATGAGGAAACTAATACTTTTCCGAGTTACTAAAGTTGTTGCATAAGGTCACAATTAGCACATTTGCTGGCTCTAATCTCAGAGAGATAAGATCAAACATCCCACAGAGCAAGAGAGATGGTATGTGTTGATAGGACAAATGGTGGATTTTGAGCTAGGGTGGGAGTAGAGTGCCTGCTACCTGTGCTATGATTTTTGGCAGGCACAAGCATGGTTTTAATAGTCTTCGTGCTCAAGCTCTGAAAGCACTTCTTGTAGTTTTACTATAGGAAGGATCTGGAGAGATCCATCAAACCAAAGGCCAAAGCAATGAAGAAGAAACTGGAAAAATCTACCAAATAAAGTTTAAGGCAATGAGAAGAATCTTTCAAGAAGACTAGTTGATAAAATAAGATGAGGAAGGACAGGTTATCAGACTACAGCCAATACCTGGGTACCTTTTTAAATAAATCACCATGCTATATTTGATTTTACATCTAGTGGGTGGAGAGATGCCTCAGTGGTTGAGAGCATACAGATGGTACACAGTACATGCAGGCAAAACACCTAAACATTTAAAAGTAATTTTACTTCCAACTTTGTATACTTCTATTAGAAATAGTATAATTTTCCATATTCAGGGCTGTGTTTGCATATAAAATATTTATAAATTAAGTTCGTGAAGGAGGAATATCAACTGTAGTCTTTGTACGCTTGCATGTGGGAAGTGAATAAAGAAAATTTTAATTGAATTCAAGGCAAAAAAGGTAACAATTCTGTGGCAACTGCATAAATAAGAAGCATCATAAACCACGAGTTATTGAGCTACTACCTCAGCTTGTTGTATTTAATTCTTAAACTGAATGTAGTACTTACATTTCCAAATGATTGTGGGGCAAAAAAGAGAAAGACCAAAAGATTGAAAGAAGAATGTGGACTAGAGACTTGCTGACCCAGAATGCCAAAGGTAGTGACTATCTATTCCTCCACAGATAATTTCAGCTCTGGTTCTAAACATCATTCATTGACTTTGCCCTACACACACACACACACACACACACACACACACACACACACACACACACACACACACCTTTTATTAAATTGAGAATCCACGAATCAGAGGCTGAGGATATCAGCCAGTTGGTACGAGTGCTTGTCTAACATGTATAAGGCCCTTGGTTTGATCTCCAGGGCCATTTAAAATCTGTGAGGATAGTAGACCCCATAATCCTAGCACTTGGAAGGTGGAAGCAGGAGGATCAGAACTTCAAGGTCATCTCTCTGCTATAATTTGAATCTGAAGCTATAGGACCCATCTCAAATAAACAAACTTAAATAAAACTAAGCAAGCAAGCAAACAAACAAAGCAAAAACACAAGTCACTATTGAATATGAAGACCCAGAAAAGGGCTAGGATGACTGCAGTTTGATAACTCAAGTTCAATGTCTGGGAATGATGTAAAGGGGAAATAAGAGAATGAATTGTAAAAAGATGTCCTCTAGCCTCAATATGTGTGGCATGGCATGTATGTAGCTACCCCCATCATACATTTATAAAACAGGGAACAGAAAAATATAGTTTAAAATGTTTCAGTCATATTAATAGTGTGCAATGTAAAGTTAAAAACCAGGTGAAATCAGATTATGGGAGACCTCTGTATTGCATGGACAAGTAGGCCAAGAGTGAATACCCCAAGGCTATGGAAAATTAGGTCTATAGCTTTACTGAGCTAGTGGAAAGAGGGGGGATACACAGGCATAAGACCTGGTTGACCTAGCCAGTTGAAATGCACAATTTTCTGACTATAGCTATATAAATAAAAGCAACAGAAATAATAAAAAGCAATCATTACTGAAGTATCTATGCACTTGCACATTATAGCATAATGTAAAACAAGCAAGAGGAAGTATTGTTTAAAATCACCCAGAAAAGAAAATGTGAACTACTTACAAAAGGCACTCTATTTACACTGTGAAAAGGTTCCTCTTTACAATGAACCTTTTGCCTAGAGGACATTACAGCTCTTAGAGCAGAGTGGGGAAGGGAGGTTAAAGTTAGGCCATTTAAAGACCCCGGAATGCCCTAGTATTCAGGTTTCACACATAATTCTCCTCCTAACTTCAGGCCCTTTCTCACAGCTATCTTCTAAGAACTCAGCAAATCTCTGCAAGAGTTAGCATCCATATTTCAGCATAGGTTCTAGAAGCCGGCACACTGCTCAGTAGTATGTCTAATTCTCATCAACTCTAGCAGGTCAGAGAGCGCAATGTGAATGAAGGTATAAATCAAAGGGCTGAAAAAGCATGAATGATTTCTGGTGAAAGTTCCCTTGTTGTTAAGAAGTTAGAGCCAGGCGGTGGTGGCGCACGCCTTTAATCCCAGCACTCGGGAGGCAGAGGCAGGTGGATCTCTGTGAGTTCGAGGCCAGCCTGGGCTACCAAGTGAGTTCCAGGAAAGGCGCAAAGGTACACAGAGAAACCCTGTCTTGAAAAACAAAAAAAAAACAAAAAAAAAAAAAAAAGTTAGGAAAAACATTCTCTAAGAGTTATTCAAAGAAATATTTCTGTCTGTACTGTGTATAAGAGAGAAAAACTGCCCGTCCCTGGGCTTTTTTTCCAGTTGGGAGAGTTTTAATGACTGCTTCTATTTCCTTAGGGGTTATAGATCTATTTAAATTGTTTATCTAGTCTTGATTTGATTTTGGTATGTGGTATCTCTTGAGAAAATTGTCTATTTCTTTTAGATTTTCCAAATTTGTGGAGTACAGGTTTTAAAGTATGACCTAATGATTCTTTGGTTTCCTCAGTGTCTATTGTTACATCGCTGTCTGTTTCTGCTATTCTCTCTCTGTCTTTTTAGAAAGGAACTACTTGTTTTAAATAAGATAAGTAATGAAAATTTTTTGGTCTGAGTTTATCAGATGTTACTGGACTGGACATTGTTAATATATATAATGGAGTTTTTATCTGAATCTGTCAAATGTTAATGGACTAGACATCAATAATGTAATTTTTGTCTGTATATATTGTATATACTTATTAGATAGTTTTTCTTGTATTAGTTATAAGCTTTTTTAATTTTAGACAAAAAGAGAGGAGATGTGGTGGTATTGTGTTCCCCAAAATATTGTGTACCTTAATAAACTTATTAGTAAGATTGGGAGCGCTGTCTTGCCCTCACAGCCACACCACTCAGAAGAACAGGCCTCACACCTAGCCTGGGCAGCACAGTAGAGCAGACTCTGTTGGTGTGGGTGACCCAGCCCCAAAGTTGTGAGTATGGGAGAGCTTCCCTTACTACTCACCTGTCATGTGGCATCATGGGCCAGGGAGAGACGCCCTCCTCCTTACCCCTAACTGCCTGTGACAGACGAGGGAGCTGATCCTCCCACTACCAGCTGCAGCACTCAGGAAATCAGGCCCTGCTTCTCACTGGGCAGCACAGTAGAGTTGACCCTGTTGGCAGAGGCAACAGCCAAGCTGGCTCTAAGGGTGTGAGAGTTGGATAGCTGGCCACACCCCCTTGTCTGCCATGTGGTAGTGAGAACTAGAGAAAGATAACCTTGCCCCACCTGCCCTTGCCACCTGAGGTGGGCGAGGGGAGTTGACCCTTCCTCTTAACATCTGCAATACTCAGAAGAGTGGGTCCTGAACCTTGCCTAGGCAGCAGATTAGAGCTGACCTTATTGCTGGAGATGTGGATGAACCAGCCCTGAGAACATAACTGTGGGAGATCTGGCCCCACCCCTCATTTGTCATATGGTGGTATGGATAGGAGAGAGATGCCTCTCCAGTCCCTTACCACCTATGGCAGGTGGGAGAGCTGGTCCTGAGGTTGTAAGAGTGGAAGAGCTATTCCTGACCCTCATCACCTGCAGCATTTGGGAGAGGAGCCCCTGCACTTCACCTGGGCAACATAGAGTTGGCCCTGCTGGTGTAGGTGTGGGAGAACAGACACTGAGGACATGGAAGCAGGAGAACTGGCCCTGCCCCTTGCTCATTGCTACAAGGGGTGAACTAGCCAGGGCAATGCTGGAGAGTTTGTCCTGTTGTTGATGACTGGGGAGAACTGGTGGGCAGACTAACCCTGCAACTACCCAAGCTAAGAACCAGGCTTATGAGTTGGCCCACTCCAACATCCACCCCGTCTATGGTCTGCTGGAGCAAGTGAAGGGACCGGTCCTGCAGATCCAAAGCTGCAGGCTGTCCATGACACAGGGCAACAATAGGTTATCCAAGAGGAGACCCAGTTGAAGGCCTAGCATCAGTGGTGTAGCAGAAACCAAAGGCCTCAAACCAGACTAGTGACTCTTCAATGAACACTTACAAGTAAAGATATGTGGACAAAAGGGTTTACTGCGCTACTCAACATGTCACACTGCAGCTTCCATTATGAGACTGATGTTCCTATTTTCTTTTAAACTTTACTATATTATTGGAGGGGGAGATTGCAAGGGGTAGGGACATGAATGGGATGAAGATACATGATGTGAAAGACACAAAGAATAAATAAAAAGAAAGTTAAAAAATATTTTCTGGGCCTTTGAACTGTGATTCTTCTTCTCCTTCTTCTATTCCTATTATTCTTAGGTGTTTTTTATTCCCCACAGTGTCCCAGATCCTGGATGCTTTGTGTCTGGAAATTTTTAGACTTAGCATTTTCATTGACGGATATATCAATTTCTTCTACTATATCTTCAACCCTGAGTGTCTCTGTTCCATCTCTTGTGTTCTGTTGGTTATGCTTGCATCTGTAGTTCCTTTTTGCTCACCTAGATTTTCCATCTTCAGGATTCCCCCAGTTTGTGTTTTCTTGATTGCTTATATTTCCATTCTTAGGTCTTGAACAGTTTCGTTCATTTCCTTCACCTGTTTGTTTGCTTTTGGCTTTCTCTAAGGGATTAATTGTCTTCAATTGCTTGTGTTTTCCTAGATTTCTTTAAAGGATTTATTTCCTCTTTAAGGACC
Organism: Peromyscus maniculatus bairdii; assembly: GCF_049852395.1. Classification (NCBI taxonomy): domain Eukaryota; kingdom Metazoa; phylum Chordata; class Mammalia; order Rodentia; family Cricetidae; genus Peromyscus; species Peromyscus maniculatus. Next base: position 102,762,474 of record NC_134853.1, read on the forward strand.
TCTATCATCTTCATAAAATTCGTTTTAAGGTCATTTCTTGTGCTTCAGTTGTGTTGGAATATTCAGAGTTTGCTTTAGTAGGTTAGCTGGGCTCTGGTGGTGACACATTGACCTGGCTGTTGATTATGTTCTTAGGCTGGCCTCTAGGCATCTGGGTTTGGGGTAATTATAGGTTTAGATGCTGATTTCTGAGGTCTCTTTGTTGGATGGATGTCATTCCCCTTGGTTTCTGTTTCCTCTCTGGTCACCTGGCCTGAGTGGCCTGTGCTTCTGGTGGCCAGTGAGCCCTCTTGTCCAGTAGGGTGCCTCCACTGTGGTTCTGGCGCCCCGGGCAACCTTTGGGGTTCTGGGTGTCAGTGTGGGTTCTTGGATTGTTCTGGTGTTCTGGGAGCTGGGGTGGCCTCTGTTAGAGCAGAGGCTTCTGCCAGAGTTGTGAGCACAGATATGGGGTGTGGTGATGAGAAGAGTGGGAGCTGTTGGGGCTGTGTAGGCTCTAAGGAAGTGTAGGCTGTCTGCCAGTGGGAGATTGGGGTTCTAGGTAAAGGAGTGGAGTCTGGTAGAGCAGGGGCTTCTGCCAGAGTTGAGGCCCAGATATGGGATATGACGATGAGGACAGGGAGGGGGGCTTCTGGGGGAAGGTTGGCAAGCTCTGAGAAAGTGTTGTCAGTCTGTGTGCAATCTTACATGGGGTTCTGGGTGCGGGGATGACCTCTGATAAAGCAGGGAGCTTCCCCCTCAAGTTATAGGCCGGGATAGGGTCTAGAATGAATTTCCTGACTGCTACCATTTTTCTATATTCATATAGAATTCTCTAATTAACATTTAGCAGAAGTAATTGGAGGAAGTGTAAACTGCCAACACTCAGAGACAGCATGGGTAATTGATCCTTGCGGACACATATACCCTAATTGGAATTTCAACCTGTCCATTTATGCATACACACAGTCAAGTCTAGTACTGGATTTGGTGAATTAAATCATTGTATGGTCCTCAGAAAATGAGGAAAGCTAGCAAAGCATTTGAGAAGTTATTACCTTGATTTGAATGTGTTTTACAAAATTCATGTGTTGGAAAGTCAATGCTAGCAAAGCAGGGTTTAGAAATTACACTATAAGAGGTGTTGAGGTCATTAGATTCCACTGTCATGAAAGGACTAATGCCAGTTATTAAAGGCTTCGAGGGACAAGTTTGATCTCTTCCTCTCTTTTTGCTGTGGGATGTTCCAAGATGACCCTCACAAGATGCCAGCCCTAGATCTTGGACTGCCTCCATGCCTGAGTCTTAAGAGGCAAGAGCTACTAACTTCCTGCTCACTATGAGTTTCCCAGGCTCAGGTATTCTTTCTCAGTGGAAAAAACTGACTAAGATGAATGTTTACTGAAGACATTCTTTTCTGGGTGTGCCCAGTGGTTTTTTTTTTTTTTTTTTTTTTTTTTAGGTACAGTGATTTTTTTTTTTTTTTTCAAACAGGAATTCCTCATGCTGAGCACACATCAGAACATTTTGGAACATTTTGATCATCAAGATTGATCTTAGAGCTAACATTGAGTTTGTAGAAGCCAGACATACTGATAAATATTATACAATACATATGACAGCATTCTACAATAAAGAATTGTTCAGCTCAGGGTATTGACAGTGTCGAGACTGAAAAAGCTTGGGTTCAAATACCAGTTGAATTCTTACTGAAAATGGTAACCAGGCTGGTTTGGATGTGTGTGAAGCTAGTAAGAGTAACTCGGAAGAAAGAGTCAACAATGAAAGAGCTGATCAATTTTAAAGTTTAACCCAGAAAGAGAAGGCTCTTAGAAATGAATTGTTTCAAGTTCACGTTGAACTTTAGAGGATACGGGAATGCAAGAACACCAATTCAAACAGTAGAGAGCCTCTGGTCTTTGGGATTTATGGGGATTGAAAGGTTAATTTTAGTAAAGAGGAAGAGAGAGAGAGAGAGTTGGGAGGGGGAGATGGAAGGCTCTATCAATTCATCAATTTATATTACCCATCAGAGAGCATTAAGGTTAAGGTTGTCTGCAAATGCCTGAGAAAGTAGCCTTCCTCTCAAAGAGGAAACCAGTGAGCAAGCTCAAGTCAGTGCCAAGTCAAAGACACATTTTAACAGAGGGACCATAAGCAGGAGCCAGGAAATCAAATTTTTGAGGAAGTTGGGGGCAGGGGCGTCAAGAGAGCCAGCTGAGGCAACAGAATAGAAGCAAAACAAGAATAAGTAGAAAGTTACATGGAAAGACAGGAGCTGGGTCATGAATTTGGCAGACTTTGGGGATCTGGAGGAATAATATGGGTAGACTCCTGGCACAGCACTCCCTGGATATGTATGAAGGACCCTCAATCCCACTTCACTGGCTCAGCAGACCCAGCCTAATTTTGTCCTAGTGAAAACTTAAGATCTCAGTTGGCATTTCTTTGGAAGTCCGTGTGTAATGGGTAAAGAACCCCGACAAAACTAAAAGTCCTTAAAGTTCAGTTCTCGACAGAGACATCTACCTCCTCTATTCACTCTGGACCCCAGAAACTTGATGTAAAAATTGAGTGGGTCCTTGAAATGTATGTAGTTTCCTACAACATTGTTGGTACTATTTTATTAGTACAGTTATTAAGACAGTGTGCAAATTAATTCAATATGACTAAACTATAGGATTTCATACTTTAATAATTTTGCTCTCAGAATCATCTGGATGCCATTGCCACAAAAAAAGAAAAGACTGCAAGAAAATTTAGTAAAAAATAATTTAGCCAATAGAAGACAAGAAAAAAAAGAAAGAAACAGGATTGTTAAAACCATGAATGTAAAAGACCTTGACATAAAATGACTATATTTAATTAAACTAGTGAAATGGGAATTGTGTTATACACATTATAGACATTTGCCATTTTATTCAGTGCCAGCTTTGTAAGGTCAGGATTATTTTATGCACAATAGAGAGCTCTGAATCATACAGGTGGACATCAGAGAAGCAAAGTGTATGGTGACTGTGTCCATGGTTGTTGTTTTTGTTGGTGAGGCCTTTTTAAAAAGCCAGTAAAAGAATAGGTGGGTTGCATGCTTCAGAAAGCCTAAGCACATTGCATCACTATCATGGATAGTACTGGGTAGTGGCAAGAGGCTCCCACTTTAGCACAGAAAGACCCAGACATGAACCAGACACTCGCTCACTACTAGTAGCACATCCATTCCTGATCTCAAAGGAGAGTGGGTTTGGAGAAGGTAAAATGGTGGGTCTTTGCCAATCCATGCATCCTTGCTTTTGAACAAAACAACGATAACAACATACACTTCCCAGATATACATGGCATTCATTACATTAAAGAACAAGAAAAAAATAACCAGAAACTAAAACTAGAAGATACTTAATTCCCACATGGAGTAGAGATATTGGAGGACAGATCTGTTAAGTGCAAGAGTTAGAACATGGAAAACCGTGATTTAACAGTCTGCATGAACCGGAGTATAGGAGGCAGCAAACCACTCTCTAATATTAGTGGGCTGCAAGTGGGAGAGTTCCTGCTTGCTCTCCTGCTCTGACACAGGTCAGCCTGGAGGCTCTTCTTATCTTTGTCTCTGGGATCCCAGGCTGAATGGATTGCCTTCTCTCCTGTTTCCATGACGACCAAGTCAGGAAAGGGGACATGGAAAAGGAAAAAAAGAATCCTTCAGTTTCATCCCTGATCTGACTGGTTAGCAAACTTTTCACACATGGGGCCAGTAGGCCTGAGAGGTAGAGAACAAACCACCTGTGCCCAAAGTGAGGAAATTAGAATTCATGAATTTCCTCTAGCACAATCTATTCTGGGATTACAAAGATATTGTTGACATGCCTGTGGACTAGTTAATTATAATTCTCCATTCTCAATTCCTTTCTTACCTCTACACAGAGTTCAAATTCTTTTTGTGACTTTCTTTGGTCTGCTAACCTCAAAATGACAGGTCTTTAAAAAAGACCAGTTATCCAAATGAGCATTCAAATTAAGAAGGGCAATTTTCTGGCTCACTGTCAGCCTGAAACCCCATCATAAAGTGAGTGCAGTGTCATCTGCACTAGGGGATGCTCTTGAGTGCTGATCCGATGTTTTTTGGAGAAGTCTCCGTGCCCTCATCTTTTTCAGCCCACCTTTTTGTCCTTTCTTTTGCATTATCCTCCTTGACCCACCCAGACATCGGTGAAAGCTCCAACTTTGTTCTAAGCCCTTTTCCTGGGTAAGAAATAGTGGAGGCCCTAAGAGCTCATCTATAAAGACTACATACACATAATTAAATGGAGGGGTGACCGAGCAAGAACTAAGCAGGTATGCTCTACGACAGATTATGAGCATATTGTATATACACAGAGCCTGAATGCCCCTAGAGAGATAAATGGATAATTTAAGGTTTTTAGAGACAGACATAGACAAGTATATTTCCACCTTAAGTTTGTATTTTAATTCCTTTATTAAGTATTATAAATATATCAGTTCTCTTCATAGTCTCCTATAATAAACTATAAAAAATACTATAGATTTATTACGAAATCTGAATGAAGGCACAGTCATAAGGTTGTGTGTGGAATCATAAAAGTCAATTGCAGCAATAAGTAATACTCAGATATTTTCTTTGTTTGCTTTCCTTTGCTGTGATAATATGCTATAACCAAATGCAACTTGTGGAGGAAAGGGTTTATTTGGTTTACACTTCCACATCACAGTCCATCATTGAATGAAGTCAAGACAGGAACTCAAGACAGGTACCTGGAGTCAGGAAATGAAACAGAAGCCAAGGAGAAATGCTAATTACTGGCTTACTTACTCCTCCTGGCTTGCTCAGTCTGCTTTCTTATAGCACCACAGGGGCTGGGCTCTCCTACATCAATCTTTAATCAATTAAATGCCAAACAGACTTGCCTAGAGGACAATCTTATGGAGGCATTTTCTCAATTGATAGTCCCACTTTTCATATGACTGTCATTAAAAAAAATCAATATAAGAAAGCACTGAATACTATTGCCCTAGGAATCAGTAATTTAAGTCATAAATAATAGCCCAGAAGAAGAGCACATACAATACGTTTTTGTATGAGCATTTATATTTAATTAAATGATAAATCCTTTGCATTATCTACCTATTTAGAAACAATAAAAAAGAACTGGAAAAAAACCCTTCAGATTCTTGCTGCACATCATGTACAAAAGTATCATCTGATACATCAAAGAGACTAAATAAATGAAAGTCATGAAACTATTAAGAGAAAATAAACGTGACTATTTTTAATGTAAGCATTGTAGACCTTCCAAACAATGTTCCAAATTGGAAAAATATAAAGACAAATCCTAAAAGGTTTTATTTCGATAAAATTATGATCTTCTATATGGAAAAGACTTTTAACTAGTTTTTAGAATAGGCTAAACAGAACCCACTATGGTGATACATTGAATAAAGTCTGATATTGAGTGTAAAATGTCTCCAACTAATCAATAAGAAAGCAGTTATGCAATGCAGTAGAAAACTGTGAAAAGGTAAAGAGATCATAGACAATCAGGAAAGCTAAGTAAAAGTAAACCAAAAAATTGGTTATCAGGTAAAGAAACGCAGAAAATACCACTCAAACAAATTTTATCCCATACAGTAGCAAAAACAACTTTTTCAAAAACAAGTAATACAAACACGAGAATTTGGGTGCACTGTTGAATTGAGGATAAACATTTACATTTCTAAAGACTGCAATTTTAATAAACAAGAACACATAGAAAGCAACTAAACAAACCAGAGAAGTAACTAGTCAGTATTTTATGCCCTTTTAATTATATGTTAATTCTTTTTTCCTTCTCTCTATGTATTATAGGGTTTTGTTTTGTTTTGTTTTTTTTTTTTTTTGTGTGTGTGTGTGTGTGTGTGTGTTTGTACCTTAGTTCTCCACTACTGTAACAGAATGCCACAGACTGCTTGCTTTATAAACCATAGAAGTTTATCTGGTCCACAGTTCTGTTTTCTGGGATGTTCAAGGGCATGGGGCCAGCATCTGGCAAGGGCCTCTGTGCTGCATCATAAGATGGCAGAAGAACAGCAATCTCTGGAGCTATGGTGATGGCAAAGCACTGTCACAGCAAAGCACTCACCAAAAAATAAATCTACTTGTAGAAAGCATCATCACTGTGTTGACAGAAGTGGAGTCCTTATGACCAAAATGCTTTTTAAAATTGTTGATTTCCAATAGCATAGCAGTGGCAATTAAATTTTAATAAGAATCTTAAAGAGGACATTAAAATCATTGCAGGTCATAATAGAAAACATTATAATCAATCCTCCAATAAGCAAACTCACAAAAAAAAAAAACACAACTTAGGATACACTCGAAATCTATGCCACATATTGGAGAATAAAAATAGAAAGTTATATTGCTTTTACTTAGAATATTTGGCATATATATATATATATATATATATATATACATATATAAAACATTCCAAATTTCTAGCAGAAGATAATGTGGGGAGAGTAAGAAGCGGCAGAGAATAAAGGAATTCTTTCTAATTTACCTCATTCTACTATAATTGAATGTTTTACAGTCAATTTTAAAATGAATTGATGAGACTTACTTCTATCTATAATAAAACCCTAGAATATAAATTTATATTCTAACATGAAATACACAAAAAAATCAACAAAGTGTAGGAAATAAATATTCTAATATTAAATAAACAAAAAAAGCAAGGAAGTGTTGAAAACAATAGTTCCATGGTCCTTGGGAGGCAGGACACTGTGAGACAAACAGCACCATCTTCTCATATCACTGAAGTGAATTTCCAGGCCATAGAGAAAAGAGGCAGTTGGCATCTAGTATAGCGTGTGACTTGAGGAGACATTGATGAGTCCAGGGAGACTAAATGGATTGAGCTGGCAGGTCAGAATACCAGAAAGAGAGCAGCATAAGTATGGAATGAGGATTCTCTCCAGGCCTTGACTGAAGAGAGGTAGATAAAGGACTAAAATGTGCCCAGTGGGGAAGAACCACAGATTCAGAGCACTGGAATCCAGTAATCAAAGAGGACTGAACAGTTATGTGTTCTACCCAGCCAGAGTGGCACGTCTTGGCGTTCCTGGGGCCCTGGTGACTATGCTCCTCAGCATTTGGTGTCAGGAGCTGGGAATAATTAACCCATTCTCAGTATAATTCTGGATCCTAACAAATTTTAAACAAACGAAATAATAGTATAGAGCAATTTGAAGGAACCTGACACCTTAGATTAAAACTCAAGAATATTTATGAGAATTCAAAATTGTGCTGTATACCAAAGGTAAAACCTGTAAGATCTGGCATTTAATCAAAACTTACAAGGCATGCAAATTATCAGAAAAATATAAACCACAACAAGGAAAAATAGCAATTAATCAAATTCATCACAGACTTGAAGCAGATGTTAAAACTAACAAAGACATTAAAACACTAATTATAACTGCCTTCCATATGTTTTAGACCTTAAGAAGAAACATAAAACTATAACAAGATACCCAAGGAGAGATTTTTAGAGATTAAAAACTACAATTTATGATAATAAAAAGACACTGAAAATGATCAGTGAATTTGGAGACATACAGCAGAAACTGAATAAAGAGCCACAGACAATAAATGAAATAACTCCTCACACTGTCTCCTGTGGGTGGAATAACATTCCCAGAGGAGTGGGGCCTCCAAATATTTTTAAGGTAGAATGTAAAGAAAAAGGAACAGGAGGAACATGAGACAAATCCCAGTAACTAGATAACAGAGCTAACTGCATACACATCCATAATCACAGTAAAGGTAAATGGACTAAACATTCTGGTTAAACTACAGATATTCTTTGACTGAAGAAGAAGCAAAATAATTAAGTGCAGCTTAGACTACAAGTAGACTATAAAATAGTGAGAAAATAGGTTGACCATAGAGTGATGGAAAAACAATCAAGTATGTTGACACTAACTAAATCATCAGAGAATCTGTATTAGAATTGGAAAACATGAATTTTAGAAGAAAGAATGTGACTACGGATAAGGAAGAGAAATTTGTGTTGATAAAAGGCTTGGCTCATCTAAAAGATGTAGTAACTATAAGGAGTTATTCATTTAATAACAACCTCAAAATACATGGGACAAAATAGGATAGAATTTCATGAATAAACAGGAAAAATCTAGAATTAACCTCAAAGATTTAGACTATAGATGTCTCTCTATGGTAGAACTCTAGTTCAGCCTACTCAATGCCCAGGACTTGATTCACATTATTACAAAATCTAAACTAAAATATATAAAAAGAAAGTGACAAAAGATTTTAATATCCCTTTCAATAATCCAGAGAAATATGTAAACTGAATAAAATGTTGGAGTTATGAGCATTTCTATCAATCAAAATTGACTATTGACAATTATAGAATAATAAACTCAACAATAGTGGAACACATATTAATTTAAAGTTCACACAAAATCTTTACCAGTGCGAACAATATTTTGCTATAAAATAAAATATCAATGAATTTATAATCATCCAATTTATGTAAAATATTTCACATAACATAATGGAATTAAATTAGATAAAATTACTAAATATATGGAACTAAATAAATTTGTATTCTGCATCCATAAATTAAAAAAATCAAAATTTAAAAGAAAAACACTGAAATATCATTTAACATTGCTCATAGGAAAAGTACAGACTAGAAAGAAAATCACAGAAAATCTGTTGACAAAGAGAAATGGACTTCCGATTTTTTTTGGGAGGGGTGTTGTTTTTAAAGATTTCATTTTATTTTTGATCATGTGTATGTGGGAATGTCTGTGTGTGGGCATATGAACATGTGTGCAAGTACCCACAGGGTCCAGAATTGTTGGATAACCCTGAAGCTGGAGTTAGAGGCCATTGTGAGCTGATGGATACGGGCTCTGGGAACTGAACTCCATTTCTCTATAAGAGCAGTGTCTGCCCTAACCCACTGAGTTGTCTCCAGTTCCCCACTTCCTGTTTTAAATGAATGCAGAGAAAGGAGGAAACAAATCTTCATATGATAGACAGTGTAATACGGGAATAGCATGGCCTGCATTCAAACTTGAAAAGAACAAATATTTCTGGAAAAATGAACATAAAAGCCGTATTAATCTAGACGTATGCTTTAATGTTAAAAGAAAGAGAAAAAGCTGAAGTTGGGATTTAAGATCCTTGTACAGTGTTATGTTTTTTATTTTTAATAACAGGATCTAAAATAAAATATTAACATCTGTTAGTTACATCTGGGTGGTCAGTGTTTTAGATCTGTTATCACAAGTTATGACCTTTCAGAATATGTGAGATGCTTCATCATTCAAAATAGAGATGAAATAGTTTAAATAGCTCTTGTCATAGAATTTTGGCAAATGTCTTTTGAACAGCAAGATAAATTAAATTTGTGATTTTTCTCAGGCTTATTTTCCCAGTCAAATAATCCAAATGGATTAATCAGTGATGATTTCTATTTTTAAAAATGTATTTCTGGTTTCACTCTGATAAGTCATAGGAGTAGGCTAAACATTTTCTGGTATCACTAATGTACAATAAATGTCACATTTCTGAATTTTGAATCCCACTCAAAGGCGTATAAATCTGATAATTGAACAACCCAAAGTCAAGGCATGAAGCAAGCTCTTAGTGTAGAGTAGCAGTTCCCAGTGGTACCTGGACTCCTCAATTAGCTGCTGTTTCTGCCAAGTCTGCCCCCAACAATATGAAAGCATGAATACGCATGGAAGCACATTTGTCTGGATTCCATTGGCTAGCCCTAGGTCTAACCAACAAAATGTTTCCCACATTTTTCAGTACCATGTACCATGATCATTTTCATCTCCTTTTCCCATGCAAATCCATTCTGTTATTTGTAGAGAATACCTATATGCTCCCTATTCCAGTCTAGGAATTTCCATGTAGCTTAGTCAAACCATAGGTAGCCTATCTCTCTTCTACTAGTAGTAGGTCTTCTCTCTGCTTAGTGACTTCTCAGTTTAATTAGCCCAGACATTAGCCTGGGTCAAGGTCATGATTTTAGGTCAAATTCTATTTTTAGGAGCTGAAAATGTGTTATGTGTTGATTGCCTAGCATGGCTAAGACTCCAGGGTCAGTTGTCAGCACCACATCATTTTTTTTTAACTCAGTTTTTGTTTCTAGTTCTGATTTCTTAATAACTCCCTGAAGCATAAATCTAAGAGCACCAAATTTGGCTGCCTTTTTATGGAACCTGAAAGAAAGAAACAGGACCCCACATATTAGCCATCTATACAGCAGCTCATCTACAAAGGCTTCTCTTTCATTTTTGTACAAATATTTCAGGTTCCCACTATTTCATGAAATTTCTGCTGGTTATCTTCATGCAAAGTCAAATATATTTAAGGATTCTTCTGACAGACCTGCACATTGGCTGGGGAGAGCCCTCCTTACCCTTCATTTTCTTCTAGATGTCTGGCCAGGGGCCAGGATGCCAGTGTACAATCTATCTACTCCCGCTTGCCAATTCATTTGAGCACACCTTGTGCTTTTAGTGATATTTGTTCCCTTACCTCTGACCTGTCTCTGTCAAAAGGCAATTTTAGAGTGGGAGAACTCCCTAAAGTCTTCTTCAGGAATGACTGAAGCCAAGAATTAATTGAGTCTCTCTGCTATCTTTTTTCATTTTCTTGATGGACCTTTTGCACTGTATCCATCTCACGATTCCTTGGCTGGCTTTTTCCCCCTAATTTATTTAAAGAACTGCACATTATAGGCTCTGTTGGTTTTTTTGCAAAGAGCTCTTAAAATTCTTTCTGGATCTGTTTACTTTTGAGTTTATGTCTGTCCACCCTTGCTTCTTCTGTTGCCCTATTGCTCAACTTGGAAATCTTTAGTCTTTTTAGAAAGGTACTTTCTTCCAGAATAAGCCCTTGGATGTTGCCAACAAATAGTTGATTATCTGATGGTTATCTGCATGGCAGCTATCTTTTCTGACCTTCTAGTAAGCAAAAGACACTTGTAGACCCATCTAGACTTTTTAAAGATATTCTGTAGGTGTACAAAATATTTACGTATGCATGTTTATATTCCCTTTCCCCCTAACGCTGTGCTTAAAATCTTGTAATAGTTCTAATTTTTTTGAATCTGGGAAATTGGGCCCTTCTTTCTCTATAAAACATTGAATTCAATTCTTGTATGCCTACTCTTTGAAACATTCTATCACACCTCTCTATATAGTCGCTATTTACTACTTAGAACCCCACATAGTTAGTTTGCTACTGTAGGTTGAGTAGCCAACTCTAGCTTGGGCTTTGCTACTTGTAACCTGGTCTAGCATGACCTATGCTAGGACAACTAGAATTTTCAATATGTAATGTCTTATACTACAGCAGGTTCATCATAGCTGATTTAAATGGCAGAGTTAATTCCATGGTAGGCATAAAGGACTTTTGAATTCTAGATTCTGAATTGGAATATCACTTTTTAAGCCAGGTTCTACCATTCACATACATTGCCAGGTAGGTTTGCGAAGAATAGGTCCAAAGTTGTTTTATAAGAGCTAAAGGTGTGAAGGGGTGAATAATTGGGGTCACCGTTCATTCTAAATCTGCCTGCCAAAATTTCATCCCCCCAAAATATTTTCTTAATCCTACTATAATCAAAATAATTATTGATCAGTAATAGGCTTCTAGTCTTTGAACTTTATATCTAAGGTGAAACTCTGGCACTGTTTATAGCTTTCATTTATTAGTTAGCTGGTTAAAAAACTTCATTTTTCTGAGTTGAACAGTTAAAATCTGGAAAGCATTTTCCCATAGGAATGAAAATGGTAATTTGGGATAAGGACAAAGCCACTCCAAGATGTAATTTATAGTATATGAAATAATGCTAAATCATACCTTAAATACTATAGGAAATAATTACCTTTATAAGTGGTTTGTTTAAACATTTGCTATTTAATTAGTGTGAATGAGTCTGTAGTAAGTCTCTCACCAGCATCCTTCCCACTCCCTAATTTGGGGATGAAGTCAAATAATGACTCACTCAGAAGGAAGGAAAGATGCGTTGCGGACCTTTATGTGGTAAGCCCTGTTAGATGTATTATGTAACTTTTACAATAGCCCACTGAAGGTAGTAACAACACACCCTTCTATGTATATTTGAAAAAATTCAGAACAAGTGATGCATAACTTGCCTGTGTTGTAATTCAGGAAGCTGTCTTGAGTACCAGCTCTTCTATTCTGCCCTGTCGCTACAAGCGTTGAGACCAAGCAGCATTGCAGCAGTGTGAATGCAGCTTACACTGAAACCAGCTTGCCATGTGTAAACAGCAGTGTTTCAGATTTGGCTTGGGAAAATGTCACTCACGTGGCTATTTTGTCTCCCACGACTCCATAAGAGGATGCTGTGCTCCTCCACAGGGAGCTGATGAACCAAAATTGTCTTTCAGTATAATCAACCTGAACAGCATTTAAATGTAGCCACACACGTCATCAAGACCACATGAGGTTCTGATGGCACTGCATGAAGAATGTTGTTGGTACAAGGCACTAACGTAAGGTAAAAAGAAATATGTTGAAGAATAGCAGTCTTCCACTGGGTGGCCAGGGTGAAAGCCACTGAGACCCCAAAAGGTCAGTGTTCTGCTCAGTCTTTTACTGCAGAATGGGAACAATTGGCAAAACGATGTATAGAAAAAGAAGCACCACCCCCTCCACACACACTTTACAGCTCTCTGTTGTGTCATTAAACGTTTGTTTCTCCGGCCCTAAGAAATCTTAAGGAACTTATTTTGATTTCCCACGTAGCTCTGACTAGCTAGGACTCCAAATCATGAAACCAGATCCAGTTTCCTCTCTGTTTTATTGGCACACTTTAAACGTCTCTGGCTAACTAATTTATACACTGCAAAAGTTCTAAAGGTCATCATTTTGAACTTGTAACTGATTTGTTTTTGTTGCAATAATGTTCTATGTCAAGAGCCACAAATCTAGTATCTGCAAAGAGCATGAGAGATTTACATAAGTGAGGCAAGGCTGAGTGTGAGATAAATGGAATTAACAGGGACAGAGGGAAGAGGATAGTTCACCACTGCAGGCATGCTAATCCAGAGTAACAAGAGAAACACTGCTAGCCAAACAAAACAGTCCTATACACCAAGGCTGGTGCTAGCATACCACTTTGATTATTAATACACTGTGACTTGCAGACTGGCCCCCCAAAAGCTTCCCACATTTAGTCATTGTAAAAATAGAATGAACCTTTACTGAACCTTTAACCTTGAAAAAATGGCTTTTTTTTTTAGCCATACATAAAAACATGAAAATTATTCAAACTGTGGGGCAGCATGTGCTAGGTCGATCCATGTGTGTGCTTTGATTTAACATACCTATCTTTTTAACATCATTTCTTTGTGAATGAAACATTCAGAATCTTTCTTTTAGCTTTGTGAAATATGTAATACATAACAGTTATCTGTAGTCACTCTATTGTGCAATAGAAAACACAATGATGAACTTTTAATTACAAGTTGTAGTTTTGTGAAGATGAGCTTCATACTCAAAACTATGAAGTTTTCAGAAGTTGATGCCTCCACAGACTTCATGCCTGAGCAGCCTGGCAGCCTCGTCTCTTAGCCACATCTGAGCAATGGGAGAAATACGTCTGTATATTCACTCATTTAAAGTATCTTCTCCACAGTAAAAAAGAACCATAACTTCAGTGGCTTTGCTGATCTGTGGAGGAGCATTCTTTTCCTCCAAAGGCACGTGAGGACAGTTGGGGATGGGGCGGGGAGGCCCTAAGCATCCCAAACACTTTTATGATAGCATCCCTACTGCAGGGTGCAGTTTCAAGCAATGCTGGAAAGTTCAAGTCAAGGACTAGAAGAACAATGCTGAAATCACAATAGGAGAAAGTTCACATTAATTTCTGATTAACTATCAAACAGCTTGTACATAAAATATGCTAAATATTTCAAAGTGGGAGAAGAGAAAACAGTTCATTCAAGGATGGTTCAGGTTTGCTATGCAAACATGAACCGGGTAAGAACAGCCAAGAAGCTGGGAGGGAGGAAAACCATGGCAGGTAAGTAGGATCACTTGGAGACAAGGATGATCGTATTTTGGTCTTTACTTCTGGAGAGTCATAGTTCCCACACAAGACTTTGGTGCCACCACCTAAGCTAGTATTTTTATTTCTTGGTTGGCATCATCTTGCTCCAGTGGTTATAATATACACATCAATATTGTATTTGTGCTATCACACATTTCTTAATAAGTTTCAAATGCCCACCCCTAGGAAAATCTTATTCAAAGAGGACAGGCACACACTATTGTGAATCTCCTCATCTTGTTTCTGGAGTTCACTTCCTTGAGAACCAGAACTTCACAACTCTCCTTCATTCTTATTTTTACATGGCTAAGCTTTAGAACACTTTTTGTTTCTTTTGCATTCATATAATCTATACGTTACAGGATAATCTCACCAGCCTTGGCAGAGCAGATTGTGCCATCCGAAAGATCATGCCATCCATATGCCTCTGGTGGGTGCAGAGGGCTTTTCTATGTTCTACTAAGTCAAAGATCATACCCGGTGTCTGCCCATCCACCTGCCTTGTACCATTATTGTGAAAGGAGCTTTCTCTCCCCTCTTCTGCTCTACTCAGGTCCCGTCACTAAGGCTCTTCCTTGAAAGTTCTCAACCATTCTCTGACCTCTCTATCATTAACTTAACCTTAAAAGCTCATCTAGTGCCTCCTACCTTGCAGTCCTCCCCACACACCCATATCCAACCCCACAAGTAACAAATTACATGAGAAATATATATATATATATATATATATATATATATATATATATATATATATATGGCAATCTTCCAACCAAACTCACATTGCCTTCTCACCCCTCACTGTTGTCTTTTTATTCTATTGAAATTACTCTTTTAAAAAATATTTCTATTCAATTTTGACAATTTCATACATATGTGCAATGTATTGTAAACATACTCACCCTGTTGTCCTCTCTTATATCCCTTTTTTCTTCCAGAATTCCTTCTTCTTCCAAGCTATCCCTTCTTATCTTCTCGTTTTTCATTTTGTGTGCAGGTGGCATAGTTGCTGCATATTCATGATATCAGCCTTGTTGTGCCCACAAGACATCATTCCATGAGACTTCATTCCAACCCTGACCACTTATACTCTTTCTGCCCCCATTTCTATGATGATTCCAGGACTTTGGAGGAAGTGATGTATAAGTTCATATTAGGAATGAACATTCAGAAGTCGTTTATTTATTCTCAGCATCTGACCTCTTATGAGTTGTTATATGAGTTATGGGTATAGTGCAAAAAGAACATTTCTGAACAAGACAAATCGTAGTACACAACTAGGCCTATAAACATGAATATTTAGAAGGCAGTTTGATTACATATATATGTTTAACTTGATATCAGTACTAAGCTCCATTCTCAGGCCTGTGCTATCACCAAGCACAGGGTTTTGCCTAGTACCAGGTATGTGTTTCTTTCCATGGAGCAGGCCTAAACCCAACCAGAATATCCCTGGTTATCCCCAAACAATCACGCCACTATTGCATCAGTGAGGTTACTTTTTAAGGTTGTGAGTGATTTTCATGTTTCTAAGTTTCTTCAGACTCTGACTTTTATTTTAACTTTTTATTAATTTTCAATACTATTGACCAAACTCTTCTTCCAGGAACTTTATTTCTAGATTTCTGCCATATAACACTCTCATAATTTTCTTTTTTCTTTCTGATTGTCTTTTTTTATTCATTTTTTTTCATTTATTTTACACACTGACTACAGTTTCCTCTTCCTCCTCTCCTCCCATACCCTCCCCTCCACCTTCCTTCTATGCCCTCCCCCCAGCCATGCCTCTGTCTCCAGTCAGAAAGGGATAGGCTTCCTATGGGAGTCAACAAAGCATGGCCCATCTAGTTGAGGCAGGACCAAGCTCCTGCATTAAGGTTGGGCAAGGAAACCCAGCATGGGGAATGGGTTCCCAAAAGCCAGCTCAAGCAACAGGGACAGGTCTTGATCCCACTCTCCGATTGTCTTTAAATCAGTCTCCATTTTGTTTCTTCTCTCTTCATGTCACACATTCCAGATGACTGCAGCAAGCTCTGCTTCCCCTGTCCTCCGTTGTCTAATATTTCTCCCAAGGTCAACACTGCTAGTCGAATAGCATTAATGATCATCTGTATGCAAATGTGTATCTCCAAACATGACTCTCCCCTGTGGTTGGCATCCATTCCAGCTGCCTACACCTTCATTTGGATGTCTCATAGGTTTCATAAAATCAGAAGCAGAACTCTTGGTCTAACACAAGCCCAACAACCCTTTGTTTCCCTGGTTATTCTCTATAATGAAGCCATGGGGTGTCTTTACACCTTCTCTTTTGTTAATGACTCCACAGTTGCTACACAGAGAGGGGGGGCGCTGGGGCTAGGGATAGGAGAGCGAATGCAGTTTCTTGCCTTTACAACAAAATGTGCTTAAATCAATCTCTTTCTATCTTAAAGAACACCTATGAGAAATCAGATTGAAGTGTTGAAAAACAGGAGACCCCAAAAATTTAACAATTCAAGATATTAGACATTTGTTCCTGCCATTTGTCACAGAACAGGACTGCGAGAGTAACTGGGGGATTCTGGGTAGGGACTATGTCACATAGGAATCAGTATTTCCTAAGTCTTACTCAGCCTTTCCCTAACCGTGTCTTAGATTTGCCTCTTTCTTGATATAAATGCCTCTTCTTAGGTATTCACTTCCTCAGACAGATGTTTTATGCTTTCCCCAGAAAAGATTACACATAGCATTATTACTACAAGTACTATATTACTCTCTTTGAAGTATTTGCCAGTGTCTGAAATTATTCTGTAAATTTATTGCTTAAAAAATTCAAGAGAACATTGGCTCCCTTAGAGAAAACAATATTTTAATTATGTTCATTTCCCTAACACTAGTATCCATAACAGAGCTTGATAGCAGATAAGTACTCTGGAAAGAAAATTACTGTGTTAACAATTAAAGAAAGGAGGTCATGACTCTGAGAGAGAACAAGGCAGGTACACAGGAGAGGTTAGAGAGAGGAAATGGAAGGAAGAAAAAGGATAAAATTACACTTTAGTTCCAAAAATATTAAAAAGAAAAGATGACAATCACAAGGGGAATACTGCATTGGTCAGTTTCCCATCACTGAGTAAAAATACCCAAATAAACAGCTTTCAAGAGGATATTTTTATTTTGGCTCATGGCTTCAGAGGCGTCTGGTATGTGATTGGCTGTCTTGGTAGACCTTGGGCCTGTGGCAATGCAGAACATGATGACAAGGTCACTATGTCACAACATACTCCTCACCGCCTAAGAGCCAGGAAGCCAGGGGAGAGAGAGGAAGGGCCCAAGGCTCGCCAAATCCCCTTCAATAGCATCCTCTATGAGGATATAAGGTTGCCTCCCCACTGCCCGGGTTCCATTTCCTGACCCCTCCCAGCGTTTTTTTGCAGCTGAGGACTAAACCTTCATTCTGTGAGGAGATTTTTGGGAATCTAAGGAGGACAGTTGTAAATGAATACCCCCACTTTCCTTTCCCCCCACCACTTCTCTTCCTTGTTTTGATCTTTATTATGTAACATTTCATTACAAGCAGTTTTCTGTTTGTTTTCCCCTAATTTTATTATATGAATCATTCTAGCCTCTCAGCAACATTACTTTTGAAATTTCATTTGAAAATAATTATAGATTTGGATGTATCTGTGAAATATAATACAGCTAACCTTTACCACATCTCCCAACTGCTACTGTCCTGTAAAACCCCAATGAAACCTAACATTCAGCAGAATGTTGACACTCCTGTTTATATGCTACGACCAAGCTTTCCCTCACATCTCAGGCTTTCCATAACATTTTGCAATCAGTGTTCTCCTATCTATTATTTTGTCAGTTTAAGAATATTACATAAATGGAATCATATCATATATAGGCTTTCAAGGTTGTGGTTTTATTGAGCAATCAGAACTTTAGCTCACACAAGATCATATGCACAGAACAGTGTACCTTTCTGTATAACTAGCCCAAACTTGGGGGAAAAATGAATAGATTTTCTTCAATGGGTGAATGATAAAGTTCATGTACAACCATACATGCAACATACAGTTTTGATGTAACAAATATCATAAAACACAATTTATTTATCTGATATTAATTTAGCATTTGCTATTGCTAATATTTGCATATTATGTCTTATTCTTTTAGTTTTAATTTTCCAAATAATTGTTGCAGTTTGAGTTTGCTGTAGACAGCATAGACTTGAGTCACCCATTCTTAAAATTTCTTTCTTTTTTTAAGTCAAGGCATTTATACCATATGAAATGAGTATAATTATCAGTAATTTAGAGATTAAATATATATTTTTCTTCTCTGTTTTGTACTCATTCCTTATATTTTTGTTTCTCTGTTTATCTATACATGCCTTTTGATAATTGTATGGACATATTTTATATATTATCTTCATTATACTTAATTCTTTTTTACTTAAAACCTGGCATATAAAGGAATGGGTTTCCTCATGATATGTGTGTTACTATACAATCATTAATTCATTCCATTCCTCCGTAGTCCTCTTTTCCCTTAACCTACTCTTGCTGTACTCTTTATTCTCCCTAAGTGTTCTCTACAGCTTTCATATCATACGTGTCCTGGTATGTTCCCCTCTTCCCATTTCCCCTCTCTTAACATTTTCTCCTCTTTTTCACTGTGCTTTAGTCTGTTGTTAATTCCTTATCTGGGGTGAGTAGGCATTTGTTCATGTCTCCCCAGGAATAATGTCATAGAATAAATGCATTTTCTGCATGTATTGAGATGATCATGTGATTTTTGTCCTTGAGTCAACTGGCACATGTTGAGGAATCCTTGCATGGTTGAGATGAAGCACCTTAGTGATGGTATATGATGTTCTTTATCTGACTTTAGATTTGGTTTGCAAGATTTTCATTGAGAATGTTCGCATCTACCATTCTCATATTCATTTTCATTGTGTTCTCATCTAGTTCTAGTATCAGGTAATACTGGCTTTATAGGATGTGCATGGCAATATACTTTTCATTTCTATTTTATGGACAGTTTTTAAGTGTATTCATGTTAGTGGTTCTTTAAAGGTTTGTAGAATTCAGCAGGTTCCATCTGGCATTGAATTTTCTTTGTAGGATGGCTTTGTTACTACTTCAATCTCGTTGCTTAGTATAGGTCCACTTAAGCTAGGTATATTCTCTTGACTTAATTTTGGTAGGTTGGGTCAGATGTATCTAGGAATTTATTCATTTTCCCCAGATTTCCCAAGTGTTGGGTGATATTCAATCACACTGTGAACCCCGAGTTTGCATTTGTATTAGTTAAATAAAATTAATCTTGGGTCAAGAGGCTGAGTTAGCAACTAGTTGACAGAAAGTAATCATAGAGCATCAGAGGGCATCTTGAAGAGATAGAGGGTTGCACCAGAAGTAGTTGCGGGGAGGATTTTGAGTGACATGGCTTTTTTGTTGTTGTTGTTGTTGTTGTTGTTGTTGTTGTTGTTGTTGTTGTTGTTGTTTTGGCAGAGTGGAAAGATGTGCTTTTGGGGAGATGTCAGTAAGGAGAGAAGGTTAGCTAGTTGCCTCTCTAAGCCAGCAGGTTTTCACCTCAGCCTTTGAATCTCAAGTCTTATTTATAAATAGAATGATAGAGATTTAGTTAAAGCTGCTTTAGGGGAAGTGACAGAGCCAGTGCCTGTGGGAACAGAATTTCTGCCAGGCTGTGGCTTGAGCCACTAGGCTGTTGCCAGAAAAGCAGGCCGGGAACTGTGGAGTCGCAACCACTGAGTGAAATAGCAGTAGATTAAGGTGAAGCCACTGTGCCAGAAAGAAAACAACACCCAAGGTTCTGTTTTTTAAAAAATATGTCTTTTCAAAGCATTACTTAGAGATCAGCTGGTTTTCACTGAAATGTGTTCTAACATTCCTTGTCACCTTTAATTTTGTTGTTTTAGTTCTCCTCTGTCGTTTTCTTTCATAGCTAGTTTGGCTAGCACTTTTTCAATTTTATTATTGTTAAGAATCAGTCCTAGGCTTGCTTGTTTCTCTTTACTATTCTTTCAGTTTCCACTTCATTGATTTTTTTCCCTGATTATTATGATTTCTTGCTGTCAACTGCTTTTATTGTTTGAGTTGACTTTGCTTGAAGGCTTTGGGATGTATCGTTCAGGTTTTATATAAATATTTCATATGTGTTTTATATTTAATTCATATTTATATTTCAGAGAGCTCTGACTTTTTAGTGTAAGCACTTAGAACTATAAACTTTTAGATAGTAGTACCTCAAAAGTTATTGTAAATTGTGTTTACATTTTCATTTTATTCTAGGAATGTTTTAAGTTCCCTACCTGATTTGTTCAATGACTCACTGGTCCTTCAAGACTATATTGTTCAGCTTCCAAGTATTTGTGTAGTTTCTATATTTTTCCTGATAATGATTTCTAGCTTTACTTCACTATGATCTGATAAGACATGAAAAATTATTTCAAGTCTTAAGTATTTGTTAACATTTGTTTTGTGGCCTGAAATATGAACTCTTTTAGAAAAGGCCCCGTGGGCTCCTCAGAAGAATATATATTTGGGGATAAAGTATTCTATAGATAACTCTTAAGTCCACTTGTCTTTCGGTGCACTTTAACTCTGACATTCCTCTGTTGAACTTCAGTAGGGATGACCTATCTAAGGATGAGAATGGGACACTGACATCCATTACTTTGTGTCATCCCCTGTTAGATGTTCCCATTAATGTGTCTGTTGGTCTTTGTTTTACAGAATTTAAAGCCTCAACATTTAGTGCATTTACATTTAAACTTATTACATCATCTTACTACTGCTGAGAGAGGTTTACTAAATGCTGTAACTGTCTTGTTTTCTGGTTTGGTTGAATTGATTATTGTTTGTTCTTTTATTTATCGCCTATCTGTATCAAGGGTTTGATGACTTAGTGGGTTATCCATGATGAATTCTCTCCTAGCTCTCTTTTCCTTATGTAATTTCCCTCATGAACTTTACTCTTTTCTAGGCTTCCATTATTGTGGCTTTCTTCCTCCTCTCTATATCACATTCCTTTGAGCATCTTTTGCAGTATTGTCCTGGTTGTCATGACCTGCCTTAATTGTGCTTGTCTTGAAATACACTTATTTCTCCATCAGTATAAAAAGAAGCTGAGTTTATATGGATATGGTAGTGTATGCCTTTATTCACACCACTCTGGAGACAGAGGCAGGCAGATCTCTATGAGTTGGTTGTCACCCTGATCTAACATAGTCAGCTCCAGGTCAGCCAAGGATATATATTAACTGAGACTCTATCAGAAGAAATAGAAGAATAAACATATATGTGATGAATATAACAGAAGAATATAAAAATAAACATATATGTGATGATGATGATGATGATGATGATGATGATGATAGGAGGAGGAGACAGTGGCAATTTAGCTAGATATATCAATATAGGTTGATAGTCACATACTTCCATAGCTTAAACTGTTTCCTTCCATGCTTTCTTGTCTTTAGGTTGCTGATGAGAAACACAATGCTATTTTATTTTTTTTAGTTCCAAAGAGAAATTTTTATTTTATTTTTCCCTCTCTTATTCTTTTAATTTTTTAATTTTATAATTTAATTTAATTTTACATATCAGCCGCGGATTCCCTTGTTCTCTCCCCTCCCCCACCCCACCTTCCCCCAGCCCACCCCCCATTCCCATCTCCTCCAGGGCAAAGACTCCCCTGAGGATTGAGTTCAACCTAGTAGATTCAGTCCAGGCAGGTCCAGTACCCTCCTCCCAGGCTGAGCCAAGTGTCCCTGTATAAGCCCCAGGTTTCAAACAGCCAACTCATGCACTGGGTACAGGACCTGGTCCCACTGCCTGGATGCCTCCCAAACAGATCAAGCTAAGCAACTGTCTCATTTATCCAGAGGGCCTGATCCAGTTGGGGGCTCTTCAGCTATTGGTTCATAGTTCATATGTTTCCATTCGTTTGGCTATTTGTTCCTGTGCTTTATCCAACCTTGGTCTCAACTATTCTCACTCATACAAACCCTCCTCTTTCTTGCCAATTGGACTCCTGGAGCTCTACCTGGGGCTTGGCCATGGATCTCTGCATCCAGTTCTCTCCGTCATTGGATGGGGTTTCTAGCATGACAATTAGGGTGTTTGGCCATCCTATCACCAGAGTAGGTCTATTTGGGCTGTCTCTCGACTATTGCCAGCAGTCTATTGTGGAGGTATCTTTGTGGATTTCTGTGGGCCTCTCTAGCACTTTGCTTCTTCCTATTCTCATGTGATCTTCATTTATCATGGTCTTTTATTTCTTGTTCTCCCTCTCTGTTCTTTATCCAGCTGGGATCTCACACTCCCCTAAGCTCTCTTTCCCTCGACCTTTGCCCTTCATTACCCCCACTCACGTCCAGGCTGTTCATATAGATCTCATCCATTTCTCCGTCATTGGGCGATCCCTGTGTCTTTCTTGGGGTCCTGTTTTCCAGGTAGCCTCCCTGGAGTTGTGAGTAGCAGTCTAGTCATCCTTGTTCCACATCTAGTATCCTCTTATGAGTGAGTACATACTATGTTTGTCTTTCTGAGTCTGGGTTACCTCACTCAGGATAATTTTTTCTAGATCCATCCATTTGCTTGCAAACCTCATGATGTCATTGTTTTCTCTGCTGAGTAGTATTCCATTGTGTATATGTGCCATAATTTATTTATCCATTCTTCAGTTGAAGGGCATCTAGGTTGTTTCCACATTCTGGCTATTACAAACATTGCTGATATGAACATAGCTGAGCAAGTGCCCTTGTGGTATGATTGAGCATTTCTTGGGTATATGTGCTAGCCTTTGAAGCTAGAGTTGGTTTTGCCCTTATAGTTCTTAATATTGTTTCTTTGAATTCTGTTTTTGAGGCCATGTCTATAATATGCCTGTGCTGTGAAAAAACTTCCTCCCTGGTCATGTTTATGTTTATGGAGGATTCTTAATGCACCTTGTGTATGAGTATTTATTTCATTCTCTACAGTTGGCAAGGCTTCTTTTGGTGGGCGGGGGGGGGGGGGAGGCTGTAATTTAATTGAGCAGCCTGGGGTTATTATGTTCTTTTGGTTGTATCCCAGTGTTTTGGACACATGATCATACTTGTTCTTACTGAAGTTTGAATTAGTCTCATACTCCACCCCTAGTATTCTTTCTCCTGCTTGACAGTGTCTATTGGTGGTTAATTCCACTGTGTTTTTCGATTTGATTCATTGAAATTTTCATTTTTGACGCCTCAATTTGGTTTTCAAAATGTCAATTTGCTGCAACATTTTTTCCCGTGTTTCTTTTTCATCCATACTAACGATGCGCTCACCCAAATTGCTGACTTTCCCCTCAGTCTTGCTGACTTTCCTCTCCAAATCCTAGATTAAATTCATTTATTGGCTTATACAGTCTTCATTATTGCTGCTAAACTTTTGAAATCTCCATCTGGTAATCTACATGTTTGGGTAATTTTTGAACATGGTAGCTGAGGAGTGATGATTTTGAAAGAGTCTTGTCATTTTTTGTTATGTTTCTTGTGTTTCTGTATTGTAGTTTGCACACCTGCTCGTTTGGATATCTCATCCCATTTTACTTTTGGATCTTCTTACCATATAGACTTTCGAGAGGGGTCTATTGCTGTTGAATAATATTTTAATTAGGCAAAGATGTGTTACATGTGTTTATGCTAAGTAATATTACTTTAATTATGTGAAGGTGTATTACATTTGTTTCTGCTGCCTTTGTTAATGATGTAAAGATGTGTTACACTTGTTTATGCTGCATTTGTTTAATTATGTAAAGATGTGTTGCATTTGTTTCACCTTGCCTGCCTAAGGCACCTGATTGGTTTAATAAAAATCTGAACTAGCTAGGCAATATCTAGGCAGGAGAGGGATAGGTGGTGCTGGCAGGCAGAGAGAATAATTAGGAGGAGAAATCTAGGCCTGGGAGAGGAAGAGGAGGAGGAGGAGGAGGAGGAGGAGGAGGAGGAGGAGGAGGAGGAGAACAAGGGAAAAGGAAAGGGACACACCCAGGCCAGAAGCCAGGCAGCCACCAGCCAGACATGAGGAGAGCAGGAAAGTAAGATATATAGTAGGAAGAATGGTAGAAACCCCAAGTCAAAATGTAGATGAAGAGAAACAGGTAAAGTTACAAAAGCTATCAAGAAATGAGTCGAAGCTAAGGCTGAACATTCATAACTAATAAAAAGTGTCTGTGTCATGATTTGGGAGCTCATTCATGGCCCAAAACAAAGCCTCTTACAGTCTATCCCTGATACTACCCAGGAAAGAGAAAACAAGCAGATGTCCTACCATAGCCAAACCATAAACAAATATGGAAGTACAAGTAATTCATTAAAATCCGTTAATACATATATCACCAGTGATCATAAAAAAAGAACATGGCAAAAATAATATGATGGTAAAGATTATTTAGAGTAGGTATAGGATAGTGAGTGAATGAAAAAAAAGTAATGAAGGTAGACAAATGGAAAAGTAGAAGAGAATCAAGATTAAATAAATAAAGGAAAAAGAAAACTCACTTAGAAAAAATGCTATGGAAGAGAATAAAGTAAGAGTTTAGAGGAAATAAAAAACAAACATTATTTTCCTATAATGATAAAATTAAGAAATAAAAGTAGATAAGTATAAGAAGAGGAATCTAAAAACCATAGGCATCCAAAAAAGCAATAAAATAAAAACACTATTCAAAGGATAGTAAGGCCAACCATAATGGTGCACACATTTAACTTCAGTGGCTGAGAGGCAGAGGCAGGATTTCTAAGTTCCAGGCCAGTCTGGCCTACACCTGAAGCCCCAGGACAGCCAGAGCTACATAGAGAGACCCTGTGTCAAAAATAATAATGGCAAGTAAAAGATAAAAGATGTGTTGGAGAGCAGCTCCATTCTGGGTCCCTGAAACTTGGAGACAGAGGGGAATTCAGCTGAGCTTGAGAACTTGTCTTTTCTATGTTTTTTGTTTGTTTTTTACTGCAACTGAGCCTGTTAGTATTAGACAGATGCACAGTGTCTGAACAGCTGCCTTCACTTTCATAATTTCCTTTCTTTGCACACTAGGAGTCCCTGCTGACCCCACTTAGCTTTTCAGTCTGCACTAATGAGGTTCTCTCATCCTCCTATGACTTCTCAGATCATACCTCCAGCTGATATTCTGGTTGGGAGTTAGAGAAGCAATTCCAGCTCTGATATCTGTAAAGGTTGAGAACCTGTCTTTGCTAATTCAGGATCTTCCCAGGATAATCACCCTGCTGGAAAGACATGGTTAGAGAGGTCAAGCAGAGCTCAGGCTTCTTGGGTTTTACAGAAGTGATAGTCAGATAGGTGGTTCCAGAGGTTGATCCACCTGCTGACTTCAGACTCATTGCTATCAAACTCCAGTTTTTCTCAGTTGACAGAATCTCAGATCTGCTTCCAGCTCCCAAGGGTGAAGCTATTTTTCCTTGTGAGCCATTGCAGTTTTTGGCATGTCAGCATCAGGTCGACAAGCTTTCCATAACTGCCTCTCAGAGTTGTGTCTCATTAGGGACTGTGGCAAGTTAAATTCTGCCTCCCTGGATAAAGGTTGTCCCGTTTTCAGGCCCTCTCAGGATAGCACTTGGTTCCTGCCCTCCATTTGATTATGACAAGGGTAATGTTTTTGTACACTGTGAAGATTTGTCACTTGGGTTGTTTTAATCAAAAAACTGAATTGCCAATAGCTAGGCAGGATTTGGGGGACAGAAAGGATGCTGGGAAGAAAAAGGGTGGAGACATGGAGAGTCACCAGCCAGATGTAGTGGAAGCAGCATGGACATCACAGAGTAAAGATAATAAAGCCATGAGACAAAAAATATATTGATAAAAATGGGTTAAGTTTTAAGAGCTAGTTAGAAACAAGCCTAAGCTATTGGCTGGGATTTTGTAATCAATACTAAGTCTCTGTGTCATGATTTGGGAGCTGGCTGGTGTAGTAGGAGTTATTTGTCCCATCAGCCTGCTCCCAAATCACAACACAGAAACATTATTAATTATAAATGCTCAGCCAATAGCTTAGGCTTGCTACTAATTAGCTTTTACATCTTAAATTAACCCATCTTTCTTATCTACACTCTACCATGTGGCAGTACCTTTTTTCAGCATGGCATGTTCATCTCTTGCTTCCTCTGAATCTGACTGGCAACTCCTGAGCTCTGCCTTTCTTCTTCCCTATGTCCTTTCAGTTTGGGTTTCCTCTCTTAACCTCTTCCTGGCTAGCTATTGGACAGTCAGCTCTTCATTAAACCAATGAGAGTAATACATATCCACCAAAAGCATTATTCCACAGCAGGCTGGCAGGACAGAAAAAGTGTGAGTACACATGGGGCAGTGGGGTGGGCAGTGTCTCATATTTTTCTTTTAGCTCTTTTTAGCTCATATCTTTCTTTTAGCTCTTTCCTGGTATCCTATAAGTCCCTTTGAAAATTCCAAAGCTCTTATATGCTGCCATGGAACACAGGCTAGCTTTCTCTTCCTTCAACACTTCTTGACTGGATCACTAGAAGTCGACCCCAACTCCATTATCTAACCTAGAAGTCATATATAAATATTCTCAAGGCTCACTTTTTATTTTGCATTGGGATCTGTACCAGGTTTTTTTTTTCTTTTAGGTTACTAACCAGCTCCCAAATCAGGACACAGAAACTTATTACTTCTGAATGCTCAGCCTAGCTTAGGCATGTTTCTGGTTAGCTCCTTTAGCTTAAATTAATGTTTCTCTTTATCTACCTTTTGCCTCAGGCTTATTACCTTTCTTCTGTGTATCTTACTTTCCCTGCTTCTCTATGTCTGGTTGGTGGCAGCTGCCTGGCTTCTTGAACCAAGTGTCTCTCTCATTCTCTCCTCCTCCTCCTTTTTCTCATCCCTCCTGTTCTTTCTGAGCCTAGATTTCTTCTCCTATTTATTCTCTCTGCCTGGCAGCCCCATCTGTCCTTTCTATGCCTAGCTATTGACCATTCAGCTTTTTATTAGACCAATCAAGTACCTTAGGCAGGCAGGATGGAACAGATGTAACTTATCTTTACATAATTAAATACATTCAACATAAACAAAGGTAATACACTTTTATGCAGTTAAACTAATATTCTGCAGCATAAACAAATACTACTTTGCCCAGTGTAGGCAGAGTTTCTCTTTATCCTGGCAGCTGCTCACAAATAACCACACAGAGACTTAATATTAATTATAAACGCTCAGACAATAGCTTAGGCTTGTTACAAACAAGCTCTTACAACTTAAATTAATCCATATTTCTTTCCTAAATTCTACCACATGGCTCATGGCTTATTTCCTCATTTGCTACATGTCCTGCCTGCTCTGTGTCTCCTCAGACTCCACCCTTCTTCCCAGCCTCCTCCTAGTCTAGCTCTCCTTCCCAACCTCTTCTTGCCTAACAATAGGCCTGTCAGCTCTTTATTAAACAATGAGACTAATACATACTGACAATGTACAAAGATTATTCCACAGCAGCCCATTTAATATAATATTCCACAGTAGGCATCTATGCTTTTGTATATTATTCTTAGTTGTTACCCAATATGTTATACAATATACAACATCAAAGTCTACAGGTTTTGTCATTTTACCAGCTGTATTGAGCTATGGAAATCTGAACTCTTTTTAAACCCTTTCCCTTCTAATTCTTGAATTATAATTATTTTAAATATTTACTTTGTATAGATTTTTAATCAGTACAGACAATGTGAGGTTTTTGTTTTGACTGCCAAACATAATGGCAGTCAAAAGCTTAATATGAGAGTTTTATATTTATTCAAACTTTCTTTACTATGTAATTTCTGATCAGAAAATGTTTTTTTTTTCTGGTGAAAACTCCTTTTAGCTTTCCTTTATCTCAGAACAGTAGTCAGCTTGTTACACAATCTTTTCTGACACCCACAGTGTAGGTCTATGGGCAGGAGTTGGGAAATCTATTTTCAGACTGGCAATGATAAAGATTTTGGACTGTGTACTTTGTGTGGATGAGGTTATAGGATTTGTTTTCCCTCCCGTGTAAAAAGACTGGCTCTGATAAGCATCTCTTGCTGTTTTTAGTTCATTTTGGATAGACAAACTTTCAGCTAAAGCTCTTTGTTTTTGTTTATTGGCATCTGCTGACATTTGGGGGTTCTGAGCCTATTAAGGTGACTGAAATTTATAAGGAGAAAGAAAACACAAGAGCACTTTTCCCCATTGTTCTAGGGTGGACATTGTTAGCTGATCTGGCTTTTCTCTGCCTTGTACAGAATTTTTTATTTGTCTTTATAATATAACATATATAGTTTTTAATTGTATTTGACAATGGCAATTGGGAGAGTGAGTCTACTTCATTTCCTGGGCTGGAAGCTCCTTCACATGTTCTTCAGTCATCATCTCTGTCTATGGCCTTGGATACAGATTTTTCTCATTGTAATAACTTGAAATTGCTCTTAGTGTTTACTCTGATCTCTGTGAATCCATTATTTATATTTTCTGTTGATTTGTAATGTATTTTTAAGCTACTGTAAGAGCCATTATGTTCTTTCTATGAAAGACTATTTCCCTGAAATACTGAGTTCTGAAAATTTTATAGTCATAAATCCCTTTCTTCTATCTTATGACTGTTCTGCTTTCACACTGTAAATTTTTATTGATTGCTGCACTTATGCATAACTTTTAAGTAATACTACACAAATTATAATTGGTTGTAATTACCATAAACCAAAACGAACACTTTGGGAGTGAGAAGAGGCAAAGACACGTATCTCACAGGCACTATAACTGCTTTGAATGATAAAAACACTCAATAAAAAATAAGTTATAATAGTAATAAAAAGAAAACATGAGGAAAGTGAAATCAAGAAAATACAGAAATACAAAGATGTGGAAAATTCTTTCTCCCACAGAAACAATTCAATACTACCTGGATAATTTCTTTCTGTGAGAAGTTCAGAAACAAGCTAAGTGGTGCTTGTACTCCTGGAACAACACTAATCCAATCAAAGGCACTTTGAAACATCTATATAGCATGGACCCTTCTTCCCTCACAGGGATACATACAGCAGGAAGTCTCTCAGCTCTGGACTATTGAGGGTGGCAGTAGGGAACTTGTCCTGGACACTTTGTCCAATGTTCTGGCTTTTCAGGGGTCAGCACAAGAAGATGACATTTGTCACGTCTGTTGTATAGTGAGGCTTGGACCCAATAAACCCAGATGCCAGAATTCCACTAAGAAGAAAACGAGACAATATAATAGTGCTCCAGAGGACTGTACTGCAGATGGGGACCAGAGAAAGGAAGAGATTAGGTACAGTGAATAAAGAAAACAAATCTCTCTAATTGGGAATTTACAAACACAGATCAGAGAAGACACAAGAAACAAACAACAACAACAAAGAATCCTGTAAAAGTTTCTCCTTACGTTGTGGGTGGGCAGTTTAAAGATCCAATCTGATAAAACTAGAAAAGACATCTTTCAGTTTTGCAGATCTCAATATATAATAACAAGAGCATAAAGAAACAAGGAATCATGGCCCAAACAAAAGAACAGAGTAAATTTCTAGAAATCGATGCTAAAGAGGCAAAAATACAAACATTATCTGACAATGAATTTAAAATGACCACTTTTGAAGATTCTGGATAAACTCAGGCAAATGATGTCTAAACATGGAAATCTCAACAAAGCTGTAAAAGGACAAAGAGCTGAAATCTCAACAGTGATGAAGAAGAGTAGACTCAATCAATCAGAAGATGGGAACTCTGGATTAAAAACTGATCATTTAAAATTATACAATCAGAGGAGGAAAATCATAAGAAAATGAAATAATGAAGGCGTTATACAATATTACAAGATCCACTAATCAGGAATAGATGGCAGTTGTAAATATATGTTCAACAATACACCTAAATAGATAACACAAATGAAGGGAAACATAAACAAATAGCAACATAGTAATAGTAATATAAAAAATAGCTGTGGATCACATAATAAGTCAAAATGACCCAATAATAATATCCCACTTAACACTGTCTTAGTTAGGGTTTCTATTGCTGTGAAGATTCACCATGACCATGGCAACTCTTACAAGAAAAACATTTAATTGGGATGACTTACACTTTCAGAGATTTAGTCCATTATCATCATGGCAGAACATGGTGGCATACAGGCAGACATGGTGCTGGAGAAGGAATTGAGAGTCTTACATGTTGATCCACAGGCAACAGCAAGCAAACTGAGACATTGTGCATATCTTGAGCATAGGAGGCCACACACTCCATTCTACAGTGACACATTACTTCCAACAAAGCCACTCTACTACAACAAAGCCACACCTCCATTATGGGGGCCATTTTCTTTCAAATACCACATTCCAATCCCTGACTCCAAATACACAAAGGCTTGTAGCCATATTATAATGAAAAAAAATGCATTCAGTACAACTTCCAAAGTCCCCATAGTCTATAACAGTCTTAAACTTATTTAAAAATCTAAATTCAAAGTCTCTTCTGAGGTTCATGCAATCTCTTAACTGTAATCCCCTATAAAACTGAAATCAAAAAGCAGATCACATACTTCCAACATATAATGGCACAGGATATACATTACCATTCCAAAACATAGGGGACATAGTGAGGAAATACCTGACTAAAGCAAGACCAAAACCAGCTGGGCAAACTTCAAACTCTTCATCTCTGTGACTGATGTCAAAACTCTCTTTAGAGCTCCATCTCCTCTCAATTTTGTTGACTGTACCATACTTCTTTCTCTTGGACTGGTTCCACTCCCTGTTATCTGGTTTCCTTGGCAGGTATCCCATGTCTCTGGCATCTTCAACATTTTGGGATCTCCAAGGCAATTCAGGCTTCACCTTCACAGCTCCACACAATGGCCTCTTTAGGTCTTCATTCAGAACCCCCTATGGCACATGCCTAGCTTGAGTATCTTTCCTTATTCATTAAGGGAGATTATATAACCCTTTTTTTTTTTAAATCCTTAACTTTTATGGAATAATCAGTTTGTATTCTGTAAGGATGTGTTGATCTAATTGGTTTAATAAAGAGCTAAGTTGCCAATAGCTAGGCAGGAAGAGGTTAGGTATGACTGCAGACAGGGACAGAGCTCTGTGGGATGAAGAAATACACAAGCCAGATGCAGAGGAAGCAGGACACGTACAAGATGAGGTAACAAGTCATGAGCCACATGACAACAAGTAAATTAATAAAAATGGGTTAATTTAAGTTAGAAGAGCTAGTTAGAAATAAGCTTAAGTTATTGATCAAACATTTATAATTAATAAGTCTCTGTATGGTTATTTGGGAGCTGGCTGACAGAATAGAATATTCTGCCTGCACTTGACTCTAAAGTCAGAGCCACATGGTAGAAGCTGCCAAATTCTGCTGCTTGCTGGGGCTGGAACACGTCCCCCCCTTTTCACCAGCTTTCTGTTGTTATGGTTTCCTTCACTGCCTAAAATTAGCTGTTCTGAAACTTGATCTGTAGACCATGCTGGCCTCAGACTCAGAGATCTGCCTGCCTCTGCTTCTGGAGCACTGGGACTAAAGGCAGGCATGTATCACCACACCTGGATCTTAGCTTTTATTGAATTCCTTTTCACAAATTGGAAGCTTAGCTGGGCCGGGTCTTATCCTGAGGTCATCAGTCTCTTTATTCCACTTACCATCAGGATTTTATGTAATCTGTTTATCTCCTTGAACACAGAACATAGCTCCATGCCACTGCTTTGTGCCTCTTTTCTACTCAAATTTTATATTTTATAACTTTTCCTGGTCAGTCTCTTTTTTTTCAGTATAGACCTACATAAGCATGGGCACTAATGACCACACTGTATAGTCTACATTAGGCTGTTTTTGAAATCTCCTCTGCAAATTCAGTTAATCCAAAACTCAATTTAGCCTCAGGCAGATTTTTTGGACAATGGCAGAAAGCAGCCATATTCTTCACCAAAATATCACAAGAATAGTCTCTGGGCCACATACTAAGTTTCTTCTTCTCTGAAACCTCTTGAGCCAGGCCCCCACAGTTCAAATGACCTCAGGACTTCCGTGTTCCTACTAGATGGCCCATTAAGCCCCACTTCATGTGTTCAACTGCTTTTCTGATGCAAAATAAAGTCCCAAAGTACACATTCCCCCAAACAAAATACTGGTCAGGCCTATCACAGCAATACCCTAGTCCTATCCCCAACTTCTGACTTAGTTAAGGTTTCTATTAATGTTAAGTGACATGCCCACAGCAGCTCTTATAAAAAGAAAACGTTGTACTAGACTGAGCATTGCTTGAGCAAATGAAACCTCAAAGCCCACCCCCAGAGTGACACACTTCCTCCAACAAAAACACACCTACTCAGAAAGCACACCTCCTAATAGTGCCACTCTCTTTTGGGGGCCATTTTCTTCCAAACCACCAGGGTGCATTCTCCTGAAGTACCCAGGAGAGCCCTCCAGAGCAGGGTCCATGTTAGACTGTAAGATAAAAGAACTGAATTATTCCAAGTATCCATTATGACTATAATATAATGAATCAAGTAATCGACAGCTGAAAATTCAGCTGTAAATTTTACAAATATATAGAAATCAAAAGACACAATGTGAACAAGCAGAGAAGAATACAAAAGGAAAATGAGAAAATGGCCCAAGACGAACACAGTGAAGAGGAGCAGTGCTAATATGGAAGTTTAGAATGTCTCAAATAAACCAATTCTATTCCTCAAGGAATTAGAAAAAGGATGAATTGTAGTTTAAAAATATCAATAGGAAAGAAATAATAAGTACCAGAGCTAATACAAATGAAACAGAATATTGAAAAAATGACACACATACAAAATCAAATTGAGAATTTTTTTCCCCTTAGGAAAACCAATTTGGCATTTTGTATTAAAGAAAGAAAGAAAAAGAAGCTACTGTGCAAAGCATATGTCAACAAATTGAATAACGTAGAACAAATGAGCAAATTCCTAGACTTTCTAGTTTCAATCAAGAAAAAAAATCAAGGGAAACCTGAATAGCCTATAACCAATAAGGAGGTTGAATTAGCAATCAAAATGCCTCCAAAAAGGAAAAGCCCAGGGCCACATGGCTTTAATGGTAAATTATAGCAAACATCTAAAATACTAATGTCAACCCTTTTCAAATTCTTCCAAAAACTAGAAAGAAGAAATCACTTCCAAATTGACTTTATGAGGCTAGTATTACTCTCACATCAAAGACAGAAAAGGATAGTACAAGAAAAACCCCAGCCAATCTCCCAGATGAAAACAGATACAAAACTTCTAGCATACCCAATCAACAGCACTTTAAAGGGACCATGCAGTATGATAAGTGGGATTCATCTCTGGGGTACCAAAATGGTTAGACTATCTATAATCAATCGTTGTGATGTACTACATCAAGAGATCAAGAGTACTAACTGAATAAGCATCTGATTCAATGTATCTAACAAAATTCAATACACTTTTATAATTAAAACACTCCACAACTCAGAATAGAGTGAGATTACTTCAATATTATAAAGGCCAAATATGAAAATCCCACAGCTAAAATCATATGCCATGCCTAGAGAAAACAAAATCTTTCTCATTTAAAAATAGAAAATTTAAAAGGCATCAAAATTGAAAAATAAGTAAAAATTAAATCATTTTATCCACTGTTGCCTATAAATAGTAAATTCTGAAGATCACCCACCACACACACACACATACACACAACACACACACACACACACACACACACACACACACACCTTACCTATGTGCTGGAAATTATAAATGAATTCAGTTTTGTTTCAGGTCACAAAATCCACATAAAAACAAACAAACTTAAAAACGAGCAGCTGCATTTCCATAGACTAATAAGAACAAGATAGAAATTAAGAAAACAATCTCATTTATAATATTAAAATGAATTATATCTTGGTTAACTTAAATAAGATGACAATAAGTTGTACACTTAAAACCTGAACACAGCTTAGCAGGCCAGGACACTGACCATCCAGTGGGACAACCAGAGTTTGATCCCTCGGGCCCATGTGGCAGAAGGGGAGAATGGACTCTCACAAGTTATCCTCTGACTTCCACCTGTATGCCATGGCATAAACATGAATAAATAAAGAAGTGTTTTTTTTTTTTTAAAGAAAGAGGAAGAAGAAAGAAAAAAAAAACTTTTTTAAAAAAAAACCTCACAAAGTGTTGCTCAAAAAAGACACGAGCAGAAAGACTATGGATCATGAATTATATTCACTTTTAAAATATTCTACCAAAGAATTTCTCTAGATTCAATGCAATCCCTACCAGAATTTTAATGACATGTTTGAAAGCAGAAAAAGCAATTCTAAAATGCTTATTGTTTCAGATCTTAAGGGCAAGAACAGAGCTGGAAGGATCCTGCTTTCTGAGAGGTACAGTAATCAAAACACTATGAAACTGCTTCAAGTGAGGCAAAGAGACTCAGAGTACAACAGTGAACGCCCATAACTAAGCCATGACCAGTCAACCGATCTTTGAAAAGGATGCCAGAAGTAAACAATAGCCAGAGAACAGTCTCTTTAATAACGAGCACTGGGAAAATTGAATATGGAATTGGATTCTTGTCTTATAACACGCACAAAAATCAACTGCAAAGGATTATCTGTAAATGTAAGACCTTGCAATAATAACAGTGCCAGAAGAAAACATCTGGGACAAACTTTACAACACTTGCTCTCAATAATAATTCTTGGAAATGGGACCACAGCACACAGCCAGAGTGAAAATAGACAAGTGATGCTACATCAATTTGAAAAATCTCATCACAGCCCAGGAAACAGGCAGGGGAAGAGAAGACACCTTTGAGGGAATTCTGGGCATATCCACACAGGCAGAAACTAGGAGATAGGAACTGAAGCAGAGACCATGAATGAGTGCTTCTACCTGCATGCATTGTTCCGCATGACTTTCACAGCCTGGCCCACAATGGGCTGGGGCCTCCCATTCCAATCATTAGTTGTGAAAATGTAAGACAGGCTTTTACCGACTTGCTTGTCATTTTCTTAATTGATGTTCCCACTTCCCAAATGACTATAGCTTGTGTTAAGTTGACATAAAACTATCCAGCAAAGCACTAAACACATCTGCATGTAAACAACACTAAGTGAGTTCAGTGAGTTTGTTTTTTGTTTGTCTGTTTGTGTGTGTGTGTGTGTGTGTGTGTGTGTGTGTGTGTGTGTGTGAGAGAGAGAGAGAGAGAGAGAGAGAGAGAGAGAGAGAGAGAACAATAATTAAATAATAAAATCTATGAATTTGAGAGGGAACTGGGGAAATATATGTAGGAGTTGGGGTTCAAAGGAAAGGAGGAAATAATGTAAACACCGCAGTCATAGATATGAAATTCTCTATATTATCTTTTAAAGAAAGTTTTGCTGAACATAATACCCATGTTAACAGAAAAGGAACTGCATTAAGAAAGCCTGATCCAGTGTCAAGGTAAATTTCATTCCCCTCATATCTGGAGAGATAGATCAGTGATTAAGAATGCTTATTGCTCTATCAGAGCCAGAGTTCAGACCCCAGCACCCACAACCCATCCAGTAGCTCATAAATGTCTGTAACTATATGCAAGGACTCCATTGCCATGCTGCTGATCTCCAGGGTCACACTACCCCCAAGATACGTACTAAGCTATACACACATTTACATTCAACTCCACAAGAATTCTATTATTAAAATTTCTGTAGGAAAAAAAACATTATTTTTTATCAGTATGACATTACTGATTTCTGTTTTCCCATGGAAACACTTCTTCAAAAATAAGTATTTTGAATGTACACATGTCTGGGATAACTGAGAGCCTTACATTTCATGAACTTCAAATTGTATGATCCAGTAGAAGTTTCTTAGTTTGTCTAAGCTTCATTTCCCTCTTCAGTTAGTAGAGTTAATTATGAATATTTTACGGAATATTATAGGTAAATTATTGGGTATAATACATATTAAACATTAGAAAAGTGTGTGTGTTTCCTGAGCAACACTCAGTAAATGACAGGTGATTTGCACTTTCTCAGAGAAGACTGTGATTAACCGCTAGCTTTGTCAGATTACACAATGCTGCCATTGGGACCTGGAGACAGCCTTGGGACAGGACCACAGCCCATGTTCTTCCCAGAGGACATTTCACCTTGGTTCACCTTCTGACCAATACATGGCTTGGTGAATAGCATCTAAATGAATAAGGTGACATTTATTTAGGAGGCATTTATTTGTAAAATTATCCTTTAAAGCATCAAGAAACTTCTTGCCACATACAAAGATTTTTTTTAATTGCTGCATAAA
Source organism: Peromyscus maniculatus bairdii (assembly GCF_049852395.1). Taxonomy (NCBI): domain Eukaryota; kingdom Metazoa; phylum Chordata; class Mammalia; order Rodentia; family Cricetidae; genus Peromyscus; species Peromyscus maniculatus. The sequence goes on from NC_134853.1 coordinate 102,798,897, forward strand.
CCTGAGTTATTTTTATATATTATGCAGTTATATATTATGCAGCAATTCACTGATGTCCATGGGGACATAGGTCTTCCTTTCTTTGCTTGACATATTTTGTTGTCTTCACCCTACTACTTTGGTCTTCACTTGCATTACCCTAAGAAGGAAATGAAGCAAGATAGATACTTGATAGACACATATGTCAGAGAAACTTGTCTTCTATCATGCAAATCCATCTTGACTCTCAGCCTGAATGAGCCACTTCAAGTAATGAGACTGTTCTTGGAATACAGCAACATACAAACTGATCTAATTACTACAATAAAGATTCACACAAAGTGGAAAAATGATCACTAATTGAACTAAATTGAAAAGAGTTAGTAAGAGGAAAAGGGGATGAACATTGTTCGGTGGTTGACCATTTTCTTAATTTTCTTAAATTCACTGTCCCTAAAAATGCATAGCTCATTTTAATCTATATGCACAGTACCCACTGTGGACTTGCTTCTTAGAAGGGTCAATGAACCAGGTAAGAATTTGAGGTTAATAAACTTCAAGAAATGCAAAGTATATCTCCCCCAAAGTTTATGGGAAGTTAAATGAATTTATTACCAATGTAATTTGATTTCTTTTTATATATTTATTCCTTTCTTTTTTAATTAAAAATATTTATTTTTACTTATTTATTGCATTGGGAAGGTGGGTTTGAGAGAAGTGAGTACTGAAGTTAGAGAAAAATTTGCAGGAATCTGATGAACTGTCTCGTTATCTCCCCCTCTCTTTTTTTTTTCTAAAAAATCATTTTATTAGACTTAATAGATAACTAAAATCTAGCATTCAGAGAGAAGCAGTATTATAAATTGAGTTTTCAGATAGTGTCTAAAAACTTGTTTATTAACAGATTTGAAACTGCACTGGCAATTTAAGTTTTACAAATAATTTTCTGTATTTTACAAAATATTAAAAGTATATTTAGCACTAGCTACATAGCCAGTTGGAAGAAAGTGTGAAGGAACAGGAGCGGGGGTGGGGAGCAAATGTCTTTTAGTACATGATTGGGCTCCAAGCGTATTTTAATATGCTGTGGGTGTGCCAGTTAAAAGACTAATTGTTAACAGGAAGAAAGAAATGGAGACAAAATGATAAAAAGATTGTTTAGTTCTGTTTCTTTGTAGTATGAAATGCAACTCAGTTGTTTAATTCTAGAAGTCCCTCATACTTACCAACAGTTCTCAGTAGATATTCTTTCCCGTATTTTTAGTATAAAAACAGTCACTATTCTTAGGATAAGTATTCCATTCTGCTCCATATAATTTTATTGTTCTTGGTGTGAACAGTGATAAACTAATTATTCTTGCCCTGATTTTCCAGGATTATCATCTCAGCTGATGACATTTTCCCACAAATCATTTTAGCACCTATTGTTGCGAATATAAACTCTAGCACAGAGCTATAAGGAAGGTGGAGATTAAGGAGTATCCCAAAGTCTGTAGTTGAAAACTGTAGTCAAGGCAGCCACTAGCTCTTGAATATTGCAGGCTCATGTGACTCCAGGATCATGAATTCCCACTGAGGTGCTGTGTGAGCTTCTCTGGGCTGCTGTGACAAAACACCCCAAGCTAAGTTGCTTAGAACTTCAGACATTTGTCTCAAAATCAAGGTATCAGCAAGGCCATGTTTTGAAGGCCTGAGGAAGGGCTGTTCCGTGGCTTTCTCCTAGACCCTGGAAGCATAAGGCATTCTTTGCTTTCTTCTCCTTGTGTCTCTTCAATTTTTCCACACCACCTATTTATGAATATCACACCAGTAATATTCAGTTGGGGACTAACCTAAAGATTTCCTTGAACTTGATTATCATTGTGAAGGCTCTACTACTAAACAAGGTCACTTTCTGAGATAATGGAAGCTAGATTTTCAACATGTGCTATTGTGAAACAAACATACAGCTTGTGTCTTTTACCCTTAACATCTGTAGGAATTCCCAGAGTATGAATTATAAGCTATCTGGGGCTACTCCCTACACATTCTGAGAAATGGGGTTCCTACATACTGCTCAGGAAAAGCTCTGTCTGAACAATGCTACTTCAGTGACTGCTGTGTCCTCTTGAGGATATATTAGAAGAGAAACATGAGATGGTTGCCCATAAATGAACAAATAGTTGGGTAATCAGAAATGATGCTACATGTCTAGGAAGAAAACAAGAATAAGGGAGATTGCCTGCTAAGCCAGGTAGTTAGCAATAGCTACTCTGAGTTAAAGACCTTTAACCTATACTTGAAGGATGAGGAAAAGCTCAAGAGAAAGTGAAAAATAGGTAATTTCGTATTCCAAGCAGAAGCAACAGTGTGTGCAATTGCTCAGAAGCAGGAAGGACCTTGGCCTGTTTTAAGATATGGAACAGAGATGATTCCACTTTGCTATACCTGTATTCCAAAGTGATAGAAAAATACCTAATTTACATATCAGAAGACAGAGTAGCTTGGACTCTCTTTTCGATCCCTATTGTGTCTCCTAGTTTTGATTATTGACTAACCCCTGCTAGTCACATCCTCTATCCTCTCCATTCTGAAACTTGCTTTCCTTGTTCAGACCTTTGCCCTTGCTAGAGGATTCCTACAAAATTGTCTCACCTCTATGCCTGTTCTTTTAAATATACTTTCACATCCCAGCTAGAGAGTGCTAGCAGTTGAGTCATTGTTGGGCTGTGTTACCCTGCCAAATCCACACCCTGTACAGCATGACTCTAGAAGCCTTCTATTATGATCTCTTAAGGATTCCCATGCTTTGGTTCCAGTTCCCAGTTCCGGCCAATAATCTCTCAATCCCTGCCATCAACTGCCTGGAAACATTCTGCAGTCTGCCCTTTGTTGTCATGATCACAGCTGGAGATCAAGGTCATGCAGATGCTTTGGTCTAGGCAGGCTTTGGTAAAGTCTAGTAAATTCTTTTACAACCAGATTATGGGCTTTCTCCTCAGTGATTCCTTCCTAGAGCATCCCAAATTACCCAGCCCTCCATGAGGAGGCTTCCATGCACAAGTCCTGATCCTTTCTCTCAGCAACACTGCTTTTGACGTTCTGTTTGTCAGGTTGTCTCATTGAGAAAAACTTCAGGCAGACAGTACATACGCATATCCAAGTCAGTACCTAGAACACAGAGGCTATCCAGAAATCTATGTCTATTGAGTTCATGACATGTATAATTCAGTCTAAGACAAAGTAAAGCAATAAATTTCACAAGTTGAAGCCCTTTCAGATACCTAAGTGAATATAGCAATTATTTTATTCTAACTCATTTTTTCTCTCCCTCGTTTAAATCCTCCTTTCTGTACCAGCAGCTTTTGTGATTCAGAAGCTTCCCCATCCTGACTCACTTAACTGGAAACCAACACACTAAAAGTTCTGAGGCACAGTACCTTAGTCATGGAACCTTACTCCTGTCACTTCAAACTCAACCCAAACTTAAGCACAACATTCCATGAAGAAATCATATCCTCTTGGCCACTTGGAGATGTTCCCCCAAAATGTCTGAGTACATCTTCCTGAATGGCTACAAATTCTTCCAGGTGTCTTTCATTAGAATGTTCCAGGATTATGTAACACTCCATCACCAATATTTAAAACAGGTGTCATCCATACATTGTGCACCTCTGCATCTTTCTCTTTAGTTGAGAGCAGGCATTGGCATGGGGAAGGTATTAATAGAGTCAAGAGGGCAAAGCACAGAGATCTATTAATGGTCCTCAAGTTTGCTCAAGAATATTTCTTCCTAGCGCAACATATGAATAAGATTATGTGCTAGGAGAGGGAAGGGGGTTCCTTGGGCAGAAGTGTAAGGCCATGCAGCTTTGTTCTTTTTTTTTTTTTGAGACAGCACCCAGAAAAATGTGTCTATGTTGTGTTATATCCTATGCATATTTAAGGGACAAGCGTCAAGGCATGCTTCACGAGCACAAGTGTATTCTATTTTGCCAGCATTTGAAGAATAGAAGAGGGTAGCGAAGGAAAGTAAGCAGCATTTCTCCTGATCTCAATGAGGCTGCCATCCAAGAAGCCCTATTGACAGTTCCCTGAACATAACCCAGCCACACACTTAGGTGGAGTACGCAGACAACCAGTGGCTCCAGACCCAGAATAATCATGTTCCTATTCGAGCCCTGTTTTCTTTGGAGTGAAGTGTAGCGATGACAAGATCCCATGGCTATTTGTTGGAACCTTGCCTTCCAACACCACAGCTGTTTGGGCTCAGGGGTAAGAGAAGGTCATGGTAGCATCCAAGGCTATGAGAAAAAGCAACCATCATAATTACAATAGTCTTTGTTGGCTGAATTTTACACCATAGAATCATAGGATTGCCATTTTGCCAGGAGGTGACAGGCTACCTTTCTGCTCAGCTGTACCCTCCCCTGCCCAGGGCACCTCTATCTGCAGGGTGCACAGTGCACGAGCTGGTAGACAACGACTCCCAACAGTGTTTGCTGTATTGGTGACATGCAAAGCTTCTCAGGTTCATTAAGATGCTCTAGTTGAGCTGTCAGCTGTGCTTTGGGTGAAATGGGGAAATGCAATATTCCAGCAAAAGTTACAAATAATACTTCTTGGATTTAAAAAAAAAAAAGATGTGTAAGACAGCATTGAATTGTTGAAACAAAATAACCAGGCTGTGCTCAGGGATTTCTTTTCCGAAAAGGAAAAGACAACATTTATTTTGGCTCATGATTTCAGAGGTTTCAATACATTGTCTCATGGTCCCTAGCAGCACATTTCAGCAGAAGAGCATAACAGGAAAAGCTGGTCATTTGAGGTTGACCTGGAAGCAAAGAGTGAAAGGGTTAAAGTCAGGGTCACAATTCTCCCCTCAAGATGATGTTCCCACTCAGCTATGCCCTCCAACTAAGCTCCACCTCCATGGTCACCTCCCACCTCCCACAAGCACCATTGCACCATCAACCAAGCATTGACCATAGGAGGTCTCCAGGGACATTTAGCTTGTAAATTTTACAGAGTTTTGGTACCACTTTGATTATCTCATTTTATTGAGTCCTTTCCCACAAGGGAAAAAAAAAGAGTACATATTGTTCAAAGACTACATGGGAAGACAATTATCACAAAGGGCCATAGGCACAGATATTCTCCTAGCCCACAACTGACCCATGTTCATGGGATACAGCTATATGTGTTTTTCTTTGTGTTTCTCAATAAGCTGTCTCTAAATAAATTGGGAGAAATGCGTTTTTCTGCTTTTCAAAATAGTGTTCATCATCTACCCCTAAATATTTCTCTAAGATTCCTCCTACAATGTTTGTTGTGCTTTTATTTTACAGTATAAATACCCACAGTTTAAAAATTCATTGTTGATAAAAAAAATCACTTTTAGCTTTAAAAATATCAGAAAATGTTTTAATTTTAAGACTCATTGCAACATTAAAAGTGGTACCAAAGAAGGAGGGGAGAAAAAAGTATAAAAAGCCTCTTACATTAGGCAACATCCACCAATAATAGTAAGAATTATTAATGATCAGGCGTGAATTTAAAAGAATCAAGGAGAAGAATTTCTTAATGTTTTTTCACACTGAAAACTATGAGCTATCAATGAGAATTGTTTTCTATTCACTTAAATCCAGGCTTTTCACAAAACCTTATCTGTACACCAGAAACAGGGGGTGCATGGGGTGGGGTAGGTAGGGGCTCGGCAGGGCACGTGGAGAACGCGGGATTGGCAGGGAGCTAACAGGGGCAGCCAGTCATTAGCTCCATAGCTCCCTAACTTCCTGATCTAATTATTATTTTTCCCAAGGAAAATACACAATTCCTCTTAAAAAGACTGATTTGTATTTCATCAAAACTAAAACATATAAATTCCATCCTCTTGTTTTCTTTCAGGAAGCTTCCTATGAAGGACTTGCCTTTGTTCTAATTCTCTAACAACAACAGCTGTGTCACTACAGAAAGAACCCCTAAGACCTTCAGACAAGAAATAGAACTGTTCTTTTTATACAAGATCAAGATCTCCAGGTGTTCCAGTTTGCTCCTCTGTTGTTGTGATAGATACCGAGAGAGTTTACAATCTATCACAAAGCAGGAACTCAAAGCAGGAACCTAAAGGCAGGAACCGAAACAGAGACTATGGGGGAATGCTGTTTACTGGCTTGGTCCTCTGCTTATTCTCAGCCAGGACCACTTGCCCAGGGTGGCACTGTCCACAGTGGGCTGGGCCTTCCCACATACATTATAAATCAAGAAAAGGTACTATAGACAATCCAATAGGACAATCTGATAGAGGCCAGTCTTTAACTGATAGTGCCTCTTCCCAGATATCTTTACTTTGTGTCAAGTTGCCAAAAACCTAACCAGAAAAGCAGGATTGACTGCCAAATAATGCTTTTCTTATAAGTCACCATAAGTCCATAGGGAGAAGAAAGTCCATCTTAAGAAAAACTAAGTTTGTCGGGCAGTGGTGGCGCACGCCTTTAATCCCAGCACTTGGGAGGCAGAGCCAGGCGGATCTCTGTGAGTTCGAGGCCAGCCTGGACTACCAAGTGAGTTCCAGGAAAGGCACAAAGCTACACAGAGAAACCCTGTCTCGAAAAACCAAAAAAAAAAAAAAAGAAAAGAAAAGAAAAGAAAAACTAAGTTAGTGAAAATAAACTACTATATTTGTTAAGCATGTGGTCAGCCTCAGGGAGGAAAAGTAAAATATAAAACCAGAGAAAATTTTCTGTTTCAAAGTGAAAACAACCCAAATGGGTAATTGTACGACCCTTTAATTTACAACTGTGAATGCTGCAGCTTCTAGAAGTTAGCTGACATCCAGGTGGAGCAAGCTGCAGGCTCATGCCAACACTTCTCTGTCATCAGGCACTGTTCTTCCACTTCCATGGTTCTCTCTTGCAGTGGCCTACTTTGCACTTGAAAGGCTTCCCCAACCTCCTGTCAGTCAGTTTTGCTCAGGGACAAGCTTCTTCACCAGATGGCCCAGGGAGTGCAGACCAAAATAGATGAAAATCATTCTTGAAAATCTGTATTGTTTGTTTCCATCATTGTTAATAACATGCACTTGTCTGTTTTTTTTTTTTTTTCACATGCTGTACAAACATTCATTCCAAAATAAATTCTCAATCAAGACTATTCTCCTCTTGGTGACCAGCAATAACAATCTTCAGGCACAAAGAGAGAAAGAACTTCTGGCCGCATTTCCAGATTTTTCTTTGCCAATCCATTTAAGTAAGAGAAGAATGAGTTGGCGGGGCCCAAGCTAACAAGTGAACCCTTTCCTGGATGCTCATGTTTTTATCTCTGTAGAGAGTCATCCTCCTGGCCACACTGCCGAAGAGGCTTTGGGTGAAAGGTGTGAAACTGTGACTAACTCTATTATCTCTTGCTGGCAGATGCCCTGAGTGTTCCTGTCTTCTAGTATACTTAGAAGGAAGGCATAGAAGGAGTTGGTAAAGTTATGCATAAATTAAGCAATCAATCAATCATCAATCAATCAATCAATCATCAACAAATGCCCTGTGAGAACTCAGAATTTCCCATTTTGATTTCCAGAATTAGGTGAATACCAATGCTCTCTTGAACTGAGACAGTGATAGATACTAAACCCTCTTTCAGTCAATGGGCTCTGTGCTCAGAGTCAACATGGCACTACACCCTGTACTGGAGTCATGAGGTCTGTGGACAAGCAGAGCAGCCAGGCTTAAATCTTTCCCTAAAGGCTACACTGATGTTAGGTCTGAGTACCAGGCCTCAAATGCTTTCCTCACAAGGAATGTGTTCCACTCTTCAATTAACTGACACTTTTTCATTACCTACTGTGCCATGGAAACCATCTTAGGCTTTGTGTGGGATACAAACAAATACAGTCTTATCTCAAATAATATTCAGAACAACTGGGAAGCCAAGATACATACACATAAAAAGATAGATTAGTAATCAAAGGAAGTGATGCCTTCTGGTGTTTCTGGAATATTCTATATTGTGATCTAGGTGGGAGTTATGTGGGTATAAGTATATGTAAAAAAGAAACCACCAAGCTATATACTAAAAATTTGCATACTATTTAAAGATAAAATAATATAAAGAATTACTTGCTTGCCATATGTATACGTGCATGATGTCCCCGTCAAATTCCAAAAATGATTGAATGCTTTTACAAAGTTATGCACAATTCCCAGAGTGCAAAATAAATAAGAGAGAAAATTGGAGGAAAGAAAAATAAAGACAGGAAATAAGAATAAGAAGCCTCAGTTAACGCTATTACCCCCGAGTGCATGCCATTAAGCCTGGCTTGTTGCTCTTGGTGGGCTACAATTTTGGCTCTGGGCCTATGAAAAGAAAGAGCCATGACTCACAATGACCACAAGATCAAAACAAAGCATCAGCTCAGGAGAAGACCAGTTATGCAGAGTTTTAAGGACTAAGAGACTTTTCTCCCTTGAGAGTGCATGGAAAGAACACTGGAATTGTACCAGTTCGTGTCCCCAACAGCATCATGCAACAGTGTAACAGAGATTTTTTAATTAGATTTTAAAAATACAATCCACTGGTATACAAATAGCACAGCTCAGAAAAATAGAACAAAATAATTGCACAGATCCAACGTGACATAGAGCATATTCTAAAGTATCATTCAAGCATAACAGGTATTCTCATAGTCTCAAAGCAGAGGAGTGGTGATGTGGTCTAGAGAAATCTATAAAGCCTTCATTAAAAAGAAAATACTCAGCCAGGCTTTGAACAATGGCCGTAAAGCATGAAGTGATTTGACAGGAATAAAGCCAGTCCTAGTGGTAAAGGATAAGAATGAACCAGGATATGGAACGAAGTGTGAAAAGAAACAAGCAATAAGATTGAATAAGCAATAAAATTGGAAAGGAAAATTGAGGCCAGGCCTCAGAGATTCTGTAGGCCATGCTAAGAGATCCATTCTTCATTTGGGGATGAAGGTTGGAGAAACACAAAGATACCTCAGGATCATGCCTCTAATAACTTTCATAAAAGATAATATTTAGGGGAATTAATCTTGCTGTCTTTAACTGAATGGATTAGAAAAGCAAGAAGGAAAACATCTCTGAAGGCTCTTCCCAAAGGCTTCCTGACAATGCCCCTGCGCTCAGACAAATCCACAGCTTATCTGCACTTGATTGGTTGAAGGTAATTATCCCCATGGCAACAACGAAGGCCCACGCACAACCCCTGGCCCGTTTGGTTGGCTGGGCTAGGGTTTAAATTTAGGCTGTGGTTTGAAACCAAAACAAGAAAACAGTTTAGGAAACCAGGGAGGATGTTTTAGATCCTTCTCAACACAACATGAAGGAGAAACAAGAGTTGGAAAACAAAACATTTTGGAAGGGATGGAAAAGACAGCCTACTACATGGACACGAAGTGAAGAAATGTTTGTACAGAAACCAGACAGCCAGGTTGCTTCTGTGGCTTCCCCACTGAAAAAAAAGTCGTAAACAGACAACATCCAAATGAAGCAGGCTTTGCTCCTTTGCCAGGTTGGAGTGGTGCTAACTGGAGAAATAGCCAGCAGATTCCAAATGTCCCCTTCTTAAAGAGAAAGGTAATCCCCAAGGGCAGTTAACTCTTTTGGGGTGAACAGCCTTCCCTCCTGGAGCTGTTTGGGAAGCCAATAGGTTCCTTGGAGCATGCTCGCTGTTCTAAATTTGTGTCTCTCAATGTACTTGAACCTTGACCTCCAGTTGCTTCCCAATCAGCACCTGGAGAAAGTTTAAACAAATGCAAAGACCCTTGCTCCTTCCCTGCCCTGGGGGACTAATAATGTGTATATTGTTTCTATTTTCTTGCTGGCATATGGGGTGGGTGGGGGTCAAGGAAAGAAACTGCCTAAAACATGAGAGGACGCTCCATCTGCTGGTCTAGATTTCCCAAAGCTGACCCAGTATCTCGGGCTAGAAACAGCATCTACTTCTAGTTTTCTCAGACCCGAGTTCCCTCTTGGGTACCTTTGAAAGAAAACACCTACCCATGGCACCCGTGGACATGGCTTGGCTTTTCTAGGTCTCCATCTATGATAATCTGCAGGTCTAACATCTCCAGTGTCAAAAAAGCACTTGACTGAGAGACCAAACACCGGACTTTTCATTCCAACTCTACCACTTCTTCCTTTCACGACGCTCGGCCAATGTACTCTGCTCAGGCTTCGGTCTTCTTAGCTGTAGAACGGGAATCACAGCCCTTTTCCTCTTCTTCTGTCTGGTTGGTGTTGAGACTCAAACTAGGAACGTGAAGGACATGAACAAGGTTGCAGCCATGAATCCCTCAGTAAAGAAGTGAGACTTGCCACATTCACCCAGTGCAGTCCCAAGTCCCCTTTGGAAAGGAACCTTTCATGTTGTGGTCATTTCTACAGAGCTTTCAATACTACTGGTGAAAAATTTCACTTCAAGTTGAAGCCTTGGTGTGCTACTGCTGTGACGCGATTCATAGGTTGTCCAGCTGTTTCACAGTTCCAGGTGTGAGGCTGGTGGGACAGGGGAAGCCAGGAACTGCACTCAAAAACCCATCAAGAGTAATATCCAGTACAGTATTAAAATTTTGTAACACTATGTTATTGATTACATGCTTATAAAGTGCAATAATATATTAGTATATTGGTGTTATTATAAATATATAATAAAATATATGCAATAGCTAGTCACATACACACATATGTATAATATGTTATATAATTTTGAACTATCTATAATTTACAACATTCTTGGAGATGTGATCACTGTTAATATTTTAGTAAGAGGCTTAAAACAGGATAAGTCTAAATTTCAAAATTCTAGTATTTAAGTTATAGCTTTTAATGCCATTTCAAACCTACAACAAAATCATATGCAAAGTAGAATTGCTATAGAGTCCTATCTCCACACACACAACACCACAACAATGCATGTTTTAATTGATGAATCACCATGGACACACCATCACCCCAAGTCTAGAGTTCATTGTCAGGCTCACTCTTGGTATTGTACATTCTTTGGGTTTTAACAACCATGGAATGACATACACCCACCACTTTAATGTTGCATAGTATATTTTGACTGCTGCAAAGTCTTCTGTCCCCTACCTGGTCATCCCCCTTTCTTCTCACCTATGGCATTCACTGATCTTTCATTCTCTCCATAATTTTATGTTTGTCGGAATTGAAATCATATAATATATAGCCTTTTCAGGCTTATTTCTCTCACTTAATGTGCATTTTTAAATTTGCATTTTACTTCTTTTACCTGTAGTGCTGAGCACTGAACCTAGGGTCTCATGTATATATGAAAGTATCTTACCTCTGACCTGAATCTCCAGCTCAGTAATACACATTTTGGTTTCCTCCATGTCTTTTTCTGTACCTCTGACCGGAATCTTCAGCTCAGTCATATACATTTTGGTTTCCTCCATGTCTTTCCTGCTTTGATAATTCTCTGTCTTACCACTGAATGTTTCACTGTCTAGATGTGACACCATTTATTTGTCCACTCAAGGACATCTTGATGTCTCCCAACTCTTGGCAACTACAAAGGGATCTGTTACAAACATCCGAGCACAGTTTTGTGTAGAAATACATTGTTGACCCATCTGAAAAATATCACAGAACACAAATGCTCCATCATCTGCTAAGAGTCTGTTGAGTTTTATAAATGAACAATTGACTTTCCGAGTCACTGTAGTGTCAGCATTTTGGATTTTGATCTTTCTAGTAGATGTGTAATGCTGTTGCACTGTTGTTTTAATCTGCAATTCCCTAATAAGGAAATGTAATTATCTCTATTTATTGCCTGTGAATGAGTTTTGGTAAGGTGGCTACACAATACATTGCTCACTTTTATCCAGATTTCTTATTTTGTTATTATTGAGTCTTAACTATTTTATGTATATATGGGTAATAATCTTCTACCAGATATACCCCACTCCTAGTACCACAGTATGTATTTACTGATAGAATTTATATACACATATATAAATGTACACACACACACACACACACACACATACCCACTTTATTAGGCTGGTTTACCAGCTGTGACTCAGCTTGTCCAACAATGAAAAGTTGCTTCACAATGGAGAGTCCAAGAATCCTTCCTTTCAGTCCACAAGTCCGGGTGGATAGCTCAGTTTGTCATCAGTGTGTGCCAGAATCCCAAAGAAGTAAACTTTAATGCTTATGAAGCAAGAGTGAAGGCCACCAGGCAAAGAGCAAAGAGCATCTTTCTTCCTTGTTCTTTATCAAGGCTAGCATGAAAAGGTTTGGCTCAAATTTAGGCTGTGTCTTCTAACACCAAATGATCCAGATTTAAGGTGGGTATTCCTACCTCAAATGGTCCAATTAAATAAAAATCACTCACTGGTGTGCCCCATGACTTGGGTTTTCAGTTAACTTCAGATGTAGTCAAGTTGACAACCAAGAATAAACATCATACTAGATGTACCTTTTGCTAATATTTTCTCCCAGGGATTATCTTCTCATGTTCTTCCTTAAAACTGGATTTCATGGGCCAGAGTTTTTATTGAAATGGAGTTTACAAAGTGTCTCTTTCAAGCCAGGTAGTGGTGGTACACACTTTTAATCCCAGCACTCGGGAGGCAGAGGCAGTCAGATCTCTGTGAGTTTGAGGCCAACCTGGGTGAGTTCCAGGAAAAGGCACAAAGCTACACAGAGAAACCCTGTGTCAAAAGTCAAAAAAAAATTTTTTTTTTAAAAAGTGTCTCTTTCATGTCTTATGTCTATGGTATCGCCATGACAGAGTTCTCTAGTTTTTCTACTCTATTTTCTTCTAGGTATTTTGAATTTCACATTCTTGTCTATGATAAGTTTTTGCATGTACACGTACATGCTCACATGCACACATGTAGCTGCATTTAAAGGGCAGAGGTTGACATAGAACATCTTTCTCAATTAATTTCTACTTTAGTTTTTGAGACAGGGCCTCCCACTCCATCTGGAGAATGCTGATTTGACTAGGTTAGCTGGCCAAAGTTCCTTCTGTCCCCAGCTCTCCTGCCCTGAGATTACAGGCATGTGATGAATTACTACAGGCACATAATATCGCTCCTGGACTTCCTGTGAGAGTTGGAAATCTAAACTCAGGTCACTATTGTAACTAGAGTTTTCCTGCCTGGCCCATGGTCAGGACAAATCTCTTTCACCCGTCAGTCCCGCAGCCACTCAGAGCCAACCAAGTAAACACACAGACTTATATTGCTTACAAACTGTATGGCTGTGGCAGGCTTCTTGTTAACTGTTCTTATATCTTAAATTAACCCATTTCTATTAATCTATAAGTTGCCATGTGGCTTGTGGCTCACCAATATCTTATCATGTTGATTCTCATCATGGCACCTGGCAGTATCTCTCTGCCTCAGCCTTTCACTTCCCAGAATTCTCCTTCCTGCTTGTCCCACCTGTACTTCCTGCCTGGCTGCTGGCCAGTCAGCATTTTATTTATACAAAGCGATATCCACAGCACACTAGGCTTGTACAGCAAGCTCCCTACTGACTAAGCCATAGCCCTGGCCTCTGAACTATTATTGGTTTTAAATTAAACTGGTATAAAAGGTATGAGGTCTATATCTACACTCATTCTCCCTCCCTCTCTCCCCCGCCTCCGTGTGTGTGTGTGTGTGTGTGTGTGTGTGTGTGTGTGTGTGTGTGTGTGTGTGTTTGTAGGGGTACAGAAGTTAATATTGTGTCTCCTCCCAATGCTCTTCCTCCTTATTCTATCAGCGCAGAGCTTACCTGGATGGTCACTAGCCAGCATGCTCTGGGTATTCCCATTCCTCTGCCTTTCAAGGCTAGAATTACAAGCAGGCTACTATATCTGCCTGACACTTATGTGGGTCCTGGGGATCCAAACTTTTGTCCTCATGCATCCACAGCAAGCTCTTCCATCCCTAATTGTGGAGCTGTCTCCTCAGCCCCATTTATCTATTCCTGTACTGGTGTCACCTGGCTAGCACTGGTTGATTACTACAGCTTTGTACCAAATTTAGAAGTCACTGTGCCAGTTACATGATTTGATTCGACTTCAATGTTGGGCTGCACATCCCGGGTCTTTTGTCTCTCCAAATAAATTTTATAATTTTTTTCTCAGAATGCCTAGGGTAACTTGTTCAGGTTTTAGTAGGAATTGTAGTGACTTGGAAAGAACTGACATTTTATTAAAATGATCCTTCCTATCCATGAACATGAAATAACTCTCCACTTACCAGACAGCTTCCACTAGTGTGTTGTTTTGCTTGTATTTCAACATATAGATCTTGTTTATATTTTGTTAGATTTATGCTAATATTCTTAAATTTTGAAGTACAATATGAGAAATTTCATTTTTAATTTCAATTTCCATTTGTCCATTACTAGTATGTCAGGAAGTGGTAGATTTTGTATAACAATACTTATGTGTTTGCTTCTGCTGACTATGGATTTAATGTGATTTTTTTTACAAGTTTCCTAAGGTAAAAACTTAGGTAATTGATTTTAGATTTTTTTCTAATGTGTTTATTACAACCAATCTGAGCCCCCTTTCAAAGATGTATATGCTCTTCACAGCAATGCAGACCTTGGAATTTTAGTACACCTTCACTTCTTCTCATTTGCATTTTACTTCTAATTTGTATTTCATCTTACTCCTAAAATGATTCAAGTGGTTGATTGTACTTGGAAGTTAAAGAAATGAACAAAAATGATATTTAATGACTTACAAAATGTAAGTCCTCCCAGGTGTCCAACACAGCAAACCCATACTAATATATTATCCCATAATATAGATGATTCTCCCATATTGAGGGTCCTATAATGCAGCCACTGTCATCCAGATGCTATCATCTGTCTTTGAGCCTCATAGATTTGTACAGATAATTAGTTCTTTGAAGTTCATTGTCCTTTGGCAAAGGTTGAAATAATGTGACTTCCTGTCTCCCATAGTCCTGCCCTCCCTCTCTTGGGTTCTCAGTATTAATCCCCACCTGAAACTTTGTTTTGGATACTCTAGTCTAAAGCAAGGCTATTTTATTCTTACACACGTTGAGTTATTAACTGATACTTGCTAAAGCAGCAATTAAAATATATAATATAATATTGATCAAAAACAGTGTACATTTTTAGTTCTAAAAGTTTTGACAAGTAGCAAGTCACCAAGATTTCTAATTAACCAGTTTTCTCATTCACAAAGTGAGATCAATGACAAACCATAAGGTTGTTCTTACAATTAAATTATCAAATTAGTCAAACTAATACTTATTACTTAGCTCTGCCATGCCAAGTTTCCTCTCCCACAGAATGAAGATAACACCCATTTCACAGCAGTGTCATCCAGAGAGGCAATCTATAACTCCTCACTCAGAGCTAACCCAGAGAGAAATGTTGTCTTCTAGCTCCTTTCTTGAGTCATGGTTTGAAATGTCTCTCATAGACTCATGCTCTGAATGATTGTTCCCTAGTTGATGACAATGATTCAGAAATTGACAGAAATATGTTTTTAATACATTAATATATAATATAATAAATAACCAGGTGCTGGCTAGTTGGAGTAATAAAAGTGGTGAAGGTTATGCCTGCTATCCAGTCCCCTCTCTTCTCTCTGCTTCTTGTCTGCTATGTTGATTGCCTCTGCCATGTGCTCCAGCTTCTGTGATGTTCTGTCTCACCATGCACCCACAATCAAGACAGTCAATGACCATGGACTACTTTGAACTGTGAGCCAAAATTAACCCTTCCTCCAGTAAACTCACTTGTGTCAGGTATTCATTCCCAGTTATTACATAAAAAAGCTAACATCTAATACTATGGGTATTTACTCTTAAGGGTTTGTGCCTACTACAAATACGTACCTTTTAAAGTTTAATTCCAATAGACTACAACTCAACCTTGAGACTCTCAGGAATCAGTTGGATGGGCCAACGGGCAGGCAATGAAGACTTATTTGGAAGGTAGACAGCTCTACTCTCATAATAAATTGGTGTTTTCCCAATTCCAACGTGTTTCTCAGCTTTGCACGTATTTCTACAGAAGTCATAAATTTCTGTTTCCAAATCCAAAATATCTACAACTTGGCAGGTCTAGAAATAGATTTATAAACCTTCCTATAGCATGGACTACTAGTTCCTTAACAAATATTAACAGTGGTGGTCTCTCTTCCAACCTTGACCATTTAAAATTCACATCAAAGATGTCAATCATGTATTATTATTAGGATTTGATGTCTCTGTTGCCATCTACTCTGAGGTTTGTGCCAATCTATTTATCCTTCTGTCTCCAGGACTAGCTGCTGTTCCTGGCCAAAAAGGAAAAAGGTGCTCTATTAATATTAATTAAGTGAGTAAAATATCCAAAATGAACTTTAAATGTGGGTGATGAACAAAACCTGATTAGTTCCTGATATAAGTATTACAAAATGAATATCATTACCATTCCTAATCAAAGACCATAGCTCTGGCTCAGGGTATTACTGCCTTGTGCCTATGTCCCAAGTGGCAATGCCAGGCTTTTTAAAAGTTGTTTGTTTGGTTCAGTGATATTCTAACGAGGGGTTAGCATCAAGTTCTTCAAGAAACAAAAGCCCTGATTTATGGTGTGTGTCCCTATCTACAGTATAAATACTGCTGCTCTGGCCAATTTTAAGCCACCAAGGTTACCTTAATGGTTTTCACAACTCCAGAAAATGTTCTATTTGGTTCTCACAGACTGTTTCAACTGGCTTTGGGATACTACTTGTTTGACTACAAATTTAGAGTGCTTGCCCCTAAGCCAAGGCCTATTGTCATATTTCTGTCTTAATGGCTGAAGATCTCAACAACAACTAGCTCCAAGACAATTAGCTATTGTAGACATGGCCTGTTGGCAACCTCTGTCTTCCACACTACTTTGCAGCTGGTCATATTACCAACAAATCCACATAACAGGGACATTCTTTCTTCTCTTCTTGCTACTTGCTTCTGCTTTTAGACATGGACTAATCAGACTACAGAATGTAGAAGTCAATTGCAGTCTTCTGACTTTCCCCCTTTCATGTGAAGGTATGAAAAACAACACTTTTTGATAGTTTGTCAGGAATGACTTCTTTGGACCATTGTGGATTTGAGGTGGAATGGCAGTTAATGACTTGCGTTCCTGATCAAATGACTGAGTCATTTTGGGAGTTAGGGGAAGCTGTTTATCTTCAGTGTTTCCAGGCCGAAAGAAAATGTTTAGGAAACCTCACTGGGTCCCCAAAGTCTTCTTGGAATTGTTTGGGATGCCTTTGGAAAGCTAGTGAAATCCACACAGGATGATTTTGGGGCGGCTTTCGGCACTGTTAAAAACTCTCATGTTATATCCCCAGGGACATGGCTGTGGAACACGCTGTAACAGGAGCGCCAGGCCTCCGGGTCAACCAAATCATCTCTCTGTGACTTGGGGATTTCTTAGAGCCAGAAACGTTATCCAAGATTCATCCCTGTGACTGAGGAAAATTGCATCAGCTGCTCACAGGACACCAGATCTTAATGCAACATCTCTTTAAGCAATGACCTGGATGGCAGATGTTGGAGCATGGTTCCCGGATGCACTTGTGACTAGGTGTGATGAAATCTTGTTTTTTCTCTCTGGTTTCCAAACAAATTAAAAAGAAAATGTATAGGAAGATATCATTTCAGAGTAAAATAATGGTCAGGGTCAGTTATTCTGTGTGTTTTTCTGTATATAGTATTGGAGGCTTGTGCTCCTATTGATCCAGCCATATCCAACTTACATGCAAAGAATATAGTCAGGGTCAGAAGAGGAAGTTTATGACTGAAGGTCACAAGTCTTCCTCCTTGTCTCAGAGATGTTAACTACCTAATTCTCAGTCCTGAAATCTGATATAACTAAGCTTTTTTTGTTCTTAATTTTCCAGAGTAAAAAAACTAAGGCTTTGTAGCACATAGCCGTTTCCTTGTCCTCGAAATTTCTAAATATCAGGAATAATGTTAGAATTAAATAACCTTTGTCTTTTCAAAAGTAGCTTGAATAAGAACGGTTTCAAAGGAAACACGCACCTTTCTAAAATTTTGATAATATACAATTTTAGAAAACTCAGATTATCTTTTTTCCTCTGGCCAAGGCTACATAGATAAAGATACAAGTGAAAGGAATGTGCGGGCTCGTCACCCGGAAGGCACCAAAAGTGTTTAATGTCTGTCAACACAGAGGCCAAACACCTGGATGGCGGCATTCATTTTTACTCTCTAGACAGGTGTCTTGAAACCTTGGGAAAACGCTAAAATTTGATGCAGTATAATTCACATAGATGAATGGAGTGCAGTGGAAGGTAGAATGGGAGGAAATGACCAATTCTTGGACATCTACTCCCTCCCAATCATTTTCTCTCATATTTTTATATTTAACTCCCATTAAATTTCTGTAAGGCATTGTATTTTGTCTTTTTTGTTTGTTTGGTTTTTTTTTTTTTTTTTTTTGTTGTTGTTGTTGTTATTTTTTGAGACAAGGCTTCTCTGTATTGTTTTGGTGCCTGTCCTGTATCTTGCTCTGTAGACCAGGCTGGCTTCGAACTCATAGAGATCCACCTGCCTCTGCCTCCTGAGTACTTGGATTAAAGGCATGTGCCACCACCGCCCAGCTATTTGTCTTATAGATAAGAAAATTGTGCTTTAAGAAGTTGAATTATTTGTAAATATCACATATTTTAAGAATGATAATGCTGAGATCTAAAGTTCTTCATTAGGAGATAATTATAAGTAAAAATAATCACGTTATAAGAAATAAAACATAACACTGAGAAAAGCAGAGTTCCTGAATAAGTATGATAACAAAGAGGCATGTAACAATGAAATGGATACAAACACTATTCTTGTTCATGTAAGGACTTTTTAATCTAAGTCTATTATGGGAGTCTATGGATGAGGCAAGAAAACCAGCCCAGGATAAATGGCTGCTGTTGACAGGTCTCTGGGTTGTGCCACGCTTTTCTTTGGCCCTGATCACATTAGGAAAACAAACACCATTGCCTCATTAATTATTTGGCTTCCCTGAAGTTAGGAATTTTGAAGAAGTTTTAGAAATAACCCAGTTCACCATAAAATATATGCAGAATATCATGCAAATATATGAATATTGATTTAATCGGGCTATGAGTTAAAAGATTGGGTCTTATAATTTCTTGTAAGTATCAAGTTGGTTAAACTTCCCTCTGAATACAGCCGAAGGCAAGTTGGATCATTTCAAGGTTCTCAACAATGGATTCATCTTTGAGTAAATAATGAATCATATTATTTCCCATTTATATGCCAAGGAACATACATTCCTGAGCCCACATGGAAAGGAAATCCAAAACTCCTCCTATGAGACTTTTATTCTTTATGGTAGAGTTGCTGATTCACAGCCAGTGACTGCATGTTTAAATCAGAAAGACCCCATAAGCAGACATGGTGACACTCCTGTGTAATTATCAAGGGCAAAAATACCTGACTTTCCCCCATAAAGTAACTACAGGAGAAGAGCTTCTCTTAGGACGCTATTCTTTATGGCTCACACAGTATAGAAAAGACCATTTCTTGGATCTTGAAGATGCCTGCAAGTCCATGAAGGGAAGCCTGATCATGAGTTTATATAACTTGGTGGCTGACATGTATGTTAGAGCTAAAGGAAGAGCATTTGTTTCCAAAATAAATAAAAGGATGAGAAGTTACTGGGTAAATAAATGAGTGGGAAGAAGAGTAGATAACTATATAACTGTTAGTACCAGTAAATGAGTACCAGCTTGGAGATTATGCATCCTCGGAAAAAAGCAAGGGCTGTTGAAGGTTTTCAAGAAGGAAATAAATCATAAAAGAATTTAAAATTCTTTTTATAGATTGAAGTACAAGGAAATTGAACATATTCAATAAGATTCTGAAAAGAAATTTTATGTAACTGCTTTACTTAAATGTTAGGGGGAAATGATGAAATCAGCTAAAATTCCAAAGGCAATAATCTCTTTGGAAAACTTAACATATGCATATCTATAAATATGTAGGGAATAGTGAAAGACTATGTTCACAGACTATGTGACCACACAATATAGTCAGACCTTTCAGATCTAGCCCCACACAAAAGCAGATGCTAAAATAGTCTTTAAGTTCTTCCTTGCCCTACAGAAAATTTGAGCATTGATTTAGAGGTCCCGTCCTCACTACTCACTGGAATTTGAAATTGTTCTTGCTGCCCTAAAATTATGATCTTGCACACCAGCATAGACAGATCCTCAGATAATATTAGCTAAAACATATTGATTGAGTGCTGAATTTGTGCCAGGAATTTTGGCAGATATCTTCTACACATTACCTCATATACATTCTACAACAGCTTCTAAGATATATGTAATGCTGGCTGTCTTATAGACAAGTAAAGGGAATGTTTGCAAGAAGCTAAGTAATTTGTCCCAGGAGAAGAAAAAGAGCCCCAAAGTTTGTACTAATTGTCATTACACAGGGTAGCCTGTGTTTTAATGTGTTCTTTAACACTTACACTTTGGGGACAATATGCCTGACATAAGTGACTACAGGAAGGATTTATTTGGGCTGTGGTTTCAGAGATTTAGGCCCATGGACAACCATCTCCGTCACATTGGGGATGAAATATCACAATGGTAGAGTTGTGTGAAGGAGAAGGCTGCTTACCTTATGGCAGATGGGAAGTAGTGTGAGAGAGAAACTCAAGACAGACCAGACCCACCCCTTCCAAGATCCCCACCCCAGTGACCTACAGATAGATAGACTATACAGATAGTCTATCTTTCAGTTAGACTCAACCTCCTAAAACTTCTGGAAATTCTCCAAATAGCATGCCCAGCTGGAGGCTAAACAATTAATACATGAATTTTTGGGGAAAATTCCATATTCAACATCATACTCACTGAATATGCATGCTGATATGCTACTTGTAACCTCTGCTCTCTTTGCCACCAAGTGGAAAAGTCTAACCTGGCTCTCCTCCACACAGGGTCCATAGACTTGTCATTGTACCTTCTAAAACCGATAAAGGCTCACTATTCAGCAAAAGCCATGATCCTGACATCTACTTTACCTATCTCGTTTTAGTCTCCAAAATGATCTCATTAGATGGAGAATCAGGAGGGACATTCAGTAGCTCTCTTGGGATAGTATACTTTGGATTTGGCCATCTCAGGCAGAGTCCAAGGATAAGAGCATTTATCTTGTCTGGGATAGGTCTTGTCGATTGATAATCAGTTCTTCATTTCCTAGTGGACACAATGAATGGCCAAGAAGGCTTAGGACTGAAACAAGGAATTTTGTAACATTCATGATCCATTCTTCATCTAATAGAGCAAACTGCATATTTCATTGCTTGTTTCTTGACAGCACAACCATAGATGCAATAGGAAATATTCAGGGACCTGAGTGCTTTCTTTTTCTACACTAAGACCATCAAGTTTCAAGTCGTTCTTTTCCTAAAATTTTCAGGTTTCACACACACACACACACACACACACACACACACACACACACACACACACAGTTCAAATGAAGCTGTGCCACTAATGCTGCGATTATCTAACCCAATGTGAGGCTTTGGAAACCTTTCCAGTAGTTCATCAGGGGAGCTCAGGAGTCCAAGAGCCTCCCCCGCAAGCAATACATGCTATTGATGTTGCCCTTGCTTGTCTTCCAGATGTTGAAGAAAAGACTCTGTGGTTGAAGACACCACACATTTTGGACAGAGAACTTTGAGGAATCAAGCTGTATGTGATCTAGAAACTTCCTCCCAGAAAAATAGCTCTCAGAGCACCAAAAGGAGCAATGAAAGCTGCCAATATAGAGAAATAATCAGTAGTTCTGTGAAGCCTATTAACCACAATGACCAGCATGTCAAAATACCCCCAATGGTAAAATAGTGTTACTTATACCCCAGGGTAACCAACAACAATCTAGTTGGACTTAAGACCGACTCAATTGGAGAGACTCATGCCTGGGGTCTGTATTCACCTGTGGTTGATGAGTCCATGGGCCCTGATGAGTCCAAGAGAACCTTCTTCTTCCACTTCCCTAAACCAGCATAATTTCTAACTACATTCTAAATAAACAGCTAAGTGTATCTCTCTTCTTTCCATAAAGAAGCTTTCTTACATCAGGCAGAGACCATCATAGGAAGCCATAACTGGTCAAAAGGCAGAAAACAACTGGCCATGGTGCACACCTACAATGATTCCCCTATGCCTAAGGCTAACATCATGAAGAGGGGTTGGAAAGACTGTAAGAGAAGATGACTAAGAAGTTTATTCCAAAAATGATGTCTTCAATATATAACAGGGAAGCTATACTAATTAAATCTCAAAAATATTGTAGCTAGAGTTTTCCTGCCTTGCCCACAGTCAGGACAAATCTCTGTCACCTGCCAGTCCCACAGCCGCTCAGACCCAACCAAGTAAACACAGAGACTTATATTGCTTACAAACTGTATGGCCATGGCAAGCTTCTTGCTAACTGTTCTTATAGCTTAAATTAATCCATTACCATAAATCTATACCTTGCCATGTGGCTTGTGGCTTACGGGTGTCTTCACATGCGGCTTGTCATGGTGGCGGTTGGCAGTTTCTCCACCTCAGCCTTCTGCTTCCCAGAACTCTCTTCTCTCCTTGTCCCACCTACTTCCTGCCTGGCCACTGGCCAATCAGTGTTTTATTTATTGACTAATCAGAGCAATTTGACATACAGACCATCCCATGAAGAGGGGTTGCAAAGACTGTAAGAGAAGATGACTAAGAAGTTTGTTCCAAAAATGATGTCTTCTATATATAACAGGGAAGCTATACTAATTAAATCTCAAAAAATGGTTGTGTAAACAAGACCAAAAAAAAAAAAAAAGGCATCAATTGACCTGCCTTTGTACATAGGGGAAATCTCACAAGGGCCCACCCCTAGATGAAGAGCTGCAGGCAATTAATAATCTGCTAAGAGAAAGAGAATCAATTGTCTCATGGACAAGCAACCTAACCGGTTACTATTTTCTAAGAGGTCATCCCTAAACACATATACATACATATGAGCAATACCAAATGAACTCACACACACACACACACACACACACACACACACACACACATTGGTGAAATTATTAAGGCCACTCCATGTAGTTAAAAGGAAGGTTTATTTTGTGGGGTAACTTACAAGTGAAGGGGTAGGCTACAGGGTCTGGGAAAGGTGTCGCACAGTCCGGCAGTGTTCTCTGGAGAACTCTGCTCGGTCTACCTCCAGCATCCAGGGTCCAGGAACCAAGAGAGCCAGCGCATTCCGCATCCAGATCTCGGGTCTTCAGCATCCTCTCTCAGCCCTGCCTTGTAGGCGTGACCATTACCGAAGCCTCAGTGGGTGTTGGAACTTCCAGGTCAAAGCTGGAATGGCTACCCACTGTGTGTGTACACGCACATGCACACACACACACACACACACACACACACACATACATATAAAATATTACATATATGTATGATGAAACAGTAATAGACAATAAAAAGCCATGAATTTGAGAAGGAATGGGGCGATTTGGGAGGAGTTGGTGGAAGAAAAGGGAGGGAGAAATGTTGTAGAAACAACACTCATATATGAATTTCTCAAAAGATAAATCTTCTAAATATGGTAAGATATTTTGAAAGCTAACAATGCAAACACCAACAGCTTAAGCCTTACTTCAGAAAACTTTAAGGTTAAAACAGGTTACCCCACTGGTATTTGATGCTAGCAGAATGAACCAAAGGTGCTCAGAGAGCTGTATACAAATGTGATTAAATTCCTCTAACCTCTTCATGGTAACCACATGAACTGCACCCTAACTTTTAAGATAGCCATATCCATCAGTATCTATATCTGTGCATCTAAATGGGTAAGTTCATTCTTAAAAATAGATATTAAGTATAACATTGTGGTGATTAGTGTTAACTGGCAACTTGACCAAACTTAAAATCATTTGAATACTGGGTCTCTGGGCATGCTTGTGAATGATTACATTTTTTAGGTTATTTTTATTACATTACTTTATCTATTGTATGGGGAGCGAGGAAGGATGTGTGCTGTGGTGCATGTGTGGAAGAGAGAGGACAACTTTGCAGAATCAATTCTTTCTTTCTATCTAGTGATTAAACTCATCCAGATATCAAACTCAGATTGTCAGACTTGGTAGCAAGCATAGTCACTCATTGAGCTATATCATCTATCCCCAGTGGAAGACTATTTTGGTTGAGTTTTAATTGAGGCAGGAAGACCCTCCCATTATGGGTAGGACCATTCCCTGGGCAGGGGGATCCAGGACTGTGTAAATGGAGGAAGTGAGCTAAGTGCTAGGGTGCATGTATTCATTGTTCTTTTGACTTAAAAGCCTTTCACAGTGAGCCACACTCTGCAGTGATGGTTTGCAGCCTCAGATTGTGAACTAAAATAAGTGTTTGCCTCTTGAGCTGCTTTTGTCAGGGTATTTTATCAACTGCAAGAGAAAAGACGCTAAGGTAACATTAAACAGAAAAGTTGACAAGTCATGATTTCCATAAAGCAAATGCTCATGTGTACCTAGCTTTCAAGTCAAGGAACAGACAATCATAGTCCTGCCAAAGTCACACATCCTCATGCACATTTCCAGTGCCTTATGCACTTCACATCCTCCCCAAATATGACTATTCTCTAGTGATGTCTTCCACAGAAGTTCTGTTTGCCTGTCCTAAAAAAATTGCATATGGAATTATGCATTATGCACTATTTTATAAGTAGCATTTTCTCACTCAGCTTCCCTTCTGAAATGAACCTTGTTGTCATGGGTTATTGTAATTCTATTTCTGTATAGTATTCTGTGTGAATGCATCATGATTTATTTACACATACCATGGTTTCTAAATATTCTAATAGATTTATCATTACCAGGATTATATTCATGTCCAATTAAGGGACTAAGTTTTGGGTGAACATGTTTGCCACATTGTTCTGTTTGTGTGAGTAAAATATGCTCCCATTAGTAATCATCAGATTTCTTCCCATTTGGTTAGTATTACACATCAATATGATAAGAGGATTTGGATTTGAGTCCTCATTCTAAACTTCAGATCATTGGTAATTATTCTCAGTTTCCAATATCTGCAAACTTTTAAATAAATTTCTTAATTTGTCTGTCAAATCACTTGAGAACATTAAATAATTTTAAGTCAAGTATGAAATATTACACTAGCCTATTCACCTCTTGCCCTGGAAAGAATGTGGGAAATACTAAAATTTGTTTTTGCCAAATGGCTAGAGAACTAAAAACTAAAATGTTCCCAATATTTTGTTATCTTCTCTCCTTTGCTCTTTTCACATTATCTGGACAATGTTTTAAAACTAACTCAGAATTTTTGGGACAAAAGTAGTTATCTCATATCATAGTAAATTAATTTTATTCAATGCTTCTCTGGAGTAAATTTAGTAAACAATCAAAGAGTGGCCTGCAAGGGATTCTCCAGAGGGGTAAATCAGCTCAGGTCGGGAAATGGCACCTTGGAGTTAGTTAAATAGATCCTGGGATGCCAGGAAAAGTTCTTAGACCTCATGAGTCTGAGCTGTCAGTATTTATAAATAGAGTACTGAGATTGGTTCCCTGATGAATTACTTCTTCATCAAGGTAAATAATTTAAAATGTAAAGTATTCCTATTAATACTTACCAAGGGCTGGAAGAGACCAACGGCCAGTGGAGGGTAGCAGACCCCATAATTAATCCCAGTTCCCCTTATATTTTGAAGGTTGACTCCTTGCCCTGATCACAGGATGCTCTCTACATGTATTCCCACTCTGAACTCTGACTTGAAGGGAAAAGTGCAACACAAAACTGAAACTTCTGTCTTGGAAGGGAAGACCTTCTGTCTTCATCAATTTTCCTTTGCAACCATAATTCAGTCAAGTGTCCCACATATATACCTGTGGTGCCAGGCTAAACAATGGGAAATGATGGTTTAATTTTGCATGAGATTGATAAACTGATAGCACAAAAGAAAAGGCAGGTGTTTAAAAAGTCATTAAAATCCTACATTAACTTATAATTTGCTTAGTAACGTTGTATGAGCACACAGGTTTCATGCAGAGGTCCCTTTTCACAATTTTTCCTCTCTCAGTCCCATAATACATCCCTCACAATTCTTCCCCTACATCCCTGTGCAAATTCCCCTAAACCCTTTCCAATAAAGCTTCCTTCTGGCTCCTAACAAATAGTGGATGTAGTACATGAAATGAAAACTCTTTATAATTCTCAACCTAGATATCCTAAACTCGAGTAACAAAATAGTCTAGGCACTGCAAGTGAGTATTTGTGATTACTTTCATTGATGTTTTCATACACATCTAGAAATGATAGATTAAAGAAAATGGCAGTGTCAGACTGGGAACTACTGAAAAGAGGGTCGGCTAGGGTAGCAGGGAGGAGGGTGGAGGGAGGAGCATCTGGCAGTCTTTGAGAGGTTAGTGCCTCTGCATTCTAAACAGCAGCTGAGCACACATCGAAACAGATAAGATCAGATCCCTTGGAAATGCCTGAGGACAGTCAGAGTTGAGATAGAAATATGTGTGCCAGCATTTGGAAAAACACAAAATTAAAAGTTAAATCGACTTAGTTAATTGAACTGCAATTTTTTTTTCGTCTTTCAATGCCTA
Source organism: Peromyscus maniculatus bairdii (assembly GCF_049852395.1). Taxonomy (NCBI): domain Eukaryota; kingdom Metazoa; phylum Chordata; class Mammalia; order Rodentia; family Cricetidae; genus Peromyscus; species Peromyscus maniculatus. The sequence continues at coordinate 102,825,515 of NC_134853.1, forward strand.
TCATATTTGTAATTGCTGTATTTTAAAAATCTAAGTGAAAAAATCTAATTAGGTACAATTTTAAAATTAAAAATGACATTTTCAAGAAATGGCTAGACTATCCCAGTGAATTAAAATGAGAAAATAGAACACTGAAAAAATAAGATGTTTTCTAGCAAATGTATCTTAAAACAACAGCATTCCAAGTAAGTTCTATGTATTCTCCAATCTCAAGGAAGTAGAGCCTGTCTGCTCATGTAGGGATTTATACTCGGTCCCTTCCTTCCTATAGAGCAGTATAGTAAAAGAGGGAGAGGTTACTTACAGTGGAGAATCTAGAAAGCACAGCCTTGTGCAGGTAACCAAGAGCAACATCTACGAGGTGTTGTTGACTAACAGTACACACATGCATGTAAAGTCATGATGTGGGCAGGTCCACTTGTGTTCTTTTTCTCCAGGTCCTGTAGTTATATTCTAATTATAAATAATATATATGTATATATTATATAAATCACATATATGTAATAATTAGATATATTTTTATATATAATATGATATTCCAACTGAGGAACATTCTAGGAGACATTTGTTAGTGCTCCTTAAAAGTGTCAAGTCAAGGTTATCAAGAACAAGGAAAACAGGAGAAGCTGTTACCAGAGGACATGAAACTATTCCAAAAAGAACCATTTCCTAAATGCAATACAGTATTCTGGTTGGGATCCTAGGTCAGGTAAAAGGACCATGAGTGGAAACTAAACGGACTTCAGTTTAAACTAACTGTGTTAGTAGGGGTGCATTGGCTGTAGAGATGTCCCACACTACTGAGAGGCATTAATATTGGAAACGGAGGACAGTTTGTATGAACTTCCCATACAACCTTCAGAAGTCTATGTAAATCCAATTCTGTTGTAAAACTGAAGCTAAGAAGAGAATACATAGCATGTCCCTTTATGGGGATGTAAACATCACAGCCATAGTTACAGATTTCGGTCTTCAAGGTGTGAGTCACAGGAACATTTTTAACATGGGATTGTGCAGGTTTCCTTCTCAGGAAGTCCTTAAAGATAAGCTTCTGTGCCTCTAGGGGGTGTTCAGTGCTGTCTTTAGCAGGTAGAATGAACACCTTCAGGTTTTAAAGTTTGTTTAACAGTGTTAGCTCTTAATTACCTGTGAGGCAATGTAATTTCCACTCTCATTAGCATTCTCATCGAAGTCTAATATCTGTCAGAATGATTGTTCACCCAATCACAGAGTTAAGGCTTTATTCCCATTTAGTGTACCGGTGTCTTACCTCATCCAGCAATGCAAGGGAGGAGGGTATGATTAGCACCAGCAGTTTTCCAGGTCGCTCACCGTACACAGACTGCTCTGTAGTCCTTGGTTACCTTTGGTGTGCTGGCAAATGAATGTTTATACCTACACTGAGTTTTCCTGACCCCCATCTTCTCCAAAGAATGAGAGAAGCCATGTCTCCCAGGATAAATCTTTTGCCCAGTAATTATTTGAGCCAAAGGCTTCTCTTTTTTGGTGATGATGGAACATTATTGTCTTGAGTCTCTACATAAAATTAAAAACCGGAAAGGAAATTACAGATCTCTCAGAGCCACCAGTTGAAAGCTAAAAATAAGTTATCAGAATATTAAGGGGAACTTTTTGTCTGTTTGCTTTGTTTTTGTGTTTTATTCCTGGGACTTGCTACACTTCCTCCTCTATTGCAAATTCTATACTCAGTCCTCTCCCATAGGCCATCATTAACAAGTATGCATTTGTATACATATGTTTTTAAATGAAATCATAGTTAGCTTATAGCATCTATGTCTGAGGCATGCAAAAGCCCTCAAAGTCCCTTAAGATCAGGTGTCCCTGGGAACATCAAGGAGGCCACATTTCCTATATGTCTTAAAGTGTTTGACACACTTCAATGCTTAATAAATTTCAAATAATAAAATCAGTACAATTCATATAACAAGCGCATGGATGGGCCATGCAAGGATTTGGCTAACTGAAGTGAACTGGGAGTCCCTATAGCTCCCATATTTTCTCTGGCTGCTGTTAAATAACCTCCTTTAGAGGACTGGCCAGGCTGTTTCAGAAGGCTGCGAGTGAATCCCTTTCTTGTCCTTGAACCTTTTAAGCTCTCCAACTTCTGCTTTGTCTGGCAGACGGCTTCACATCCTAATGACTTTTTGCAAGAAACAGAACCTCCTGGATCCAGCATGCGGCCCTGTCACATCTGCGACGAGACAAGCTTCCTTCTGCAGCTAACGACTGGAGGCTTCTCTCCTTCTCTTTCTCTTTTAATGAATTTTCCTGCCCGTAGCAATAGAAAAGGAGGCGAGATGATGGAGCTAGTGAGAAAAGGAGAGAGAGGGAGAGATGGAGCTGGGATGAGAAGAGTGAGGAAGAGATGGGGGAAGGAAGGAGAAAGAGAGAGAGGGAGGTGCTATATATATGGGCCAGTACCTAATTATAATTCAAGACATCCGCAATTTAATAAAAACAACTCCTCCAGAATGCAGCCATAAGGAAAGAGTTTCCACAATCTGTTCATCTGCATAATTAGTGATTGAGGACCTAGGAACAGTTGGAACATTGCTGAGGAAGGCCCAGGTCACATTATTGATAACATAAATAACAAAGATACAGATTTCCCCAAACTACAAACATCAGAATGTAACTAACAACAACCTAATAGGAGCACAGAAAACAAACAGGAAGCAGATCAACTCTGGAGCCGGGCGGGCACAGACTGGAGTCAAGCACATCACTCATCAGCCTAAACACCCTCAGGTTTCTTAGTCACCTCAAAACACAAGAACGGGAAGTCCTCATTAGCCGCGCTTTCTGCAAGGGTGTGTGACTACAGCTGTGAGTACACACGTTCCATGAGGCAGACACACAGTCTTCACGCTTTACACATGGGAATAGAAATTCATTTTGGAAAAAAAAAAAAAGCAGCCCTGTGTTGCTAAGCTAGACACTGTTATTTAAATATGGTGCAGGAGAGAGCTGGCCTGACATTCCAACTCAGCAGACTTCTCTATAAAGGACTGTCACGCACCTTGAATACCTTTAGGATGAGTCAAGCACTCATCTCCATTATAAAACTACGAACTTTCTCTTCCTAACTTGGAAAGGGCTCTGAGAAAGAGGAGAGCAGAGTGGAGTCTCTCCCTCTGTCCACCCTCTCCTTTTCCACTTCTCACCACAGAACTGAGACGGCAGTGGCGTTGGCACTATTTGAGATGGGCCAACTAGAGTCAAAGCAAATTGAAAGGCAGAGGAAGTCAAGTTCAGGTTCTATGGCTCAAATACAGACGCTGGCTTTCAAGCCTAGCATGAAGTTTTATGTAGATGGAGATGTAACTTACGAATATTTCCAAAACAAGTGTCAGCTACTGAGAGGTCACATGTCACAGATGCACTGAGCATGCATGACCTCAGAGAACCAGATAGCTCAGGTTAAGGTGTATATGTACACATAAGTCATGGCCTGCAGATTTCCTTGCCTTATGCCTTCAGACAGAGTGAGCCTTTGCTGTGTGAACAAAGAACTGTGTGTGAGCTCAAGGGGTATAGGTGCCAGCAAAAGAGACAAGGAAAGAATGTGGAGTTCTCATACCTCTGTCATGCACGACTGTCCTGAGGGGAAATACGGGAATAGCTTCTACTTTTAACAATAGAAATGAAAATACTCATACTCTTTAAAAGTGCATGTGGCTTTATGCTTCTAGGCTCCAAAAACCACAGGCATACCTGCGGTTTTGAAATATCCTTAGGACAGCAGTGGGGACGATCTTGTCTAACTGGATGAATGAGATGAAAGAAAGGCTTGTCCTTTCACTGGGAAATTAAGCCATTCATGTAGAACTGTAATAATTGTATGTTTCCTTATAGGGTGGGAGGCCTTGAAAGCCTACACTTGCTGTGATTCCAAAAGGGAAAGCAACCAGGAGGCTTTGCACTCTGAACTAAGTAGTGTGTGGTTAACCTATGAAATACGTCTGTTCCATCAGTTCTCGACAAGCTTGCACCCTGGTTGCTCCCATGACCCATACATTCTTCTAAGCTCTGGAGTTAACAGGTGAAGACGGCAGACAAGGTGTCCCTGTTCTAGGTACCTCAAAACCCTGCAAGAAACCTCGCAGGCTGGCACTTCCCCAGACTTCACTTTCTGAGGCAAACCTGACAAACGGTGACTCTGAGGTGGTGAAATCCTGCTGGCTCTGAGCAGGTGCTCTTCCCTGTGGTCTGCCAGTTGGTTCAGTATGACTGGCAGAGGCCATCAAAGGAGTGCAGGTGGTGAGAGGTGATGCCCCCAAAGAGGCTGAGTCCTTATATAACTCTAGTGGGGTGAGGTTAAATGCCACCAATGCCCACTAATTGTGTATGGGATTACCAAAGAAATTGAATCTAACTGATGGAGCATAATACACTTTAGAAAACCATGACTGGACTGTACTATTTTCACTGGGTGACAGAGCTGGAATGAGGCAGTCTAGACTTACGGATTTCATGAGTGGGTATAGTTAAAATACAACCATATCACGGAGAGACTGCCCTCCAGATGCCAACTTTTAAGTTCAAGCAAACACATCTAATATTCTTTTTTTTAAATTCATTTTACACACCAACCACAGATCCCCCTCTCATCCCTCCTTCTGAATTTCTCCCCTGCCTTTCCCCCCCTCACCTCTCATCCCCTCCCATCGAGGACAGCTAAATCTGGTACATTCAGTTGAGGCAGGACCAAGCACCTCCCCGCTTTATCAGGGGTGAGTATGGTGTCCAACCATAGGTAATGGAATCCAGAAAGCCAGTTCATGCACCAGGGACAGATCCTGATCACAATACCATGGGCGGCCCCTCAAACAAACCCAGCTACACAACTATCTCCCTCATGCAGGTTCCACGGCTGTCGGTCTAAAGTTCCTGAGTTCCTTTGAGCTTGGTTCAGTTGTTGCTGTAGATTTCCCCATTATGATCTTGACACGCTCCCCCCCCCGACCCCGCCCGGCTCATATAATCCCTGTTACCTTGGACATCTAATATTCTTAAAGTGGGAAGAACATCAGAATCAGCAAGTAAAAATTTAGTTGTTTTTAATGAACTAATGGCATTTATAAGCAACACACGTTAACTATTGTACAAGGATAGGCTAAATTATGCTGCAGTTGACAATCCCCCCATACTCTTCCAATCTCAGCTGCTTCAAGTAGCATGCTACATGCTTCCATTTGGTAAGTGTGGTGGTGCTCTCTTAGAGCTGTGGGTGACCAGGGTGGCCCACTGCTGGACCAAACTGTGAGGCCCCTGCATCTTTCTTGAAGCAGAGTAAATGCCCAGCTCAGGTGTCACAGAGATCACTCTAAAGTTCAATGGCCAGGACTACTCCCGTGATCCTTTCCAGACATAACATGGCCTGATGGGGTCAACCTACTGAGTGCCAGAGGAGCTGGGAAGATGTGACAAATAGAAGCCATGTGACACGCAGCATTGATGGGTGCACAGCTGTAAGTGACATTGTTGTTTATATCAGTGTGGATGACTGGAAACTGGCTTAAATCCTTACATACAAGATGTAAGTCAATAGTGAGGGGAGGGAGAGAGATAACCCTTATAATCCAGATAAAATGCTGCCTGGAAACAGGAGTTTCTTGTGGGTATATGCAAATTATCACTAGATGGCCAATGATAAAGTGATCACTAGTAATTGTGACCTGTGAGACTAAGAGGGAACAGCCCTAAGGATCATACTGAAACTCAAAGCCTGTCCTGGTAGCAGTCTTCTGCACTTGAGCTGAAAGACAATTTGTGTTAGCTGTCAGCAACCCACTCCTAATCCACCCCCTCAAGGATGAGCAGTTCACTCCTAACTCCTCACAGAAGCATCTGAGAGGTCTGAGTCATCCCGGCAAAGCCCAACAATGTTCCGTTGAGCCTAAAGGTTGCATAAGAAGTAAAGAGAAGCTGAGCTTCCGCTGCTGTGTACTCAGTTGGTCATGGTTGTTTTGCTCTGTGTGCTGCTTTTATCGTTGCTAATACATATGGCAAAACCAACCTTCAAATTAAGTTCAATCTCTTTTCTCGGCTATTCTACTGAGCTATGAAGCAGGCAAGTATTACGCTGTTTTAATGAAATTCTGATTTTTTTCAAAGTAATAAACAAATCTCAAAGGAACCAGAAAAGAACTGTTGGACCCATGCCACACATTCTGTGTGGGCTCCCAAAACCGTATTTGATGATGGCAAATTTCCTTTTCAAAAACACCCCAAACAAAGCTTAAGTTCCAGAATGCTTCCTGGGCCAAACTTATAGTAAATTTTGCTTCTAGAAAGTTGACATTCAGTGGAGGACAAATAGAGCTGGATGAACTTGGCACCCATCACCCATGTGATGGAATGAGAGATTTCAAATAAATGAATGAGGCCAAGCTCTGATGCCATAGTTCAAATAAATAAATAAATAAATAATTGAAGGAGAGAGGATGGACCTTACTATCATGGAATATACTATTCTGAGTAAGATGAACTAACCTTTTAAAATTCATGCTTCATGAATTTGAGAAGGAGTTAGGGGGACTCAAGATGGGTGAGAAGGGTGAGAGAGAGGGGTGAAAATGATATAAATACACTACTCATGTATAAAATTCTCAAAACACTTAAAACTTAACCTAAATAAAATTCATGATTAAACTCAATCAGAATGATAGAAAATGGAATAAAAATCTCTTTTCCAAGAACTCCTCAATACTTCTTGCTAAACATAAAATTACTGAGTTTTTTTAAAGTATCGTTCAGATAAATAATGCTTGTATTTGTGTATACAATTATAAATTATTTTCAGTTTCTCAGACATGATCTATTATATGTAGTATTTCTTTTATTTTAATTGCTCCAAGAGTATCTTCTTCTCATACAGTTTAGATAGATTTTTTTTGTTCCTAACTACAACTTCAAAAATATCTGTCTCCTTTCCCTTTTAATTCATTGAGAAACTGCTCATGTAGCCACTCAGGCATTTTTAAAAAGAACCTGTTGCATAGGAATAGCTCAAAGTAAATATTAGCTCTGAGAAAATGAAACAATTACCTGCCTCTGAGATAAGTGAACAAAGCTCTAGATGGAGGTCTTTAAACCATCAACTCTGCTCTGAGCCTGGACCAAAGGGCTTCCTGTCAGATAATACACTTTTAAAGAGCAGAAATCCCCAGACCCATGTCTGCATTATCTGAAGCTTCCTTGGCAACCTTCGGGGGTTGCACGTAAATTGAAAACTGAGAGCTTGGAGACTGCCCATCCATCAGATTTTTCTGGGCTTTCCTCGGAATCAGAGGGCCTGACATCAGTGAGGCGCATCTGCTCGGCTGTCACTCTGCAGACTTCCCACATCTTAGGGGCTCAAGGCTGATCTGAGAATCCAGGAGCACTGCAGAGGGAGGACCCTTAACTCTAATGTTAACAGTGTATTTCTTTTTCATTTCTGTGGTTAAATGAGAAGATCAAGGCAAGTTATCAGAGAAGGAGTTGATCTTGGTTTGTGGTTCCAGAAAGATAAGAGCCCATCATGGCAGAGACTCATAATGGTCAGCAGCAGCCTTGAAGCCTTGAGCAGTAAGCTGAGAGCTCACATCTGCAAACACAATCAAAAAGCAGAGAGAGAAAACTATAGAAAGTGTGAAGTTATACAATCTCAAAGCCCACTCCCAATGATGTGCTTCCTCCAGCAAAGCTGGACCACCTAAACCTCCCAAAACAGGGCCACCAACTCAGAGCCAAGTATTCAAATGCCTGAGCCTATGGGAAACATTTCTCATCCAAACCAAAGCATCAAGATAGTGTGGTCATTGCTAAGGTGGACTGTGGGGATGAACATTCCCACAGAAGAATGGCTATGATGGCAATGATAGAGGAAAGGCAAGGAACTGTTTACTTAGTGCCTGCTTTGTGTCCCACAGGACCCAGCTCCTTCCTTTAGTATTTGCATTTTATAAATGTCCCTGAGAAATACTCTTTCCTCTGAAGCAGGAAGGTGCATAGATCACCATCTTACCTTGGGAAAAGCAAGTCATCCATCCATCACACAGTGAGCAGTGGGTTGGGCAGGGCTTCAAATATAATTTTCTAACTACAAAGATGTCTTCTTCCCACTCTACCACAAACATTCTTCAAAGATTATCTATTCTCTAAAATATGTGCCAGGCCCAGATGGTTTCACAGCTGAATTATATCTAACTTGCAGTGAACAGATAATCCTTATGTTATTCAAAACATTTCTGACCATAGCAAAAGATGGAAAGTTTCCCAATGCAATTTGCAAGGCTACCATAACCTTCTTTCCTAGTCCCGATGAAGACAGACTAGGACAAAAACTGTAAAATCTCACTAATGAATATGGATGCAGTACAGTGTCTGAGTTGTACATAAAACCCAGCAAATTAAAAACAAGTGTCAATTTAAAAAAATTGAATTCCAAGACTAAGCATAACATATTGCAGGAATGCAGGGATAGTTCAATATTAGAAAACATTAAAACCTAACTTACTAAACTGATGTTAAATGAAAAGACATAACTTTAGTACATTGTTTGATTGCTAAGATACATCACACTTCTGTAAACATTTTCAATTTTAATTTACCAACCAAAACTCTAGGTTAGAAAACTGTAATGAAATTCTAAAGGCTGTTTGTTTAATGGCAAATATATTAAAAATAAATACAAAGACCATTAACATTGAAAATCAGAAGAAAGAGAGTGACAATTTAAATAACATTGGTTTGGGACAGCTTACGTAGTCAAATAACCAAGTAATATAAGAAGTGCTAACGATGACAGGAACCAGAAGGAAACATGGATGATAGGATTTCATACCTTGGAAGTCTAAGACTAACGTGCTAATAACATCAGAGTTTTATGAAGGGCATACCATGTCCAGAATCCAAAGATATACTTTGAGAAAGAGTTATTGCTGGTTTTATTGATCTAGGATTGTAATGAATTCTAATAAAAAGTCTAACCAGGTTATTGTTAAGAATTAGACAAAATAAGGGTTCATTTGTGAAGTAAACGTTCAGTCTTAGTCCAGAAGTTTACTGGCAGGGTGGTGGAGAGGTGGCTTCTCTATACTAGACACTAACACTCTTTAGGATGTATAATTCCCAAGAGAAAGCTTTTTGTTTGTACTATTTCCCAGGACCCCTACAATACAGGGAGCACGATACATTCAACTATTGTCATTTTAATGTACAGATGAATTAAGCTAATATGACCAAAAGAACAGGGTTTGGCCCAGGAATAAACACACAGATTAGTAAGAAGGAATAATAGATCTTAGTACCTGATGAAAGAGGCATTCCAGTTTGGGATGAGAAGATAAAGTGTTTAGCCAATAGAATCAAGCCTATTGAATTCTTTTAGAAGAAAACAATATTCTATCTCTTCTTCACTCCAAAGTGAGGGTTTAAAATTTAAGTATAAATATGTCAGACAAGTATCACCTACAAGTGGACTAATAGCGGACATCCCAGCACACATCTGCTGGTTCTTCCTGTCCCTGATTCTCACGGCCTAGTGGGACCTCCTTACTTAAATTAAGCTTGACTTGCTCTCACTGTCTCTTTACCACCCAACACCTGCTGTTCTTTCTCTGTGACTCTCTCCAGATCCCCACTTCAATGGGATGAAATGTTCTTAGGAGGAATTTGCTTTCCAGATGTATCTTCACAGATGTATTATTTGTACCATGGTTCAGCAAGTTAAATTTGTCAGAATAATAAATATGAACAAACAAGTGGATTGTAATTTAAGCTTCTATTGTGTACTTGTGCTCTAAAATAATCGGTGATGGGCAAATGATTTTCATTTGTAGGAGGCAAAACATTAAACTTTCCACTTATGAGAGATGATGAATTATATAGCAAGGTGACCTTGAAAGTGAACAGAGAGATGAGGGAGAAGAAAATAGAGATATACAGAAGTGCTACCCATTATTAAAAACAAAAGTTAGTGTCAAAGTCCCCAGGGCCTTGTAGGGATCTCTCATGACTTTAGTTATAGCAAAGTCTTGGATTTCGAAGGGGAGACCTGACCTAAAGACATGAAGACTGATTTCCTGTTCACTCCTGTGTCCTAGAACAAAGAGAGTCTCCAACACCTTCACCATAAAACCAAGCAATCACTTGACCTCTGTTCACATGCCCTGCAATGAAGAGGACCATACTTTAGGATGAGCATGTTATCATCACATCAACAGAATGAAGAAATGAGAGATGAGAAATCAACAGAGATGAGAAATCAGAGTAACAAGTGAAACAGGAGCTGCACCCACTTTCTTTAAGTATCATCTAGTGTGATAAAGCTAGTGTGCATTCAGACAAGATAATCCACAAGGGGAAAAACTACTTGCAGGTCATAATCCATGGGTGAAATATCACCTACACATAATCATGGGTAAAAAAAACCTACACATAATCTATGTGTGAAATATAATCTGTGTAGTATAATCCACAGGTGAAATACTTGTTTTTGCCTACTGGGAAAATTATTGAATTTCTTAGAACCTTATTTGTCAATCTAGAAAACAGTTACTCATTATTTATCTCCAATAAAGAAAACCACTAGGAGGAGATAGTTTGTTCTCCCTCCCTACAAAAGATTTGAGGGAAGAGAACATTTTTCAAAACTCCATCTCTAACAGAGAGAAAATGCATATCCAATTTGCTATTAGATAAGGCTCATTCACAGGAAGTGTCCAAGGCATTCTTGAACACCAGCTTTATCCAAAGACATGTATTCCAACAATAGCATATTGGTTTTATTCTACAGAGGCTCTTTGCAGATTCAACATTTGTTGTAGTGTGGGACAAGATTTCTGGCATGGGTTTAGTGAAACGCCGGGCTCTTCGTTTGCATAACTGTTGCACTGTAAGGAGCAGATACAAAGCCCTAGCTCATTTTGCTGCCCTTGCTCAGTTCAGAACACCAGCCTGCTCCTCTCCCATCTGCAGTCTCGGAAATCTATGCTGCAAGCTGCTAAAGAGTCCACAGTAAAGAATTCACCAAAACCTCTCTATACTTCAACATGGTGAGGCTTCAACAGCACTCAATGTTACTTTCCGAAGATCTTCATTACTTCAGTTGCTGTTGGTCTTCCAAATGTCGTTTGGGCAGCCGATGAAATGCCATCTGTGCTATTCATGGTGACTTCACAACTCCTTTTCTTTTTCAAACCAGGATTTACTTGTTTAGTACAACAAAATAGAAAAAAAAAACCTAGTCATTTCCTAAGGCCCTAGAATGACAAGATGATGCTTAGGCTTTAAGTTATAAGGGATAAATAATATTTTCTTCTTTAAGAGAATCAGGAAGAGTCAGTGGGGTTAGATGCCACAGCCATTATTATCACATGTTTCAGTAGTACCCAAGGAATATAACACATCCCCAGTAACTTTATATTTTCATACACATCAGCTCGTGTATTTGAGTTTGTTCTCCCCAAAGGTATTTAATTCTTAGATTCTGTATTTCAGACACTGCAGTGAGCATTGAGGATAAAGGACAAAGTACTCTCTACCCTCAAAAGAATGACAAATGAATATCTAGTCCTTTTCCTTCAGAGGGTGGTAGGTCCAATAACACTTAGAACCAGGGAATGAGGGAAGCCCCTAGAACAGGCACTTAACCCATCCATGACAGTAATGCTCTGAATGAAATAATTTCCTCCTTGAAAAAAAGAATTTCAGATTGACGTCTAAAGAATAAGAAATATTCTAGACAGAAGATTCTATTTCCTTAGTTCTACACTTGAGTAGTACTAGAAACCAATAAGAACACTTGAGCTTTGGACATTTGCCACAAGACAGTGTTGTGTTAAGCAGAGTATGCTACTTACATTTCTTTTGCAGTGATAAAACAACCTGACAAAAAGTATCAGGGTTATTGTTATCTCTTATGTTCCAGATTCCAGTCCATCACAGCCGAGAGGTCAAGGCAGGAATTTCTCACAGCTAGTCACATCACACTCACAATCAAGAACAGAGATAAATGAAAGCTTGCATGCTTGCTTGCTTGCCTGTTTGTGCTCAGTGCTGTTTCTCTCTATACAGTTCAAGAGCCCTGCCTAGGGAATGATGCAGTCCACAGTGGACTGAGACTTCCTGTATCAGCTTAAGACAGTCTCCCACAAACAAGCCCACAGGCCAACCCAAAGTAGACAATCCCTAATTGAAACTCTTTCCCAGATCATTGTGCCAAACTGAAGACTAAAGCTAACTATGGAGTACAAATGTATAGATTAGTCCATATATTTTTTATAGCAGAACTTACCATTCTACTGCCTAGATTTACATACAAAAAAAACAGGACTTCATTTATGACCTATGTAATGGCTCCTGTTGATTGTCACTTAACAGGATCTAGAACAATGGTTCCCAACCTTCCTAATGCTAATGTGACCCTTTAACACAGTTCCTCATGTTGTGTTGACCCTAGCCATAAAATTATTTCCTTGTTGCTTCATAACTGTAAATGTGTTACTGTTATGAATTATAATGTAAATATCTGATATGTGGTATGTCTGCTATGTGACCGCCAAAATGGTTGTGACCCACAGGTTGAGACCCACTGATCTAAAATCACCTAGGAGACAAATCTTTGGGTGTGCCTGTGAGGGAGCTTACAAACTGGGTTAACCTAGGTGGGAAGATTTACCTTACATGGGAAGGATGTCATTCTATCATTCCATACTGAATAAAAAAGAGGGAGAGAGTGTCTAGCACCAACATTCATCTCTTTCCCCTTCCTGACTGTAGATGCAATGAGACCAGCTGCCTCAGTCTCTGTTCCAATGACTTTCTACCATGATGGGCTTAGTCCTTCAACTGCCAGTCAAAAGAAACTCTTCCTTCCTTGAGTTGATTTTGTCCTGTATTTTCACAGCAATGAGAAAAGTCACTTGTCACTTGATAACCTACATGCACACTGCCAGAAATATCCCAGAACTTCATCTTTGCCTACCCTTTGATCCAGTAAGCTCTCTGAAAGCATCATTTCTGAATATCTCTTAGTTTGAGGACCTTTTGGTTTTAGAGATTCAATCTACAAGTTTCCTACTCTTCCCTCATGCTTTAACATTGTTTCTGAATTTCATCTTTCTCAATTCCAAAACAATCAGATGTAATTCTATAAAGAGAAGTGACAGAATAATAATGTGTTTAATGTTATATATGTGTATATATTGCTTGAATGAAAATGAATATTTTCCATGATTGCCAAGGCAAAAGAACTGTTTTGTCCTAACTTATAGTTGTGGGATTTCTGAAGATTGTGACCAGGTTTCATTCCTTGTCTATCTTCTTCCCCTCCTGCCACCAGAAGTCAGGGTACAGACTTAGAATGCTACACATCTGGTTTAATTCTGCAGGAGACTCTGGCCAGAGACTCGGTTAATTATGAAGTTTGGAGAGCCAGAGATCCTGTGAGTGGAACTATGAAGCCAAAGGAAACAAATGGCAGAGAAATGCAATAGTAGCCTGACACTCAGTTAACCCACCAACAGCACACACACACAATCCTCTTTCTGCAGCCCCGAAGTTCACTGTTATACAGAGCTTTGACCGCAAATGTTCACAGATTGGTGTATAAGATTCTGGGGTCTGGAATAAGATAAAAGAGGTGCCAAATCTTAGTTGTGTTACTTGTTTACTATATGTTTATGGGCAGTTTATAAAAGTTGCCTGGTTTCATTTTTGTCTTGACTGTAGATGAAGTGGAAGATCCACCTGTAAATTCTCAAGGTCAGCAGGTGCAAGCATTTGCAGGAAGCACCAAGTCTGGTAACTGGCCTGTAGCAAGTATTGGAAAAATAAAAATTTTTCTTAATGATTTGGTTCACAATTCTAAACTTTTAGGGAACAGAAACAGTCCACTGTGTTTTCCAACTTTAATTTTTTAAGCTAGCAGTCTAATAATAGCTTTATGCCTTTCCTCTAAGATTCTTGTTTGCATAGATTTTTGTTTGTTTGTTTTTTTTATTTTGGACTTTTGAAACAGGGTCTTGCTATGTATCCTATGCTGTGCTGCAAGTCAGGGTCCTTTTGCCTCAGCCTCCAGAGGACTGGCATTACTTATACTTACCCCCAAAACTAATGAGAATGAGTCAAGTCCCTTCTTGAATTGAGCCAACATCCATGCAGTATTTTCAAAGGAATGGCACTTATTATTTGACACTGATATTAAAATCTAAAATCAGAGTCTTCCAGAATTTGGGACTGAGTGAGCAAAGGGCTCTGCAAAGTTCTAACTGGTTCATGCAGCAAAGAGCAGGCAGCCCTCCTTCTCCTTCACCTCACGCAGGGGAAGAATTGATCCTTCTCTTCCTCTTCATTCCCCACATCCTAAACAGATTTCCTGAAAGACCTTCTGGTTACATTCTCATCCCCTTGGCAAGGCAACTTGTATGCTGAGCCAGTCAGCTGTCTCATTGAGATTCACTGCCAGGTGGACAGCTTTGATGGCAAGGAGGTGGCGTTCCACCCAGTTAAGCAGCTTTCAAGCCTCAAGCCATAAAGATGAGCTCCTGGCCCTTCTTCCTCCAGGAGGATGCTGCAGACATATTGCCTGCCCTTGGAAGTATGGCTTTCCTGTGGTGCAAATTATTGAGCTGTGCAGAACACCTTACTTATTGCTCTCTCCTCAGAGCACTGGAGACACAGACCTTGTCCAGTTTCTTGTGTCAGCTTTTCTCTGCTGGTGCTGTTGGAGTAATTAGCTTGAGTTGGAAGCAAGAAGTAAGTTGTTGGAATAGTGTTTTAAACTCAGTTGAAGCTGCTCTTTCTATCCACCAGGAAAAAAATAGTACTATAAAACACAAAGTAAGTGAACGACCCTATGTTTCTGAGTATTTCTCTTTAAAATGGGCATTTCATTTTCAGCCAAACACACCAGTGACTGTCACTCAGGGAGCAATGATGCTGTGTACTCTTGCCTATTTTATAGACAAGAATACTAAGAACAGCAGATAAAAATTAAAACAAGACATTTTAAAACAAATGGAATCATATATATTTTTATCACATATGTAATATATAGTTTTTATAAAATGTAAATAGTTAAGAGAAACTAAAATGGCCCACTAAATTAAGAATCAGAAAGAAGCACACTGGAGGAGACCTATGTGGATGGCTCACTTACAAGGAACAGGCAGGTGGGAATTTTTCACAGAGAACTTGTATGGAAGTGGTGTCTCTGTGTTTGCAGTAACTTACTGCTTCTCCCAGTGGGAGATGGGGAGGAACAGCCTCAAAGTCTATACAAGGCAGGGAGGCATGAAATGAGCCTCAGGCCTCAGGAGCATATATAAGAGTTTTCTGCCAATCAGCATCCACCTGGAAAATTCAAAGGCAGAAATGAGCCATCCATTCTTTCCAGCAAGAGAAGCAGGAAAGACTTCTTGCTCAATGGGGGTCATCTGTCAGTCTAGTGATGCCCAGCTGAGGTATGCAAGAATATTTCCTGTAGGACACAGGGGGAAGGGAGTTGAGACTGAGACCATCTGATTCCTACCTAACAGGACATTCTATATGGGACTATGGGGTCACTGGACGATCTATGTGGGGGGCCTTTTGAAAACCAAAGGGACAGCATCTGGGGCAAAGAGGACTGCATCGGGCAGCCTATTGTGTTTGGGCCCTGGTGACTAAGCACCAGATTGAGATTGAAGGGCACAGGGCTTGGAGAATATGCTCAAAGTACATGACATGCACTTGTATGAAATGCTCTTGTGCAGTTCAATACTGCATGCAATGAAAACACCCCAGGGAGAGTTTTCCGAATGAACAGATAAAAGTAAGTAAATGTCTGCTAAATGTGAGTGAGTTTGAGAAGGCCCCTTGTGAACGCATCAGTCCAGTAAGGACACACTGTCATTCTCCTGCTTGTCCTTCATGCCCTTCTCTCCATTCTCATAGTTGACAAAACAAAGAAAGAGAGGAGGTCAACACCACGGAGAAGGAAAAGCCCTCCCTCTCCCAGGATGGCTCAGCTGTTGTAGCTGTCTGGGTGAATGATCTATGAGACATCCTTACGCGTCACTTAAAATCAAAGTATCGCTTGATATATTATATAAGCCCTTTTAAATAAGCACTCATATTGCAGCCTGAGAAACCATGACAGTGAACCAAAATGCCACGATGTTCCAGGTGGAGTGACAAGACCCTAACTAATAGTAAAGGGGTAATAGGAAAAAAGAAGAGAAAAAAAGAAAAAAAGAAATCCAATCAGATAATTCTGCCACTTCTGCTGTTGTGCTCAAAAAGCAGCCATGGACAGTGGACAGTATGACAACAAGGGGCCATGGCCACGCTCCTGTTAAAGTCACTTCAAATAAAGTCAGTGGACTGACTTGGCCCAGGGGCTGGAGTTTTGCAACTCCTGCCTTGCTTTATTGTTCTCAATGGCTGCCTAGAGCTACATTCGGCAATTTTAACCAACTCTTAATCATCTTTCTGTTGTCCTACATTTGAGTTGTTTCTGAGCTCTGTTAGGCAAAGCAACGCTCAGTGCACACATCTCATACACAGCTACACATGCCCGGCTTAGTTATTTAAGGTATGTGTCTGAAGTGCAGTCCATGCATTAGGGCCTCAGGAGGATGCTGTCCAAGAAAAGTTCCACCTGCTTCCACACTTCGCTGTGGGATCTCAGGCTGTGCCTTTCCTTCAGCAGAGATTGTAACAGGAAACCCTTTAAATGCATCCCAAAATGTTTAAATAAAGGAAGTGGAGGGCAAGGCAGAGACTTGCAAGAACCATTTAATAGCTGTGATCTTTGTTCCAGAAGACGGTGAGGCTGAGCTCTCCAGCATAAAGCTGCCTACCTCTAGAGGAACATGTTACCACCTGCCTCCGAATTCTCTGGCTACTGTCTGGCACCACATTCCCTCGATTCTGTCTCCAAAGGCCTCCACGATGAGCCAGTGGAGCAAACAGAGAACAGGCGCACTCCACTGATGCCAGCCCTACTCTAACCTTGTCGCACAGTGTGACCCTGGGCAAGGACCTGCACCTCAACAGTGCGGCAGCTTCTCTGCAGAAAAAAGTGACAGCACCCTCGGGGAAGGATGCAGAAACTAAATGACTACACTCCTCCTACAAATGTCAGTGTTGCTGACGAGCTTTCTGACTGCATGACAGGGGATAAGGGGCAGAACTCTTCCTTTAGAGAGAGACGTCTGCTGCTAACCCGAAGGAGCAGCTCCCATAGCCTCTCCTGTAGCTAGAGTTTTCCTGCCTTGCCCACAGTCAGGATAAATCTTTGTCACCCGCCAGTCCCACAGCCGCTCAGACCCAACCAAGTAAACACAGAGACTTATATTGCTTACAAACTGTATGGCCGTGGCAGGCTTCTTGCTAACTGTTCTTATAGCTTAAATTAATCCATTTCCATAAATCTATACCTTGCCACGTGGCTGGTGGCTTACCGGTGTCTTTACATGCTGCTGGTCATGGCGGCAGCTGGCAGTGTCTCTCTGCCTCTGCCTTCCGCTTCCCAGAATTCTCCTCTCTCCTTGTCCCACCTACTTCCTGCCTGGCCACTGGCCAATCAGTGTTTTATTTATTGACCAATCAGAGCAATTTGACATACAGACCATCCCACAGCACTCTCCCTATGTTTACATGGTTGGGAGAGGTGAAGAGGCTCCTTTGTCTGGTTTAAAAAAAAAAAAATCTTCCTCCATCTTGCTAGCCAGTTTACATCATGATGCCTCCATTTTGACCACATGGACCCCATGCTGGGGGATGTCTAACTGCTGTCACAGGACTGATATCTTGCTCTCGGGATTATGCAAACATCCCTTACCTCATTTACTTGCTACTTGAAATTCTTGCTCTGGTGGCCATTTGGCTCCACACTCAAGCCTCTAGGGGCCCCCTCTGACACTCCTATTCTATCGAGCACTTTAATGCTGCTTTACAGACTGATTTATCTTCCTAACTGGGATATTCTGCCTGCAATACCACCCACTGCAACCCTGTACCCCATCCTAAGGATACTAGGGTAAGGTTAATTCCTCCTCCTTGTAAAAATATATTGACTACTTACGATCAACCAATTAGCTCAAAGTTGAACCAAAAGATCAGGCAAGAGTCACCTTCTAAAATACCTTTGAAAATTGTTATGTCTGAAATGAGCCTAGAGCACATTGACTATGAATTAGTTGAATATGGTTTCTACTCCATACCCTGTCCATTTAGTTAGTTCTCTGTTTTCTTGGTGAGACATTCACAACCATACTAATAGCTGAACTGATGCCATCCAAATTTCCAAAAACCAGTACATTTTCTATTTTAAAATATTTTACCTAAAGCATGTCCTACCTTTTTTTTTTTGCCTAAAATCTTTGATGACTACCACCATTGCTTGCCTAACAAATTTCAACCTCCGAAACATAGTGTTTCATAAAACCAAACTATATACTCCCAAATGACCCTTAACATTCATGTCCAGTCACAATAGTCATCAGGGAAATGCAAACCAAAGCCACAAAGAGATACTCTTTGACAATAAGTAAGATGAATAAAATGCAAGACTGATAAACACAACCTCAGATTGTCACCTCTGTCTCTGACATTTCTCTATGTAAATTCTAAGCTCCAGCCAGGTAGATGACTCCTTTTCCAGGAGCCCTCATCCTGCAGCTCCTTCACTATAGGTTCACATTCATCTGAAATGCATTGGTGAGTCAAATTGTATTCCCCCTTCCAAACCACCCCATTCTCTTGTTTCTAGATCATTTGGGTAGGATGGTCTTCAATAAAGGAGAATTGAGGTAGAAGAGAGAATTCAAGTTACTAATCACCTGGCTTAAATAATATGAAAGTATTCCAGATTACCTGAATGGACATAGAATAATGACAGGGACTTCCTAAATATAAAGGAGGAAGAGCTGGCTAAAGGAGGCTAGAGTAACATAATATGAGAAAAGATCCATCTATCCACTATAGTTACTTGAAGATGGAGGAAGACACCTGTAAGTCAAGGAAAGTGATAAAAGCCAGAAAAGGCAAGGAAGTGGGTTTTTACCTATATATCCTAAGAGAGACACACAGATTCATCACATTTTGCAATGAGATGTGTATAGACCTTCTCCATGCAGAACTGAAGAAGCTAAATTCTTATTGGCTAAGAATTTAAACTGTTAAGCCTGTAGTAGTAATTCATTGCATGGTGACAGTAACAACAAAAAGCTAACACAGGCACCTCCTAGACTGTTACCATTGATAACTTAGGTAGACAATGCAGCTACATCTGATATATCTTCTCTTTGAACTTCCATGGGGATTCCCATTCCCCCCTCTCTCTAGCTTATTTTGTATTATATTACTTTCTCCTCCAATTTAACCAAATCGATTCACACTATGCATTTTTACTAGACACAATTATGTCTTTCCTCCTCCCACTGTCCCCTCTGTTAAAGCACTTCCTGGAACTCTGAGTCATCTGGTGACTTCCTCTTTCCTAATCAGATAGAGGTGAATGGATTCAGGATAAAGGGACTTCTGAGGAAGGATGGCCATGTCATGGCTTAGCTGGGACTGGCCTGGTTTAAAAGGGTCTGAGCCACTCAGATGAACTTCACTTTGGGGACAGGCCTGTCAGCATCTATTGGTGGTGGTCACTTGGACAGACATGTCTCCAGAGTAAGGGATAGGACAGATATTCTGCATAACAAAAACTCTGGCTATGAGAAAGTGAATAAAATAAAATGAAAGGGGCAGTGTATATGTACATACAGACCCTTTAGAGTGAAACATCAGAGTCAGCAGAAGACAGACTGTACATCAGGAAAACACAACCAAGTCTTTCCAAGGGGGGAGTCATTGCCACATTCCCTTTAGATTGGTTCTCAAGACTTCTGCTGCATGATGAGGACAGTAATAGAACCTGATCAGCACTCATCACCCATGTTCATGACAAATGTGCAGGATCAAACTTCCTGCACAAAGGCTGGGAGACACGAGGGTCCCTGGAGACCAGGCAGGAAACACAGGATTCTCTTTTAAGTTCCAAGATAGAAGATTTACTATCACAAGGAACAAGTTCAAGAAATTTGCTGGAGATCCCAGGAGACCCACAAAATACTATTGAAGTCAACGGATGCTTATCAAACACTTCTATTGAACCCCCAACTTCATCTCTGGACTAGCTCCCTTTGTACTGTTCTCCACAACTTACTGGAATGAAATAGAGACACAGTCCTCAGGCCCTCACAGCATTTCTTAGTAGCATTTTGATTGGTGTGATTCTTAAAAAGGAAAAAAATTAGCATCAAAATTTTCAAATAAAGAGAAAGCAAATATAGAAATAGCCTCCCTCACCCAGCTGTTCTGTAGTCAAGATTGAGAAGTGCTGCTCACAACCAGGGTGGGAGGCATATAAGTCCCCTCCGTCTTCTTCACCTGGTTTACATTCTGTAGCTATTTAAGGTTGTGTTCTGTGAGGTTTTGTGTAAATCCAACTATAAAACACAAAATACCTGGTGACTGTTCAATTTCCATCAGAGAGTTTAAGGAGGGAATCTGCTGTCCTGTTTGGTCAGATGCTGAAGCAGCAACTGATAAAAGAACTGTAGATCTTCAACAGTACATGAGCAGTTTATGCAACCACAATGGATACACATTTGTCCCTGGATCATTCCATGAGGGACACAGCTTCATATTGTAGAGAAAGAAAGGCTTTGGGGCTCGCCAAAGCAAATTCGCTTGCTGGCCCTTCTTGCTTACAGTGTAACTAACTCCCTCAGAAAGGTTTCTGTTTGGGGGAGAGCTTTTTGCCTTGATTTTTATAATGTACATGATTAAATAAGTCTCATTGTGACACTATGAGGTTCAAATTAATGCCTTGGGGCTTTCGCTCACGCCGTGGATTCAGCCTGGAAAATTTGGAACACTCTTCCCTTTGTCATCCTGACAACCTTCTGCTAAGGATCAAGACTCAGAGGGAAAATACATGTATTTTCCACCATCTTGCAATACTCTTGGATGTGTTGGAAGACAATATCCCCATCGGCTCTGGCAGTTGAATAGTTAGTCTCTAATTATTGACGCCGTTTGGGTGGGTTTCTGAACTGTGGTCATAGTATGTCACTGGGGATGGGCTCTGAGGTTTCAAAAATGGGCCCTGAGGTTTCAAAAACTGTGCATCATTTCATTTCCAGTGTGTTTGCTCTGTTTCCTGTCTCCAGTTCAAGATGTGATCTCTCAGCTGTTCCTGTCTGCTGCGTGTTGCAATGCTTTACAGATGTGATGTACTCTTATTATATCCTTGGACCTTAAATCCAAATTTAACCCTTCCTTCCATAAGTTTCCTTGATCATGGTGTTTTAACACAGTAACAGAAAAGTAACTAAGACAGAAGTTGTCACCAGGTCTGCTGTGACAGACTTGACCATGCTGGGTTTTGTTTTGTTTGGTTGGAATGTAGAACATGTTGAGATTTTGGATGAGAAAAGCAGCTGAAGGTTGTAAGTGGGGCTTAACGGGCCATTTTAGCAAGAGCTTGAAAGGTAGTAGTGCTGAGGGCAATGTAGACTCTAGAGGCCCATTTCAAGAGGTTTCTAGGGGGAAATAGTAGCAACTCGGCTAGAGATCATTCCCGTGATATTCTGGGGTGGGAGAAACATGGCTGCTTTCTGCCCATGTCCTAAGAATTACCTTGGGTTAAATTGAAAAGTAATGGACTGACTTTTTGTTTCTTTTTGTAGAGGAGACTTCAAGACAGCTTACTATTGACTGTATTGTGTGGTTCTTAGTAATCACGCTTATACAGATCTACAAATGAAAAGTGGGACAGAAAGGAATACAAAATAGACAGCTTGTAGAGGAAAAGGATACTGGCAAGCTTCATAGTAAAGGGAGGCTTTACTTTTGCTAGAAGATGAGCTGCAATTGTTAAGAAGATTTGCACTGTTACTAAGGGGTCAAATCTGCACTGGAAGAAAGGGAAGCGTGCCCTCAGGGGAAGGCCCCCACCAACTTCTAACTAATGAAAAGAAAAAGTCCAAAGGAATTTTCTGCTCCCAGACAGGAACAAAAGCTGTTGCAAATGTTATTCCAAGGAGACAGGGGTCATCCTTAGTGGGCAGTCAAACTTGGCATGGCCATCCACATGGTTCTGATGTTAGTGTCATAAGTAAACAAGAGTTAGCCGGGCGGTGGTGGCGCACGCCTTTAATCCCAGCACTCGGGAGGCAGAGGCAGGAGGATCTCTGTGAGTTCGAGGCCAGCCTGGGCTACCAAGTGAGTTCCAGGAAAGGCGCAAAGCTACACAAGAGAAACCCTGTCTCGAAAAACCAAAAAAAAAAGGTGGATAAGTAAACAAGAGTTAAGGGGTGATGGACTCTTTCTCCATGGCTTCAGAGAACCACCGAGGCCAAGCAATCATGGCAGGGAAATCCCTGCAGGGAGGCCCTGAGAAGCCACTGTGTGAAGCTGTGGAAATGAAGTTTCGATGGAGACCCCAAGATTTCGGAGATACTTCAAGGTATCTGCCAGGGTGTTGCACACAGATAGGGGAATCATCCCATCAAAGCCATTTTATTATCACACATAGAGCCACATGCTTTGGAGTTTACCCTGCTGAGTTTCAGTCTTGCTTTGATGCAGTATTTTCATGCTATGCCCCCGTTCCTCCCTTTTAGACTAAAGTATATTTTGTGCCATTGTATGTTGAAAGTATGTAATTTGCTTTTTTCTATTTTATAAAGGAATATATACCATATATGTAATTATATGTACCAGCAATGATATGGTTGTTTGGGGAAGGAATTCACACCATTACTAAAGAAGAGGCTGCCTTTCCCCCAAATACCTGTATGTCTTATGCTTAAAACCTGTATCATTTCTGAATGTGTGTGGGGAGGAGGAAGAACTTCCTGGATTCTCCTAAGAGACTTCAAACTTTTAAACAATGTTCATATTAAGAGACTATGGGAACATTTGAAGGTGAACTGAATGTGTTTTGCATTGTATGGCCATAAGACTATGGGAACCAGAGAGTAGAATATGATGGTTTGAATGAAAATGTCACCCATAGGCTCTGACATTTGAATAGTTGGTTCCCAGTTAGTGCCGTTGTTTGTGTAAGTTTAGGAGGCGTGGCTTTGATGGAGGAAGTACGTCACTGGGGTTGGGTTTTAAGGTTTTAAGAGCCACATGCCATTTCATTATGCACTCTTTGCTTCCAGTTTGTGGTTTGAGATATAAACTCTCAGCTGCTGCTCCATCTAACTGTCTCCTGCTACCTCTTCTCCATAGTCATGGACTATTCTCCCTCTAGAACCATAAGCTAAATAAAATTTTCTTCTATGGTTCCCCTGAACATGTTTTTTCATCACAGCAATAGAAAAGTAAATGAGACAACCCACTGCCCCCATATACTCCACAGCCCTACCTCTGAGGGAAAAGAGCTCCTCCATTTCTAGATTTCTGTGCAGTAGCATATCTTATAAGATTGGTATTTTATGAACAGCTTCCAGAACAACAAACCATTCATTTTGTCTTCCTAGAATCTACTAGAGTTCGTCTTCTATATCTGTTTAGGTATAGGTATTACTGTTTTGAACTGGCCCAGTAATAAGTAGTTATATGCTCGTATTTTCCTGACTGCTTAGACAACACTGGGTCTTAATAATAACAGCAAATTTTGTGGACTCAATTATCTGGGGTATATGTGTACACTTGTCTGGACCTTCCTAAAAATAACTAAAATGACTTTATGTAGAAAGAATTTTTTGACTCAGTAGCTTTTATAATGAGATAGAAAAACATTTCAGTAATAAATGCCACAGATATGTGTGACCTCAACATCCCTCAAAATAATATAGACAAGATTCATGTAGTCTTGATGCCAAGTATTTTAAGAGTTCATATTTTTATCAAATTCAAGTTTGTAAACACCCTGAGGGGAAATTCTTAATCTGTTGTGTGTATTAATTTATATCAAACCTTGGAGCAAGGTCCAGCATATGAGAAATGTTCAATAATGTAAGAATGTATCCAGGATTTACAGAATATCAACCCCCTCAGCAGAAAGTAAAATCATACAACATACCAGTCACTGTGTGGGTCACTACATACTAATGATGTTTCATTATTTTCACAGTGCTAGAGATGTTAATATAATTATTATGCATTTTAGAGGCAAGTAGCTTTGTTTCTAACTCAGAACTCTTTGTTCTATCTATACTACCACTGACATTTATTCTTGAGGTCTATGTCTAATAAGAAAGAGCCGATATGGCATGGGTGTGGTCCCAAGATATAAGAGATAAAGGAGGTATGTGGCTATTTTTCTTCTTTCTCTTTTTCTTTCCTCAATTCATAAAAAGAAGATTCCAATTCCAAGAGAAGGTATGTGGTGGTTTGAATGTGAATGTTCTCCATAGGTTAGGTATTTGAACACATGGTCCCCATTTGGTGGCTCTGTCTGGGGGAAGTTTAGGAGCTGCAGCATCACAGGAGGAAATGTGCCTCGCTTCTAGTTCATTGCCTCAGCTTCATTCTTGCACTTGGAGATGAGAGCTCTCATCTTTCTGATTCTGCTGCAATATCCACACCACTAGTTGCCGTGTCTCATACCATTACAGATTTTTGTCCTTCTGGAAACACAAGCCCAAATCAACTCTTCCCTCTCAAAGTTGCTTCTGATCATGGTGTTTTATCACAGCACCAAAAATAACTAATGTAAGGTACTACTATCAAAATTCCTGGTTATTCTGAGTCTGGGTTACCTCACTCAGGATGATTTTTTCTAGATCCATCCATTTGCCTGCAAACCGTGTGATGTCGTTGTTTTTCTCTGCTGAGTAGTATTCCATTGTGTATATGTGCCACAATTTATTTATCCATTCTTCAGTTGAAGGGCATCTAGGTTGTTTCCAGGTTTTGGCTATTACAAACAATGCTGATATGAACATAGCTGAGCAAGTGCTCTTGTGGTATGATTGAGCATTTCTTGGGTATATGCCCAGGAGTGGTATAGCTGGATCTTGGGGGAGATTGATTCCCAATTTTCTAAGAAAGCGCCATATTGATTTCCAAAGTGGTTGTACAAGCTTGCATTCCCACCAGCAGTGGAGGAGAGTTGTATGTACTCACTCATAGGAAGATGCTAGATGTGGAACAAGGATGACTAGACTGCTACTCACATCACCAGTGAGGCTACCTGGAAAACGGGACCCCAAAAAAAGACACGGAGAAATGGACAAGATCTACATGAATAGCCTGGTCATGAGTGGGAACAATGAAGGGCGACAGTCGAGGGAAAGAGTGGGAGATCCTAGCTGGATCAAGAAAAGAGAGGGAGAACAAGGAATAGGAGACCATGGTAAATGAAGACCACATGAGAAGGTGAGAAGGGGAGGAAGCAGAGAGCTAGGGAGGCCCACGAAGATCCACAAAGATACCCCCTCAAAAGACTGCTGGCAATGGTCGCGAGACGGCAGGAACTGACCTACTCTGGTGATGGGATGGCCAGACACCCAAATAGTGGTGCCATAAACCCCATCCAAGGAACGAGGAATCTGAAGGCAGACATCCACGGCTGGTCCCCTGGTGGAGCACTGGGAGTCTAATTAGTGAGTAAGAAGAGGATTTATATGAGCGAGAATTGTTGAAGCCAAGGTTGGATAAAGCACCGGGACAAATAACCAAATGAATGGAAGCACAGGATCTATGAACCAAAGGCTGAGGGGCCCCCAACTGGATCAGCCCACCTGAACGGGTGAGACAGTCATTTGGCTTGATCTGTTAGGGAGGCAGCTGTGCATTGGTGCCAGGTCCTGGGCTCGTTGCATGAGTTGGCTGTTTGAATCCTGGGACTTATGCAGGGTCACTTGGCTCGGTCTGGGAGGGGGGAATGGACCTGCCTGGACTGAGTCTACCAGGTCAACCCCGGTCCTCGGAGGAGACCTTGATCTGGAGGAGGTGGGAATGGGGGAATGGGGGGTGGGCTGGGGGGAGGGGTGGGCGAGAGGGGGAGAACAGGGGATTCTGTGGCTATTATGTTGAACTGAATGGTGTTATAAAATAATAATAATAATAATAATAATAAAACCAAAAAAAAAAAATTCCTGGTTATTGTGATGACATACATATTTTCTTCTAGTCCTGATGTCACTCTAGGTTAAGATGAAACCAGTTATGCCCTATCATATGAAATCTTCAATACTGTAGCATGCTTGTTTATTTGAATAACTGGTCCTACTAGAAGTAGATAAATTTCTTTTATTTGAATGTCTCAGCATCTCTCCTAGATTTTATTTGTTTGTTGTTTGTTTGTTTTGTCATTTTGACACAACGTAGAATTATATTGGAAAAGGAACCTCAGTTGATAGAATGCCTCTAGATTGCCTGTAGATAAGTCCATGGGGCATTTTTTAAAATTAATTATTGATGTGGGAGGATCCAGCCCACTTGGGATAGTACTACTCCTGTGCAGGCGATCCTGGGGGCTATAAGAAGAGTAGGCTATACATGCCATGGGAAGTAAATACAGTAACTAGCATGCCTCAACCCCTATGGCTTTTTTCAGCTCCTATCTCCAGGTTTCTGCCTTGAGTTCCTGCCCTGAATTCCTTCCATCATAGACTGTGATATTCAAGTATAAGTCAAGTAAATCTCTTTATCCCTAAGTTGCTTTTGATCATGGTCTTTATCATGGAAATAGAGACCAAAGTAGCATAGAAATTGATATCAAGAGAGGGCATTGCTGTCACAGACATGGCCATATGGTTATGGAAGAATTGTAGAAATGTTCAGAACTATGGGATGGAAAAGCCATTGAGTACTCTGCTGAGGATGCTGTGAATGCATTGCTCTGACTGATTGATAAATAAAATGCTGATTGGCCAGTAGCCAGGTAGGAAGTATAGTATTGGCAGGATAAGCAGAGAAGAGAATTCTGGGAAGTGGAAGACTGAGTCAGGAGACGGTGCCAGGCACCACCATGAGATGTAAGATGTAAAGTACCTGTAAGCCACAAGCCACATGGCAAGGTATAGATTTATAGAAATGGGTTAATAAGATATAAGAACTAGATAGCAAGAAGCCTGCCACAGTCATACAGCTTATAAGTAATATAAGTATCTGTGTGTTTACTTGGGTATGAGTGGCTGTGAGCCCCAACGGGACTACAGAAAACTCCAACTACAGTACTCAGAGTTGAATAAGCTGATACTGTGGAAGGGTAGAAGATAAGAATTCTGAGAGCAATGTAGATGGTGGAAGCCTGGCTTACAAAGTTTCAGAGGGAAGTAATAACTCTCTCAGGACTCTTTATGTTATATGGTGAATTGAGAACAGTGGTTTTGGTAAGCTGGGGCTGAAGAACTGGCTATGATTAACAAGAGATCAGTCTACTGAAGTCAAGTTTGTGCTTTTGTGAGACATTTGAGACTAGATAGCTGGAGCTGAGAAATTAGTGGCGATTTATAAAAGATGAGCAACAATGAGGTGAAATATTTCTGGAAAGTATTTCTTCCAGGTCAGTACACGGAGATGCACTCCTGAGGGAGTCAAGGCTGCACTTCATGCTGGCAGCTAAACTTGGTAATGTATGAGAGTCACCAAGGTTATACTGGTTTTGAAGGCATGAAGGGGTCATGGAGGGAAGTTAAAGTTTGAATCTGTGTAGTAGGACTGAAAAGAGACCAGGAGGAAACATTAGTAAAGGTACGGCTCTAATTGCATGGGAGACTCCATTGTAATAAAGATGCCAGTATCACAGGATGAGCACCCAAACCAGCAGCAGCTGCAGAGTGGAGCTGGCCTGAGCCTATAGGAGAACTATATGTGCTGTGGATGAGAGATAGAGAGGTAAAGCTGCCTTGGTTCTTTGGAGCCCAGAATATGTTAAGTCACAGACTTCAGACTTGAAGCTGTTTACACAGCTGGAGTTTGATTTGGGTTTGATTTGATTGTGACTGTGCCCTGGTTCTTCCTTCTTAGAGTAAGAGATATTTAACTCATTTTTTTTTTCAGGAACCCCAAGTTAAAAGACTTGAATATTTAAAAAGAGATCTTGTACTTTTAATTGTTGAGGGTGTTTAAAGAAGACAGACCTTTTTAAGTTAGTTGTGTTTTATATTGTGGTCTTGACATTCACATGAGGATGATTTGGGGATAAATCGGAAAAGAAGAGTTATGGTTTAATAGTAATGTATTAGTGTGACAAGGTTTAATTGGCATGGTTGTGTGGTTTATTTTTTGTTTTTTTTTTTTTTTTTTTTTTTGTGTGTGTGTGTGTGTGTGAACTTGACCTACGCTAGAGAAATCTGGGAAGTAGATCTCCATGGATAGAGGGCATCCACCCATCCTTGTGCCTGACGATAAGTCTGTATGGCTTTTATTATTATTATTAATGATTGACTTGGGAGGACTCAGATCACCAGGGACAGTGCCGTCTCTGAAAAGGCGGCCCTGGGGTATGTAAGGAAGCAAACTTGGCAGCATCCTTTAAGCAGCATCTTCCATGGTTTCTGCTTTAGTTGTGCATCCAGGTTCCTGTCTTGCATTTCTGCCCTGACTTCCCATCATGATGGAACATAAGCTGTAAACAGAAACAAACCCTCTCCTTCATAAGTTGCTTTTGGTCACTGCCTTTATTACAGCAATAGAAATAAACTAGGTCAGAGTCTTTGCCAAGAATATTTCTGTTTTTATTTCTCACCATGGTGTGGTTATTAAAATGGTTTATTTTCACTTCATTTGTAGAAATCTTAATTAACAGATTGATGACCAGTTTGATGGAACAGTGATTGTAGGCCATTATTTGTAGCCACAAAGAAAGTAGTCAACAGGACATGAAATGGAAATGTTACCATGGTACCGTTCCTTACCCCACCCTCCACATCACTGTCCTAGAACTGGATCTGTTGGATCAGTTGGAAAATGAATCATCATTTAGCCACACTGATGGCTTACTAGACCAGAACAATCATTTTTTACCCAAATTATAGATTCATTATTTATGAAAATAATACTAATGGCCCTTTCTTGCAAATGACAAATTTGAGTTTTTCGAGCTCTGTTCAAGAAACAAATGACTTGAAAAAAGAGTTTTCTTCCTATTCTATCAAGACTCCTAGCCCTTTGGATAGTGCTGCCCACATTGAGGATAAATCTTCTCTGCCCAGTTAGTCCTCTAGACACATTTAGAAGTTGGCTTTGATCTCCTCAGGGATTCCAAACCCAGTGAAGTTGACAGTGATGATTAACTGTAGTTCCCAAAGTGACTTGCAACAATGCCATCTCTGATGAATATTGTGAACTTGATAGGATCCAAAATCACCTAGAAGTCGCACCAGTAGGCATGCCAGTAAGGATTATCTATCCAGATCACTTTAACTGAGATGGAAAGACTCTGGGTAGCATCATCCATGGGCTGGGGTCCTGCACTGAATAAATAGAGAAAATGAATAGTAAATGAGTGTTTACTGACTGGACATGTTGTGAAAGTTTGCCTGAAGCATCTTCTACCATGACTTCCCTACTAGGATGGACTGTGCCTTTGAACTGTGGACCACAATAAACACTTCCATCCTACTTTAAGTTGTTTTTGTAAGGTGTTTTATTACACTTTTGAGGGCCCAACTAATGCAGTACCTCAGAAAGCACACTTTAGATTTTAACTTACAAATCTTAAAGGACTATTGTCTAGTCTAGACACTGAAACTTCAGAAAAAATTTTGCTGAGCTATATATGTCTATCATTTCATCTCATCCTCCACCAATACATTTTAAATTTGAGTATTTGTTCAAGGAGGGCTATAGAATAAAACTTGAATCTACTCCATTACCCAAGGAAAGTGTGTCAAAAACTCAGAATAGATGGACATCTGAGAGTGTAGACATCTGGAGCCTGGGTTCCTAGTAGTTGCTCTGAAAAGTGCCAAGTCATTCTTAGAGTTCAGACCTAGGATGTAATGGAGCCGCAGAGGTGCTGAAAGAATTGTGGGGTTCACAGAGGCTGACATTTGCTTCTGATTCATCATAGCATCAGAAGAGTAGCTAGTAAATTCCTGGGCTATCCAGTGGCTGTGAAGGATGCAAATGTTTCTGCAGGTGTCTGGAAGTGAGTAGATGTGATACCAAATGTCCCAGAGCTGAAATGGACAATTGCCATGATAAGGAGTCACCACATGAAGAGAAAATTGCCTCTTCCATCCCAGGGACCATTAAAGTACAGATCTGTCCTAGACAATGTCTTTACCTTGGCAACACAATGCTTCAAGACCATGGCCAGTTGTGCTTCACCTCATAGCAGAGCTGAGTAGGCCAGAGGAAGCCTAACACCACCACCATGATTTCCAAGACTCTCATACAGTCAAGGAGAAAACTGGCCTAGATTGCAGAAGAAACAGAGTGGCCAAAGGAGTTTCTGGGTAGCTTGCTTTCACTCTGAAAATGACTCACTTTGCCCAAATTGACCTGTGACAATATTGCTGCATCAAAATAGCATACAGACCTAAAGTAGGGATTGAGTGACTGCAAAGGTAAAATTGATTTCCATTTATAGACTCACATATTAACACCTGCTTTCCATACACAGATTAATATATTAACACATGCTATAGATCTCACTGTGAGCAATCTTGATGTAAAAAATATCTACAAGCAAACAGCAAAGTTATACCACTTCAGTTAGTCTTGGTGTACTGTTATATCCAGCCACGTGTGTTTTAAAATATATTAAAGAAAAATTTAACTTTGTATCTTAAATATTTATGCAGGCTGTAAAATCATATATGAGAAAATGACAACACACAAGGGCATGAAATGTAAACTATGTATAATGGTTGGTTTTAGACTAGAGAGGCTCTTTCTACATAGTGAAACAATTGTGTCTGACTATGTAAAACTGAAACATTTTTCTCTGGGGAAAAAGGCAAAGCTCAAATGGTGACTATAGAAAATATTTGTAAATACTGCCACACAATATTTTATCAGAATTTAAAAACTATTTCAGATAAAAAAAGAAAAATATCAACACCATCAAAAATACCAGCATAGAAAACAAGACATAAACAAGTCACAGAAAAGTAAGAAAAAATAGTTTGAAAGTGTGAAAAATACACACACTTTTATTTGGAAAAGAAAAATTAACAAATCTTCTCATAAATATAAAATTAAGGTAAGATGAGATACTTTCCATCTTTCAGATTAGTGAACCTCAACATGCTTGCTAGCACACTGCATTAAAGGAGATAGAATTGTGCTCTTATGCAACACAATGGGAATGTGACTTAGTATAAACTCTTTGGGAAAAATCTCCAACACTTATCAAAATTAAAATCCATATGTCTTCAGGTATGTTATGAATATTTAATATCTCATGAGTGATTAATATTTCATATACATAAGATAGATATTGTGATTTTGTTTGAAAGAGAATATAGCTGTGAATAACCCACACATTAATTAGTAAAGGCTGGTCAAAAGCATTGGGGATATCTAGATAACATAATTATTAAAGAGAGCAGGGCAGCCCAGAGGAACAGGAATAGAATATCTCAGTTGCATAAATTAAAAGTGAGGTGGGGCACTTGACTAATGGGTAAGCACAGCAGAACATACAGGACATACACCTGTATGTTAATGCAACATCTCTTGGGGGCACACTGGGAACTAGTAGCTGTGTGGGTTTTTTGAGGAGAGGAAAGGTGCTGAGATATTAATTGGTGGCATAGAAACTCCTTTTTTCCATCTGATCATTTTTGTACCTTCCTAATTTTATAGCAATAACATATAGTCTCTCTTAAAAATAGGAAAGGGAAAGAAAAAGAAAAAACAACAGGAAAAGAAAGGCACAATAAGAGCAAAAAGGGACAAGTCTTTGCATAATACAGAGAGATAACCTAGGGGCCATGTTAAGCTCATCGAGGTCTCCTTAGGTTCTTTGCAGGGATCTCTGGGGTGCTTAGAGAGATGACCAACCTCTGTTTTCCAGCCCAAGGCCAGATTTAACTTTTCCATTGTCATTGTTTGGAGAAAAGTGAATTGTAGCCCTGTGGGAGGTAAAAATGTGCTGTTTTTAAGTCCCAACCCCCAGACTGGCTGCCTCAGACTGTGACCTTATGTGGAAACCATGTCCCCATAGAGGCAAGTGAGTGACATAGAAGTCATTAGAGTTTATCTTCATCCAGTATGACTGTGCCCTTATGAGAGAGAAATCTAAGGAGGACTGATGTGTGAAAGAACATGGAGAAGTCAGCCATCTAGAAGTCAGTAAACAACCACCCCCTTACCTCACCCCCACCCGAGTTTCAGCAAAGCTGAGAGTCTGGGATAGCTCCACCCCAACCTCCCCAGAGTCTGGCTAAACCTTAACCTTGGGCTTAATCCTGCAAAAGAGGGAACATGTAAAGTTGCGCTGCTTGGTGACTCACTCTGTACTTTGTTTCAGGGGTCCCAGGACACTGCTCCCCTGTTCTTGCCAACTCTTTCCCTCCTCCAGCTTTCCAGATCCATTGCCTTCCCAGATCTATTTCCTTCCTCCAGGGGTAGCATCCCCATGCTCATAAAATGTAAATCCAATTAGCCTTTTCTTGACCCTATGTAATTCCATACTTTTTGCCACTCAGCAAAATTAAAGCTTAAGCCTGATAGTTTCCCTAGAAACAAAGGATCTATCTAAGAGAGAGAGAGAGACAGACAGACAGACAGAGACAGACAGACAGACAGACAGAGACAGAGACAGACAGAGACAGACTGATAGTGGACATATACTAAAAGTGTATCTAGTCATCCTTTTCACTGACTGCAAGCATTTCGTTGTTTATCTATACTGTAGTTTATTTAACTGTTCATTGTACTGTTGAATACTATGCTGTTTCCTGCTTTTTGACACAGAGGAAGTTTCTTTGAGGTAGACTTTATGACTCAAAGGGCAAATGCCTTGTCTTATTTGGTGCCTCTTCTAGATGATGCTCCTACATATACATTCTATTTTCAGCTCCTAATAGGCACACATGTCCTGTGCATAAGAGCACTGATATAAGCTTAGGAACGATGCTCCTCTTCCAATTACTGTGAACCAATTCGGCTTCCAGACCCTCTCAGTACAGAGCACACACTAGACCTAAATGCACAATGACAAGAAAGCTTGGCCAGAGTGGTTCTGAGACTCAGCACTTCTAGAACAGATGAGCAGATCTGAGTCTGTCATCGGTGTCTGTAATCAGAATCGTTGTGATCTGTCACATGCTCTGCTGTTCACAGGATTGGCTGGTGATAAATGGGAGCAAACTTTTTCTGCCAAGGGCTGGATCATAAATATGGTGAGCTTTAGGACCCAAAGGCTTGGGTGCTACTTTCCATGTCGTTCAGAACCAATGTGGGCAGTGTGGAACTGAGTGAGCCTCAGTGGGTTTGGGTGAAGCTTTGTTGCTGAGTGCTGGCATTGAATGTCAAAGAATTGTTAAATGTCACAAAAGTTCTGCTTCAGTAATTTAAAAATATGGCAAAGCCACACAGTTCACAGCCTACTCGTAGAAGGAGGCAGGGAGGCAGGGTTTGACCCGGAGGCTATGGCCTGACAATTCCTGGTGTAGAAATTACTAGATTTTGTGTTCATTTTTGTTTTAATATTTTTAACTTTTGCTGATTCTCTGTGGATTTCACAGCATGTAGCCCAATCTCATTTGTATCCCTGTGCCCTCGATCCCACCCTCTGCCCTTGCAACCTCCTCCCAAAACAAAACAAAATTTAAAAGAAAAACCAATAGTGTGGCCCATAGAGTTACACAGTGTACTTACTCTTTAGTCCATTCATCTTTACTTGTAAGTGCTCATTGCTATGAGTCATTGGTCTGGTTCGAGGCCTCTGGCTTCTGCTACACTGTGGATTCTGGGCTCTCTCAGATATCCTGTTGCTGTCCTGTGTCATAGAGATCCTACAGTTTGGGATCTGTAGGTTCATCCCCTTCACATGCTCTAACAGTTCATAGATGCAATTGATGTTGGGGTAGGCCAACTCATAGTCGTGGTTCTGGGCCTGGGTGGTAGCTGGGTTGGTCAGCCTGCCAGCTTTCCCTCATTATCACTACCCAGGCAAGCTCTCCAGCACTGCCTAGGCTAGCTTGCACAATACAGCCTGTAGCAAGGCCAGTTCTCCTGTCCTTGGGTCCCCATATCTGGCTCAACCACACCAGGCGGGATATTTTCTCCTGAATGCTGTAGAGGTCATAGGTGGTGGGAGGTTCAGCTCTTCTGCTCTCCGGCCCTCAGGGCTATCTCACCTGTGCCCCCCAACAACAGGGTCATCTCTAGTGTGCTGCCCAGACAGGGTAGAGAGCCCGCTCCCTTCTGCCCTGCAGCCAGTAAGGGTCGGGGTAGTTCTCGAACTCTCATTACCCCGACCCTGGGGTTAGATCTCTCACCTGCCACACATGGCAATAGGTGAGCTGGGGAGGGCATCTGTCATGGCAGATGACGAGGGTCAGCTCTCTGGCTCTCATGATGCCTTCAGGGTTGGCTCATCTGCATCCCCAACAATAGGTTCAGCTCTAGTATGCTGCTGCCTGTGGTGAAGGGTATGTGTGTGGCAGGGTGAGGGCAGCTCTCCTCTAAAGGACAGAGCCAACCCTCCTGCTACAGTATTCAGTGAGGGGCAGGGCCAGCTATCCCAGGGCCAATGAAGGGCAGGGCTGGCTAAGCAAGGCCCTCAGATTTCCACAGGTGTGGTTCCTATGAACCCCTGTGTTAACACTGGCCATGGACACCATCACAGACCCCAGCTGCAGCAGGACCATGGACCTAGACATGAAATTCTACAGCAGCTGGAGCCTGGAGGTCACTGAGGCTCCAGGGACAGAGCAGCAGGCCACTCAAATCAGTATAGCCCTGGTGGCAACATGGTCCTTGGACACCAACACAATCTCAGGTGGCTGACAAGACCCTGGGCATCTGCAGAGCCCCCAGTGGTAACAGAAGTTGTGGACATCACCTCAGACCCTGGCTGCCCTACGTCCATGGATCCAGACATGACCCTTGGTAGCAGCCCTGCATGGCACAGATGACACCATGGCCATGCCGATCAGCATGGCTCCCACAGTGGCATCCCCCTTGGACACCCACCTGGCCACAGGTTATGGCCCAGACCAGGGGCATGGATGTGGTCTCTGGTGGTGACATGGGCCACAGACATCAATACATACCTTGGCTGTGGTAGTGATCCTAGGCAGTAGCTCAGTCTTGGATATTACATGGTCCCAGGTGGCGGCGATACAGGCCACCCAGATCTACATGGTTCACATGGCTCACATGGTAATGTGGCCCTCACAAAACAACATGGACCCAGGTGGCAGCACAGACCCCTGGCATCCACATGGCCTTCAATGGTATCAGAAGCTACAGACATCAAGACTGATGCTGGCTGCAGTAGGGCCACAGACCCAGACATGGCCCCCAGCAGCAGCCCTGGCCCAGAGGACATCATGGTGACAGTGCTGGCCATTTAAGTTAGCATGACCCCTGCAACAGGGTGGCCCGTGGACACCATCATTGCCCCAGGTGGCGGCCCAGATCACAGACCTCTGGAAGACCCTCAGTGGTAACAGCAGCCACAGACTCTAACTCAACTGCTTCATGGCCTCAGAGCAAGACTTGACCCTCGGCTATAGCCCAGCCCTGGACATCACCTTGGACTCAGTCAGGCAGCAAGCAGGCCATTCACTTCAGCCAATTCCTCTCCACCCTCACCTCTTCAGATCCTCCTCTTTCCCCAGCCCATGAACCATTCTGCCTCTCTCTCTTCCATTTCTCCACCCTGTATTTGCTCACTATAATATTCCCCTGATACCTAGGAGGCTTCCGATTGAGTTGCAGGTAACACTTGGTTCAGTCCTGCCCATCCCAGTTGCAAGGCATGGCATAGAGATGTTGCTTTTCATCTCTTGAGTGCCCGGGCCTAGAAACCACAGGCTTGGTATGATGGTGACCAACCGCCTGGCACCAAAGGCCTGGTAAGGTGCAAATCAGCTCCTGGTTGGTTGTGCCCCTCCCAGGCCAGGGCTTCTTGGGGGAGCCAACTGTGTTCTCCACCACTCAGGCCTGGAAAGTGCCGATCACCTCCTGGTTACCAGTTTTGCAGTATGTTAGAAAACTCCTTGGGAAGACACTAATACTTCCTATAGGTTTTTGCTGGCTGGCTTTTTAAAATTCACAAGGTATCAAGACTACTTTGAGCACCACTGAATGCTAAAGCAGTCAATGGGTAAATTAATGTCGCTGCACATTAACCGCTGTCAGTATTGATTCAAATCAAGTTGGGCATATTGCTTGAAGGAACCAAACAGCATTCACCCCTATGGTTTGACTTAAAGATGTTCCTGGATCAAGCCAAATCATAATAGCACTTTAGGGACCCAAACTATACTGACTCCTTCTCTTCCTTCATTCTCTTCTCCCCCTTGTAGGCCAGAATTGTCTATCTCTATACACCTTACATTACAGAATTCTTGCAAGCTACACTAAAACTATATAGTGTACCACCGAGAAATGTCTCTCATCTGTCAATCTGTTAATGAAGGGCTATTGCTGGGAACGTTGTTGGTCACCTCAGTGTGTCATTTGTACAAAGCCGACTCTTGATCAGCTACAGAAAGGATTGCTTTTGTTTTCTTATTTTTCAGCAGACTTTTTGCCGTGTGAGCTCAGAGTCCCTTTTGCCCAATGACTAACTGTCTGTATGTATAATCACATTTTATTTTTAGTTCTGTGTGTGTGCACATGAAGGCAGGTACCCAAGGAGGCCATGGGAGGGTGTCAGATCCCTGGAACTGGGGCTACAGGTGGATATGAGTCACCCTGTGTCACCCTCTACAGTGAGTCATTAACTGCTGAGCCATCAATTTAGTCCTCTATGTGAGTGTATTTTATGTGTTGTATTTTATGTAACTTTACAAGCTGCAAATTCTTTTTCCCCTTCCTTCATCTTCTAAGGGATCGATGATGACGACGCTGCTTTTAAAAAGTAAAGGACAAGCTATTGATGGTGTTTAGGGTGTGAGGAGTCTAGATTTGGTGGGAGTAAAGAAGGTTCCAAGGCTTCATATTTGTCAGCGACGGTCCCTTATAGTTAATTGTCTTGGGGTGTCTTTTCTCAGTATTTTCCAACACTTCCATTTTAAATCCCCAGTTTATCTGGCGTTTTACATATTTGGTCCAGTGGTTCCAGTTGCAAACCTGAGAGTCCAGACATGATTACCCCGATTCGGGGACCTTCAGGCTAGAAGGGTTGTATTCCAAGGTCAGGGCCAGAGAAGGTAATGGAGCAGCAGCCTGCCCTGGGAATTACCTGCTAGGCATTAGGAGTGACAGCAAGGAGCTTGTTCTGCTGCCTGATGAACCCAAGGAATGGAAAAGAAAAAATCTGTCCAAACATGGAATGCTCATTGCAAGGATTGAGGAGACATGGCCTATTTGTTTGGAGCACATTTAATTATTTTTAAACATATGCAGCCTGTAGTTCAGTGAACATGTCAGGGATAACAGAAGAAGAAAAGCAAATGAGGAGAGGTGGCCCTGGTCGTGGATGGACTCTTCTCCACAGCTGGCTGCTGGGTGAAACAGTTCCTTCCACAGTGTGGCTCCCTGTCTGTCACCTAATGAAATGCAGTAGGGGGATTAATGTCATTAGCCAAGGCCAACATGCTGTGTAGTAAACAGACACCTCCCCCCACCCCATTTGGGGGGAGTGTTTCTCAGCTCCTGCCTACTGGCCTCAAAGGTCACTCCCTAGCCTTCTATTAGTTAAATGGGATGAAATTAACTGGGCTGGAGAATTTTGTGGTCTGTTTGAGAGAGAGCAGCCTCTGGGGAATTTAGCACCTCAGTTTGCCCCTCCTTCCTTTCTCTCGCCCTAATGGGAGCTTAAATTTCTTCTTTGGGGGAAACTTGAGGTAACCAGAGACAATAAAGGCCCTCCAAGCAAGTGCTTTAGGGAAGAAAAATATAACTGTTTTTATTTTGATAAGCAAATTAGCTACAGAGTGTGGAAAAATGGAGGTCGATCTTGGATTGTCTTGTTCACCTCTCTTCACTGTTGAACCGTGAGTGTGTCTCACATATCTGAAAAGCTGAATACGCAGAAATGAGTGTCTCCCTCTTCACAAACTCCAAGGAATGTAGAGAGCAAACAGCAGCAAGGTGAAATTTTTTATATTCTCAGAAAACACCCAAATCTTGGTTCTAATGAATGTGAACTATTAGAAGAAGGGTGGGGGGAAAGGAATGCCAAGGAGAAAGTCACGCACTTCCAGAGAACAATGATACTCACAGCCACAAGCAGAAGACCTGAGTTAAATGCAACAATCCCCAATAGAACCACCGAGAAGCAAGATAAAATGAAGAAATAACAACCAAGGAAAAGAAAAGGAATGTTTGAGGGCCAGGTGACAGGAGCCAATGAGCCGCTCAGGGTTGACTCGCATCACATACTGCCCCTTTGTGAGGACTCCCCTTAGCCCTTCCTTATAGAAGAAGTGCACTCACTTCACACCGAAAGCTTTTAGCTGCACCCAGATGTCTGCAGTGTGACAGCGTTCTTGCTGCAATAGACATAAGTAGCAAAAATTATTATGGATGAAGGATAAAGGAAAAAGAAATTCAGAGTCATTTGTGTTTTTTATGTTACAAATTTGGTTCTGCTCCCTTCATGGCCTCCAGTTTTCCTGGGAGTTATGGGAATCTTATTTTTAAAGGGCATCATGGCAGACTTTCTATTCTCTCCATATTAGCAAGTCAGGAAGAAGAAGGCGGATAGGCAGAAAATCCTACAAAAAGATCCAGGAAGAAATCCTTTTAGCCATTCAAGGTTAATGGAGTCCATAGGCCCTAGCAGCCTTGGGAGAGGAATGATGTCTCAGGCCCCCATATTACTATACAGATTGTTCTCACTGGTTATCTAGTGGCTTTCCTGGGTCCTATGCCATAGTCAAGAAGGAGCCTTCCTTCATGACTCTGTCCATATCAGATAATCGGGTGCCTGAGATAATCTTCTGCCTTTTGTAAATTCTACTGTGCCCCAAATAACATGGTAACCCCAATAGGGAAAGATTGCTGCCCTATCCACCCAGATACTTTCTGATCCCCCCATAGTTATTGAGCCCCTACACTCCTAACCAGGCTAGAGTCACCTTTCCCCATTAGTGGGGGCACCTTATGCTCTTGGTGTTTAGATTTAACCCCTGGTCCACTGAGACAGGCCAGTCCTCATAGAGCCCCTCCCCAGCTAGTCCCACTGAACCTTGGTACAGTGCATATGTCTTATTCCTCCTGGACTGCTTTCTGCTTCAGCAAGGTGC
This sequence comes from Peromyscus maniculatus bairdii, assembly GCF_049852395.1. Lineage (NCBI taxonomy): Eukaryota > Metazoa > Chordata > Mammalia > Rodentia > Cricetidae > Peromyscus > Peromyscus maniculatus. The sequence goes on from NC_134853.1 coordinate 102,864,856, forward strand.
TCTAGCCCACGGCTGCTCAGGGTAGAAGGAGGATAAAGAAGAGGTGGAGGGAGAGAAGATTCGTCTATTATCTGAGATCTGTACACAATCTGCCTCTCAAATTGGCCTATAAGAATATTTATAAGGCATGCACTTAATGCATTGAAGTAGAAGTTGGACTTTTCAATCAGAGAAGAGACAAATCAAACTAGAGCCCCACCTCCTCTCTCTGAAACATATCCTGGGAGATTCCCTGTTGCCTGGCCAAAGCTAGCAGTTCTCATGTGTGATAAAATAAACTCTCCCAGCTGGAGAATGCTGGGGTTATATTTTTATCTCTGGTGTCTGGTGACTGCATAAACTAGAAGAACAAGACTAGAATGATTTGTATGTGTCATTAGAAACTTAAGATTTCTAAGGGTTCATAAACATGTACGGTATGGGACACATTAGATATACCATTTGGATAATACAAAACACTCATGACAACCTTGAATAGTTACAAATTTGATGCAGAAAGAAAGTGAGGTATTTGATATTCTTCCATTCTTTTTCTTGCCTAACCAGATTGTCACATGACCTACCATATGAAGAAAGAGGAGAGAGATTTGAGGATCCTGGCTTGGCTTCAGCCGATGGGGTCATTTAAAATTTAGGGTATACTACAGTCACCCGTGCGATTTGTCACAGATCTGCCTCACAGATTCTGGCTCAGTGGTCAATGTTAAAGTCTGAGAATCTTCATTTTGTGAGTGCCTCTGCCAAACTCAAAGATGATACAATGTATGGATCAAGTTTTTATAACTCTGGTTGATCTCACAATCATGATTCCCTACCATGGTATTCAGGGGAAGTTTACTAGGAAAGTATGATGTGTAATGCATACCAAGCCCTATTTGCTAAATGCACAAGCTTATTTAGAGTGGCTTCTATCATTTTAGTGTCGCTGCTTCCTACATGCTGCAGATGGAGTCTCTGGTCCAGGCCATCTAGCAGTCTGTACAGCTGGAAACATTGCAGAAGATGTGGACATTCTTTCACTTAACTCCTCATATTAGGGCCCAGAACTAGAGAAAAATGTGAGGGGCTCACGTGACCATATGTGTGTGATTTAACATGTGAGCAACTTATAAACGGGGGCCTGCGCAAGAAAGGCCACCATTTTCTTAGAAAGTGACTTATTTTGTGGGTGGTGCCCTATAAGTAGCTTAACACAAAACACACCAGAGAGTAATATATATCTCTGTATCTATCTATGTATGTGTATATGTGTATCTATCTGGATAGAAAGATAGATATCTAGGTAGATATATAGATAGACATAGAGGGAGAGAGAGACTACTACACTATTACAGTTTAGCACTTAATGGTTTGGACTCATACCAAAGGCAATCCACTTGAAAAAAAAAAGCTTGCCACTTCAAGGACTGCATAAGGTGACAGAATCCCCTCTATGAAAGTAAATCTCACTCTCACTGCCCAGCTGGCCAATTGTTCCAAGCCAGTAAATCGCAGATTCAACAAACGCATTCAGGAAAGAGAAGCAGATGAGTAATACCAAGCTGTGCCGATAAGAAGGCCAGGCGAAGTCTTTGAATTTGTGCACAATGGAATAAATACCTTTCATCCATTCGCCCTGCTAAGCAAGCAACACCAGGAAACTCATTTTCCAATTAGTCAGCAGGTTTCGGCGTCATTACCTTGGAGATCAGATTTGCTACCATTCAAAAATGCATCACAGACAGTGTAGGAAGAGTTAAGCGTCGTGCCTGGCATGTGGGGTCTGGGAGGAGGTGAAATGAGATTAGCTCCAGGAAAATGGGACGGTTTACATTACCGGAGGGGCTCTACCTGGCTCCAGGCTTAACAGTGAACAACGCTCTCAGCATATGGCATTACAATGGATTAGTGATCAAGTACGATTAATCCTAATAGATCGTCTTTTGAACCTCAGTGGCTTGTTAGGTGAGAAAAAAATTGTCTGTCCCCGAAGTGTCAGGTGAAACTCTCATTTGAGGTAAGACTACCATGTGGAGATGGGTCTCCATCTGGTGGCTTCCTTTTGTGAAACTCCACCAGAAGGTGTTTTAATGAGGCTTTTATAGCAGGCACCACCTGCCACTAATCTGCCCCTCTAAAAAGGTGTAATTGAGGGTTGGTTTTACAGTATGGCTCATAGCCTAACCTTGGGAATTCATCAAGAAATGCAAATCTGGGTGGGATGGTGTAATCATGAAATGCCATTTTGGCTTTTGGTTTAGACTGAAGTGGTTATAGAAATTTGTGGTTGGTTAATTATAACCAGCTATATAGTAGCTTCCCCTTTCAGTTAGATTAATACGTGTGTCATCTCGGAATTAAATAACCAAGTTGATGGTGACCATATGTCTTCATTCAATTCTTTGCACATGTAAAGAGTTGCAAGACTGCTCGTGGTTCACACAATTTAGAGGGTTTCATTGACACTATTAATGTTTAACTGGTTCAGATTTACTGTGTGTTTGTCTCTTGATCTATGCTTCGATCCTACAGTGCATTATTTCAATGAGACATGAGGAAATTACAGAATCACAGGCATGTTTTCTATCGGTGGTACCAAGGGAAGAGAGTTATTCTTGATCTCTTTTAAACAACACAGAATTTTTGTCTCACACAGAATTTTGTCCCCTTGCTCTTGGCATGTTTCTTTTCTGGTTACCAAGGACTGCATCTGAAATCTACGAAGCTGCAGAAGGGAGAATAAAACAGAACAAGCTGGATACTTTAGAAATTTCAGCAGACATGAACTGAGTCCCTCCTGTACCCAAGCACTCTGCTGTAGACTGGAAATAATACTAACAATGATATTGCACAGACCCTGCCTCCCAATAGCATAGTTTGTGGTCCACTCCTGTGCCTTTGAGCATATTTCTGAAAGTCATTTACCTTTACTGATATCGTCTCAAGATAGTATAGTTAGAAACATTAGTACATATAAGCAAATCCAGAAATCTTGTGTATTCTTAGACAAATTTTAATTTTATTTATACTCAGTTCAGAAGTAAAAAATTAAATGCAGAGCCCCCCTTTACATGCTTTCAATTACCAGCTTAAAAATGAAATATTGCAACAAAGCTAGATGGCCCCAAACATCTAAAACCACAGTTGGCTTACAATTCAAATTTGGGGTGGTATTTATAAATAGAAAACATGACTTGAAGGCAGGAATCATAAATTGTTGGCACAAAGGTAAAATCCGACCTACAGTTTTATATTTGGGCTTTTGTTGTTTTTGTTTGTTGGTCTGCACAGGGTGTGCATATTTTAATACAAATTTTAATCCATATGTACACTATGTACTCTTTCTTGTTTGCCAAAGGACCCATTTACTCCCTAATCTCACACCCACACACATTAATAAAATTCAACCCCAGACCTAAATTAATGAGGCTGATTTTCACACACCCCTGTGAATTGACTTTTGAATCAATCCAGGAGCATGTCTGCATGCATGTGCCTGGGGAAGCCCCTGGGGATCTGGGGAGATAGCAGGCACCCTCCCAATTAGCAGGATCACAGGAGCCAAATCTGCCACTCCTAGAACTAAATATTTTATTACCATCTTGCTCTCATAGTCCTAGCATCCTTGGACTGCTGCAGGGGAGCAAGGCTGGAGTAACGGGATAGGTGAGGGGAAGATCTGCTTAAGCCAGGCAACCTATTTTCCACTGGGAAAAGGTTTATGATCAGAGTGTGCAAACCTTTAGAAACTTCCCCTTTCTCTAAGTTCTTCTCCAGGATTCAAGTCTCCCGGACATGAATCATTTGGGTTGATTTTGCCAAAGAAAAAGTGCGTGAACTTTGTTCTCCCATGACCAAACGGATAAGTTCCACTTTTTCTCTTTAGCTCTAGATAAATTAGAGAAATTGGTCTATCTTTCTTCCCAAGTATTCCGTCAGACTTTGTTTAATGTAGAGGAAATAATAGTTGCCTAAACGCTGCACAGTTGTCTGGCATGCAGCCTGTGTCCTGTCACTGGTTTTGTCCATGTATTTCATCAGGCATGCACCCACCTTCCCCCTGCCTCTGATTCTGTACTTACTTCACTGATGAAACTGGATCTACCTTCAGACTCGCTATGAGGAATTTTTATGGGTCAAAAAACTGTCTTTGGGGTTTCTCCAGGTAGAGTTCTTCCCACATCTCAGGATGCTCTTGACTCCCATGCACTTTGTACCACTCACATCAGTCTTTCCTCTTCACAAAGTTCACAGCCTTTTCTTCCACTCCAGTCCAGATTCTCAGGGCCCAAGAACTTTGCTGGAAAGAACTTGGTTCTTTTGTGTCTTTTTATCTGGAACTTTTAAATGTGAGGTCTTAATCCAAAGGAATAAAACTGGCTTGTCTACCATCGTTTTTCTTCAGTTCCATACCCATTTTCCTCATTGCACAATTCTCACATTCAGGCTCTGTAAGTGGAGCAGGGGACATGAAGGTCAAGAGTAGACTTCACGATATCTCTCAACCACACTGTGCTTTGTGCCTAGTTAAGGTTGGTTGAGAGAGAGAAAAAAAAAAAAAGAAAAAACCTTTGATTTCCGGTAGACACATCTACTCATGTAAATGAATCATGAAAGTGAGAACTGGAGAATATACTGTGTTAATGATCATTGTGAGGGTGAGTTAGGTGTGCTTCCTCATACGTTAAGAAATGGGAGAGGTCAGAGTGGAGATACACTGACGAAATCTTGGAGATACCACCTATCTGCACAAGACAGAAGGATAGTCGATTGACTCATCTGGAAGCCAAACCAATTTCTCAAAACTCTTTTCTTCCTCCACTAAGCCCGCCCTCCCCTGTTACATTGATTGTATTCTGTGTGAGATTTGCATGAGACATCATCTTTGGTTATCTCTCACTCTCTTTCTTCCATCAGTCATATCTGTGTTCCATTCTTCAAGAGGCAGCGTCACACCTTGCCTGTGAGCTCCCCAAGAGCTCTGCAGTATGCCATTTCTCCTCTGGAGAACCCACCTGTAAGTTAGTTTTTCCCTTTCAGATTTTCTCCACGAATCCCCCAAATGAGGTTGGCTTACCTTCACATCTTATTGTTGTCTGGCACTTCACCCTCCTCCTTGGTGTGCCCCATATGTTTCTAACTCAGGCCAGTAAAGTTTTAAGAAAAGAGACAAGAAGTGAAGTGCAAAGTAGGGGAGGGATACAAGAAGTCGATGAGAAACCCAGGAACAAGAGTTTTTAAAAACCACGTCTTCTATTTTAGGAAAATCTTTTAGGTGACACTCCATCTTTATAACATTAAGAACATAGGAATGAGAAAACGTGACGAATTTCTGTATAACATGAAACCTACTCAGCCAAGGTAGCGAATCTAATGGGTGTCCCTGAAAACCAGCTGGCAGCAGCTGGCAGAGGTCCACTCACAAAAGTGCTTACGAGGCTATGTGCACAGAAGATTCCTGAACCAGCACCAGGGCTTTTGATTCAGTAGACTTGGGTCGAATTCCAGGAACATCAGTTGTTAACGGCCACTCACAGTGATTACAGCCCTGCAATAGAGACAATGTTTCAAACTTGTGGGCTCCTTCATCAAAATCTTCGGTGCCTTCCTTGTGGGTTGGAGAACCTGATGGAGGAGTTTTGCAAAATGGAAGCATCTACAGGAGGAAAATTTTTCATTAAGGAGCTGTAAGATTTATGGGTGATTTTTGAAATGTAATTTAATTTGAGGAAGAGCTGTTGTGGACCAGCATTAAGTTAAGATAAGAAAATATCCAGCCTTGAAGCAGTTACTGTCCAGTCACTGAAGCATCAGAAATGATTACAAGCAACCCAGGTCAGATATGTAATGGGAGTGTTAAGACTGTCTACAGAGCCTTGTGGGAAGGCATGGGATTTCCAAGCCAAGAGACATTTGTGTACACAGTTCACCAAACTTGCACCTTAGAGAAACCCAAAGTTTGCTGACTGCAGGTGCAAACCCCACACTGCAGCCCAGGGGAGACATTCCACAGCACACAGTCTGACACACTGCCCTGTCTGCCCCCGTGTACGCTCCTGCTAATTCCTTGGAGAGGATCTGAGTCTGGTAAACTATACTGGTCTGAGGACTGCCGGCGGTGGGTGCTGTGAAAGATGAAATTATCAAATAGCAGTGAAGCATCCCATAAACACACAATGAAATGAACGTAGGGCAAAAGCCGATGTTTGTTTCCAGAATCCCCCCTTTCAGTTCATTTTTAGGGAGGAAGCAATGTTTAAGGCCACACCATTGTTTCATGAACACAGACATTCGAATTGATTTGAGGCAAAAGTACTCAGACTTGAAGGAGAATGGCAGTGCTCTAGCTTTGGGGTAAACACACACCACACACACACACACACACACACACACACAGAGAGAGAGAGAGAGAGAGAGAGAGAGAGAGAGAGAGAGAGAGAGAGAGAGAGAGAGAATTCATTCATTATTGGTCAAGTCAATCAGCAACTTCATGGTTTTTTATCCAACATATCTAACATTAAAAGGAAAGTTACAGACAGTCAAGGGTTAATATACAGGATTAATATAAGCACTGTTCCGTTTAATCTCTAAACCCACACATATTCACTCTGAAGCTCGTTTCTAAGGTTCTCAGACATGATGAACCTTCACTTTCAGCAACCCAGCCCGTGTGTCTCAGGAGAGCTAAGTTTTCCTTCTTATTTCCATCCACAAAACTTTCGATTCTGACAGTGTGTGGCTTCATTCCTGATTGATCTTGAACTGGCATGAATTAAAAGGTTCTCCCAAATGAGAAGTTCCATGGAAATAGGCATCTTTCATCTTTGGAGGCAAAGAAGTCCTGTGCCACATGGTGGGTGGCAGTTCCTTTGATCAGCATGCCTTTGCTCAAGCCCAGAAACTGAGTCACCCTACCAGGCCTAGCAGTACAATAGGCAGCAGTCACCCTACCAGGCCTAGCAGGACAATAGGCAGCCAGTATCCCAGTGGAAATGATGATCAGGGATGGTTGGGAATTTCCATCAGAGCATCTTAATCCTGTAGCTTGAGTTGTCACCATGAGTTCCACTAGGCCCATTAAAATGACTTCAGGTCACCTCCACTGAGCCTGCCCATTCACTCCAAAACAATTATCCTAATCCCCTTAGCAGACCCAATCCCTTAACACTTATGAAGTGCCCTCCTATGCAGGGTGCTGACATTTTCCAACAACACTGGCCTCTTTGAAATGCCAATCAAAAATCCTTCTTGTTAAAATACATGACCCTCTCTGCAAGTATAAACAGACCTTCATACATCACCGCCACCACCATCATTAAAAAGCACTTACAGTACACCCACCTGTGTGCGACGCTGTGCTGCTGGGCCCGGCCCAAGCAAGTGCCTGAAGTGCTGACCTCAGGAAGGACCAGTTACAATCCTGCCACTTCAAGGTTCTTCTGCTGCTTATTTAACAGTCTGTGCCCCTGGGCATGGGCCTGCAGTAGACCATTTCTGGTGGCTGGGTAATTGCCTCAAGAGGATTAATTAGCTGCTCAACATAGCAACTCTTGGAATAGTCTCACGTGGCCAAGCTCAGCACTATGAAGTTTTACCAAAATGCTACTTCCCAGAAGTTTAGTCACTCCTCCCCAGCCCTCAAGTACTTGGTTCTCTGTGAGCTGATTCTGAAGGTTCTTGCACAATTTCTGTCCTTCTCCCCCATGTCACCCTTTTGACGACTCACCAGCAAGGATCGAAGAGTGAATACAATTAGTGATGAGCCAACCTTTGTGATGTTGGCAAGCAAGCCTGTGTCAGAGGTTGGAGATTGATCTATCACTTTAGTGCCTACTACCTAGGTAATTTTGGAGAGACATTCCAAGATACAGCCTCCTCCAATGTAAAATGGTAACCATGCACATAGCCAACGATGTTCCGAAGGTTAATTAAAGCAATATATTCTAAAGATATATTCTTTCAATCTTGGTGGCATTGAGGTCCCAATATCACACTGGTTAAATCATAGACAAGACTAACATTATTTCTCAAATCCAGGATAATGTATAAGGATTCATGTTTCAGAAACTGGAAAGACTTTACAGAAATTTACAGTCATAGCTAGGCATGGTGGCTTATATATATAAAAAAAAATTCACAATCAAGAAAGAGGCAATGTAGTGTGGAAAAGGAGTTGTGCCTGGAATGCACTACTTCACAAGAGTAGGAGATGTATTAGAAGGTTGCACTGCTCAGGGCAGATAAGGCCAACAACTGAGTCTGTGGTGGATAGACAAGTTTCCCTGGGAAGTCATAGGAAGGAGGGAAAGCGTGAGGGAGTGAGAGGTGTGTGTAGAAGAGTCATTTAATTGGCCATTCAGTCATCAGTTTCCTTGTCCTCCACTCATTGTCGTCTCACCTATGCCTGAAACCATGCTTGGAATAGTTATATGATCCCTGATGAAAGAAGAGATGTGCAAACCAAAATGAAAGCAGACATGGGCGCATGAGCCTCGTTCTTGCCTCCATGACTTTAGAGTTCTCATTGGCACGATGGTTCCGTTTGTACTTTGTGTACTGTCTCTGGGCCCCAGAGAGGCGTGTGTCTCATAAGAACTTAAAATTTGGTAAAGTAAAAGAAGACAGCAAGAGGACTACTTTAAATCTGGCTCAAAGTTGGGCATGGTGATATGTGACGGTGCTCCATGCTGGGAGGCTGAGGAAGGAAAGTTCCAGGCAACATGGAGCTGTGTAGCAAGAACCTGTCTCAGTGACAAAAAAACAGCTCAAAAACTGACATTTTTATTTAAGCATATTTTTAAGTTTCCCTCTTGCCTTTTCCCATAATGCAAGTCAAATCTCTCTCCTTTGGTCGTACCCTCTTGCATCATGGACAAAGGGACAGCATCACAGAGAGCCCACCGGAGGTTAGGCTCTTCTTTCCAATCAGTTTTCTTTGACATTCTTCAATTATTGACAAGAATGAAATACATTCCCTACCCAAGAGTTCAAGAAATGTCTACAAATGCCTGTGACCTGCTCCTGGGGCTGTCTTACCCCATTGTATTTTTCCCACAGTCCAGCAGTAATGGGTGACATACATGTCAGAAGTTTTAGCAAGTGTGCTTTATCACCGGATGGTTTGATTCAAAATGTGCTATGTGCAGGCTCTAGCGAACAATCTCAAAAAAGAAAAACAAGGCTATATAGATGGATGTGCCTTGCATCCTTTGACTTCAGAATTCCCTCAGTCAGCATGGCTCTCCAATTCTGACTCCATATCCAGTGTTAAGCCAGCCCCATCAGAACAAGCCTCTGGTGCCTCAGCTTCCTTTTTGGCAGATGGTAACAGTGGTATCTAGTGCAACGCATTCATCAGCAAAAGCGATTGGGCCAGCATCTTAATATTCTAGAACAATTCTACTTAAAAACTTTTAAGTCCCGTGTCATATCATCTGTTATAATTTTAATTAAAACTTTTACTGCATTTATCTGTTATAGAGGAGTGCATGCCACAGTGCACTTGGGGAGGGCAGGGGACGACTTATGGGAGTAAGTTCTCTCCCTCCAACATGTGGGTCCCAGATGGAACTCAGCAAGCACCTTCAACTGCTGAGACATCTTGCAGCCCATCCATCCTTCATCATTTTGATCATAGATCTCCCTACAGCTTGAAAACATCTTCTTTACTCACCTGCTCATTTGTCCAGCTGGTCTTTCTCTTGCTCATTAAAATATAAGGTACAAAGGGACAGAGGATTTCTTTGTAATCTATCAGGTTTTTTCTGTTCTTAGGAGGCATCCAGGTCCATGAATGTTTGTAGATTTTGTAGTACACCATTGATTAGTGATAAGTACACATGTAGATATGTCTCATATATGTGTGTAGATTTTTTTACTGGATCATGCTTTCTTACCTAAGTGTTCAAATTCATAATTTTAAAATCTAGATATGTTTTATCATAATCTTTCTCTATGTGCATATATGGGGATACAGATGTGTTATATGTGAATATCACGGCACTGGGGAGTAGTATTCTCTGGAACTGAACCTAGAAACCTATGCCCAGTTTGTATTTCTTCCATGATAGGGTAGCTGGCATTTATTCATTTCACTGGCTTACAAGATGACTGTCACTTTCCCTGACCCTGGTCTGATTTTTCACCCACTCAGAAGCTGCAGTCCTCTTTCTAGCTCACACCTACCACTTCCATCTGCCTGGCCAGTGGCAACCATGCATGGTCTGATTTTGTCAGGAATCCTCTTTACAAATTTTTTGGGAATGGTAACTCAGCTCTTTCAGAGACTTTACAGATGCTAGTTTAACTCCTTATTGAAGCATCAGACACTGATCCCTGATCTCCAATGGCATAAATCATCCCAAAGCAACCCCATAGATCTTGTACTCCACAACAATGAGTTTGAGTCCACACATGAGGCAGCCACTGCTGGCCACACCCCCACCGTGCTGCTGGAAGGTGACTAGCAACCATGGCTTCCAGCTCAGGCTGCTGAAAGGGGTCTCCAGAGTCTTTGGCAGTGTTAATTGCGAGCTCCTTCTGGCATACCAGCCAGGCTTCTTAGTCAGGAAGACCACGCCATGTGCAAGTCGTTCCCAGTGGCACTGCTTCAGAGCCCACATTTGGCAGCAAGCAGCAACATTTAAAAAAGAAATGTTTTTATTTGCTCTAGTATTAGGTTCATTACATCATCCCCTACCTTCATGCTGACATTTGGGGACTGAAATATGGTTTTTTTTTTTGCTTTCTTTTGTTTGTTGGTTGGTTTGTTTTCCATTTGTGGTAGCATTTCACCAGGTTCCTAAGTTCTGTGTCCAAGTGAGATTGTCGCAGAAGGGAGCCCACAGCTGGGTGAACTGACCTAGTGTTTATATTCAGGGGTGTGGGCAAAAGGACTAGTCACATGGTAAGGGAACACAGTGGGAAAAGAAATCTATCTTTACCTGAAGTCTGTGACTGACTTTAATTCTACAGTACTCCTCCCCACGACCTGAGTCATACTCATATAATTTTTAATTCTCCCTTAAGAGGTTCCCAAAGGGAACCTTGGTTGTGACAAGCAAGCTTCTGTGACAGACTTCCTAAAAGCAAAGGCTCCACGTCACTTTTCCGCCTGATTTAACTTGATCTTTCAGTAACCGGAATTTAGCCAGCTACGCTATGAAACAACACAAAAATCACATTCCCAAGGTCTATAATATGCCATTCATTAGGAGGACTGTCTTGGCGTCCACTGTGGGTGTCCTCTTGCTGCACCATAAGACCTAAGGGAACACAAAAGAGCCAAGCCACTAAAATAGCTGCTGTAGAAAGAAAGCACTGTGGTCACAGGGCCAAGGCCAATGCCAAAGGCATGCAGCAACTGAAATGCAGATGTTTGACTTGGCAACATGACAGGGCACGTGGGGCTTTCAAAGTCAGTGAACCGACCGGGGTGATGAGAGTTCTCATCTTCCAGAACTTGTCCTGAGATTGAAATTGCTGGATTGGAATTCTCCTTCAAAAGATTAACTACTAGGGACTCATGTCATGAGAACATGTTCTTTCTCTTCCCTTTGGTGCCACAGAGTTTCAGGTAGACCAAAGACCCAAGTACTTGGGAGTCCCTGGGCTTTCTCCTGCTTTATCTGAAAAGCTACCATGGGGAGGTCTCCCAGACAACATATGAATAGAAGGCCTTTGTTCTTGGGGATCATAATCTAAGGTTCTTATCTTTAAAAAAAAAAACTTTCAATACTTCCAAAGTTGATGTTTTCTACCATTTAACTCTCTTAAGTTATATGAACATTCTCTAAAGTTTAATAGTATGCACTAAATTTTTCCACAGGATTCATATGTTAAATTCCACATCTTTAGTACCTCAGATAATGATCTTCTTTGGAAACGGGGTTATTATATATATGACTAATAAAGTTGAGATGGGGTAGCAGTAGAGTTTAATATGTGTCTTACCCCCATAATATTGTTCTCCTCCTGAAAAGGAGATATTGACCAGAGACACATGGGGAGAACATCATGTGAGTGAGAGGGTGGAGCATGGAACACCAAGGACGCCAAGGAACACCAATGCCACCAGAAAATCACCAGTAGCTGGGAGGACTTAGGGTGGGGGATCGTCCCTTTGCTTCCTAAGAAGGGGCAAAACCAAGTCACCTTCTGGATCTAGACTATAGCCTCTGGGTCTGTCTAAGAGAAAGAAGGTTTCTGTCCTTCATTCTTCTTATGATGATCATTGTAGCAATCTTTTTAAAAAAGATTTATTTATTATTATGTATACAATGTTCTGTCTGCATGTATGCCTGCATGCCAGAAGAGGATACCAGATCTCATTATAGATGGTTGTGAGCCACCATGTGGTTACTGGGAATTGAATTCAGGACCTCTGGAAAAACAGCCAGTGCTCTTAACCTCTGAGTCATCTCCTCAGCCTCCTCATTGCAGCAATCTTAGCAAAATGATTCCTACAGTAAATGCTTTCTGGTCTATGTACTCCCAACTGCTACCCAAATTAAAATTCTTGGGTAATTCTCTCCACTAATTTCCCACACTAGTTTCAGATAGAGATTAAAGTTGAAAATTGATGCAAAAAATAAACAGATCCTGTTACACTATTTTCGGTATCCTCAGTGTTTTCCCCATAAGGCTATCTGTTAAGCTCTTCATGAATCACTAAGTCTTCACTGTCCTCCCAAGGAAAGGGGTATAACACGAATTGCTAAACAGTCTTATTAATAATAATAAAAAAAAAAAACAGAGCCAGATATTGGGGTAAAAACCTGAGAGATCAGAGGAATAGGAAAAGCCACAGACAACCTCACCTCACTGACACGTCAGTCTCCAAAGAGACCTACTTCCTGTATACCCATGCCTATATGCCTTTCTGTTCTGCCATCTCATTTTCTCTCTCCGCCCAGATACTTCATATCCTCTTCCTGCCTAGCTCTGTCACTTCCTGTCTGTCTGTACAGATCTCCAGACATTTATGGTTAGTGCTGGGATTAACGGCATGTGTCACCATGTCTGGCTCTATTTCCCAGTGTGGCCTTAAACTCACAGAGATCTAGATGGATCTCTGTCTCCCTAATGCTAGGATTAAAGGCATGTGCTACCATTGCCTGACTTCTATGTTTAGTATAGTAGCTGGATTTTTCCTCTGGTCCTCAGATAAACTTTATTAGGGTGCACAATATTGGGGGACACAATACATTACGACAAAGGGGAAATGTAGATATTAAAGAGTTGAAACTCTGAAACAGTTACTGTGGTGGAGACTTGCATGTACCTTGCTCTAAGAAACAGTATCAGAAAGGAGATAAGATAAAGAGGTTCAGTGTGCCGTGGTCACAGTGCAAGGATGAAATGATGCCTCACATGAACCAGGGCCAGTGGTCAGAAACATCATTTGTGTCTAGAATAGCTATAATGTTCCCTCCCCCTTTTTTTAGGATAAGAAATTAACCAGAAACTTTGGGGACTATTCCTAGATGGGGTGGTTTTTAATACAGCTTATACGTAAACAAGTATTCCAGGAAGTGGGCTGTAGTGAGTGCTGTGTTTTTCACTCAATTCCCCCTCAGGAATGAGACACACATGCCCCTTTTATGCCAAGAGGGATGGCTCCCAAGGCTCATTGCTGACCCTTTTCTAACCATTGCCTGCACTTGAAGGAAGAGTAAACTCCCTTACCTCAGGTCACATTCCATCTAGGGGACAGCATACATACAAGGAGAGCAAAGTCACCAGATAGCAGTCATAATTCATGTTTATTGATATCTTACTGTGTCCTGTGGTGGACACTTTCCCCCTTTGAAGTTTAGGAGCTTCAGATCTTCAACATAAAGTTAAATAGGCAGAAAGTGTAAATTATCCAAACAGTCAAGTAGAAACAATGAAGGCCTATATTATTCACATTTCTTTCTTGGGACAACATATTCTCCCTAGTAAATGATAGTATCATACCATTGCCATTGCTTTAGTGCATATTCTGTTCAGGAGACTAGAACCCCCACTCATGTATCTTCCCAAGGATGGCACTTAAGCTACTTTTAGAAGATATCCATCCCTCTAATTCAGCAGTTCTCAACCTGTGGCTTGTGACCCCTTTGGAGGGAATTGAACAACCTTTTCACAGGGGTCACTTAAAACCATTGGAAAACACAGATATTTATATTACAATTCAGAACAGTATAACAGTAGCAAAATTACAGTTATGAAGTAGCAATGATGATAATTTTATGATTGGGGGTCACCACAGCATAAGGAACTGTATTAAAGGATCACAGCAATGAGAAGGTTGAGAATCACTGCTGTAATTGATCATGCTACTACCTATCTTTTCAGCAGTTCAGTGAGTGCTTTGATGTGGAGATTCATAAAATTTGTGGTTGGCCTTCCTCTGCTGCAAAGTAAATTTTTTTGGCCACCGTCATCATATTATGTATCATCTTATATTGGTACATCAAATGCCCTACATATAATGGTCTTTGCTGATTCACCACAGGCAAGGACATCATATCCGTGCTTAAGATGTATTGATTTAGTCAAGGTGAATTATGCCTTTGAAGGTAGAGAGAGGCTAGTTTATTCAACTTGTCATTCTCCTTTGGAATGCTGACACCCTATGGGCTCCCTACTGCCTCTGTCACTGATAGGTTGGATTTTTCAACAGTACCAGTGACTAAATCATCTATGATGAGTGGCAGCCTCCAATGTGAAGTCCTTACATGTCATAATAACTATACCAGTCATGAGTTATTTGTATAAACACTGGGGTCCCAAATGACCCAGATCCAATTGTAAATGTGTCCATTCTCTATTATAAGGTATCACTGCTGGATTGATCACATCTCATGACAGTATATCTGACATAACTCCAACCATGAGGGGGAATTCTGGTCTCAAGTCACTTTGGAGCCTGTCATCATCCTACCAAGGCAGTAGCATGCCAAGAACTAGGGCATAATTTTCTGGTGCAGATGGCATATCTTTGCTCCATGAACACATAAGTCTACACTGTGGTTCTATTACTGTGGCTCACCATAAACTTTGTATAGCATCTCTTTATACCACAAAAATTATCTCTGTTAGGATATTCTATATTGCGATGCAATACCACATGATCTGACAGATTTTATGGCCTAAGGAGCAGGGCCAGTTGCATTATACTATAGACCTGTATAGAATGGTCTTTGCTAGGGTTTTACCAAAGCCAGCATCCAACCAAGTCATTTATAAATGAGTTGGAAATGTTTCCCAAGTATCAATATAAAAATATAATGCATCCTAAACGCAAATTCTGCCAGCTACTGGATTTCCCTCTTCAGAAGAGGATGCACAAGAGGCAACAATTTTTCCTTTCATTCAGAGGCATGACTCACAGATGTCTAAGATTTTAATGACATAGCTTAATTCTTGCAAAGTTTGTGTCATTCCACTCTGGAGTGTATGGAGTTTATGAAAACATCTAATAAACTGCTGCTTGCTTATCTGGTTTGATTAGTACCATGTCTTTGATTTAATAGAATGATGTTACATTCTGACAAATGTCCAGGTAATGCACATCCCTTTTGAATAAATGATATTTAAGGTTTGGACAGTTTTTCCAGCTCTGGACTAAAACTGATTATGTGTGCTTTTCTATTCCATGGGAAGGCAAGTTTCTTCTGACCCTCATTCCTAATACCATCTGAGGCTAGACATAATTTTCCCAAGGCTGACTTACTATGTGTTTACAAATTACATCTGACAAAAATACTACTGGAGCTACCACTTGGTTGAGTGTTCACTGTTCTATCTTTCTCCGGGATTGTACTAGCTAGTTTCTTGTGGCTGTCACCAAATTCCTGATAAGAAACAACTTTATGGAGGAAGGATTTAGTTTGGTTCATGGTGTGAGGGGATATAGTCCATTATGGATAAAACGGCACGGCACCAGGAGCAAGAAGTAGCTGTGTCTGCAGTCAGGAAATAGAATGGTACCCACATTTAGGGTCATCCTTCCTCTTCTGGTCAAACGTCTATAGAAATCGTCTCAAAGGCACACTACAGATGACTCGAAATATAGTTAAGCTAACAATGAATGTTAATCATCATAAAAATACATTTGAATTTTACAGTGTTGAGACTGATGAATTACCTGGGAATATAAAAAAAACCACTATTTTTATAAATTATAGGACACTGAAGGTAAAGCTAATCTCCACCACTCCACAGGGGTACAGTGGGGGACCCACCCCCACCTTTTTTCTCCAGGGTACTTTTTAGGAGTAAGGGATAAGAGATTTAGATATAAATATAGGAGGGAGAGAGAGAGATAGAAACACAGGATAGCCTAGGGAGGGCCTGGATCCTTATCCACCAGCCCCTTCTGTCTCTTCTAAGGGGCTTTTTGAAGGAATGCCAAAGAGTGGAGCAAAAGACCGCCCCCTAGCACAGCCAAGCCCAAACCCTTCCAAACACGTGGTAACCACGCATGTAGTCAATCCATCCCTTTATACAGCCCTGCTAGGTAAAGCAAGCTTAGATCTAACTAGAAAACCTCTGTGGACTCCCACAGGGTACAATCTTACTTTTCATTTTCTTTATTAACTAGAGTGGAGGCAAACTATCAGGGATTTTGTTGTGGCTATTCCCTCTAAAATGGTTCAGTCTGTTGAGTCAAGAAATCAGTATGAGGATTCTATCTGCCATGTATGTCTATTTCAAATATGTTTAAGTTTCAAGATAATGATCAACAAGTGAATCTATAAAATGGGCCACTATAAGACAGTTCTTCTATTTATTGGTTGGTTTCCTAATGTTTACTCCCAAGAGTTCCATGATGACACTTAAATCTTTGGGTATCAGTGTCAGCTTAGGTCCCAGTCTCTGGGTTTTCTCTTCTTACCTACTGTATGATTCCCCAAGTGTGGTGATATTTTATCTGTGTACCCCAATAAAACTTATATGAGAATCAGAGGAAAAAGCCAGCCACTATATTAAATATAGAAGTCAGGAAATGGTAGCATACACCTTTAATCCTAGCATTCAGGAGGCAGAGATCCATCCAGATCTCTGTGAGTTCAAAGCCACACTGGAAACAGCCAGGCATGGTGACTCATGCCTTTAATCCTTATGAAATTCACAGGTAAATAACTGACTAGGAAAAAAAATCATTCTGAATGAGGTAACCCAGATCCAAAAACACAAATATGGTATGTAATCTCTTATATTTAGATGTTAGCTTTTAAGACTTTGATATTCTGGTTACTACCTTTATGACCATAAAGGTTTATACATAGGGTAAGGAATTAGGGGGAGGGAAAGTTCTCTCACAGAAGGGTAAATAGATCACATAATTAGAAAGAAACAGAGGAGAGACTGGAATGGGAGGGACAAATGGAGAGTGTGGGAGAAAAGCGGTGTGAAGGATGAGATTACATGAGGGATGGCTAACACTAAGGGATATTTGAAGAGTCATGTGGAAACCTATTGCAGTAAACTCTTCCTAAACTATATACATGAAAGAAATCTAAATGGAATCACCAAGTAAGGGGGACGCAAAGCCTGAATTAGACATCTAATAAATCTTAATGAGATTTGCTATACCTATATGTCTTAGTTGGAGTTTCTGCAATGAAACACCATGACCAAAAAGCAATGAACATGGTTGAGCAAGTGTCTCTGTAGGAGGATGTAGAGTTCTTTGGCTATATGCCCAAGAGTGGTATATCTTAATCTTGAGGTAGATCAATTTCCATGTCCTGAGGAAACACCACACTGATCTCGATGGGGGCTGTACAAGTTTGCACTCCTACTATCAGTGGGTGAGTGTTCCCTTACCCCACACCCTCATCAATCAATCAATAAATTTTATTTAACTTATATTAGCAATTCTGACTGCTGTAAGATGAAATCTTGAAGCAGTTGTGATTTTCAATGTCTTGGTGACTGAGGATGTTGAATATTTCTCTAAGTGTTTCTCGGCCATTTGCATTTCATTATTTGAGAACTGTCTGTTTAGTTCTGTACCCCATTTTTAAATTGAGTTATTTGTTTTTTGATGTCCAGGTTTTTTTTTAGTTCTCTATGTATTTTAGATATTAACCCTTTATCAGATGTGTAATTGATAAAGATCTTTTCCTATTCTATAGCCTTCAGCTTTGTCTGAATGACTGTTTCTTTTGTTGTACAGGAGCTTTTTAGTTTCATGATGTCCCATTTATTAATTGTTGGTTTTATTGTCTGTGCTATCAGTGTCCTATTTGGAAAGTCTTTTCCTGTGTCAATGAGTTGAAGGCGATTCTCACTTTCTCTTCTATCAGATTCAGAGTATCTTGCCTTATGTTGAGGTCTTAGATCAATTTCAAGTTGAGTTTTATGCAGGGTGATAAGTATGGGTTGATTTGAATTCTTCTACATGCAACCACTCAATTCAACCATCACCATATGTTTAAGATGCTGTCTTTTTTTTTTCTAGTGTGTATTTCTGGCTTCCTTGTCAAAAAATTGAATATCCATGGATGTGTGGATTTATGTTTGTGTCATCAATTTTATTCCACTAATGAATGTGTCTGTTTATATACCAGTACCATGCTGGTTTTATTATTATAGCTCTGCAGTACAATTTGAGACCAGGGTGGTGTTATCTCCAGCAGTTCTTTTATCATTCAGGAATGTTTTAGCTATCCTGGGATTTTGTGCTTCTATATTAAGTGAAAATTGTCCTTTCAATTTCTGTGAAGAATTGTTTTGGAATTCTGATGTGATTATATTTGGTAGGATGGCCATTTTCACTATATTAATCCTACTGATCCATGAGCATGGAACATCTTTTCATCTTCTGATATCTTCTTCAATGTCTTAATGTTGTTATAATTTGAGCCTTTCACTTCCTAAACTTTTCATTTCCAGTTTTCTCTCAGTTTAGGTTTTCTTCTTCAGTGGTTCTATTTCTACTGTCATGTCTTGAACTGTTTTCATTATTTTATTCCACTATTTGTGTTTTCACAGACTTAATTAAGGGATTTATTTGTACCCTCTTTGAGGTCCTTGAACATATTCATAATTGCCATTTTGAAGTCCTTTTCTTGTGCTTCAGTTATATGACAATTATAGGGTCACTAGGTTCTGGTGGACACATATTGTCCTGGATGTTATTGACTGTGTTTACATTGCTGTCCAGGCATCTGAGATTGAGATGATTTGGGGTGTTGATGTTTGATCTTGACTTTGTTGGGTGGGTATTTTTTTCCCTTGGTTCCTATTGTGTTCTGTGGATCTTAGGGAATTGAGATGACTCTGAGTTACCTGGTAGGGGTGCTTCTGAACTTCAGTGGGTGGTAGAAAGGAATAGAGGTTGGCTAGGAGGAAAAGCTGGGAGGACTTCTGACCAGAGCTCAGAGGATCCTGTTCCCACCTAGAGGTGGGGACCACAGAGAGTTGAAGGTGCGATGGAAAGAGGTGATCCTGCAAGCAGGTTGGAGTCTACAGTAAATGAGATTGAAGGAATAAGGGACACCAGAAAGAAATTTGTTATTGGGCTGAGGGTGAGAATGGAGAGATCATAAAGTGGGTCAGGGAGGATAGTATGACTCATCTACTCAAGTCTCTGCCAGGTGTGGCCACTGGGCATTCCAGGTGGAGAGTGTTTCTAGGTATACGGGGCTAACAAAGAGATGGAGCGAGGAGGAAAGCTGGGCCCACAGCAAGGTTGGGTGGAGTCCTCAGGAAATAGAGGTAGGGAGAATGAGAGGCCCCTGCAAGAAGTCTGCTACAGGGCTGGGAAGGAGACAGGAGTTATTGAATTGCAGACAGGAAGGAGACTAGAAATCACTCACCCTAGTCCAGGTAAAGTGTGAGCACTGGGGATCCCAGGTAAAAATCAGTTCTAGTAGCTCTCTCTAATTCTGTTTGTGCTCTCACTTTTTCTAACTCCACAGTAGGATCATTCCCCAGATCAAAAACTCTTTCATGGGTTATTTATCTCATATTATTAAAGTGCCCACTGTCCAACTTCGATATCCATCTTAAATATCAAACTAAAAGCTTTAATTGCTATCTAAACCAAATGTTGGTTGTTTATTCTGAAATGTGGTTTCTTTCTGCCATTAGTCTTAGCATCTTTATGATTGGGCTTTGTTACGAGGTGAGAATAATTAGTTTCATGCCAATGGAAAAAAATAAGGAAAGATCCCGAGAGAAACACATGCTGCTTTACCAGACTGAGACTTCTTAAAATCCTCTTTAAATAAGCCAGGGAAGATATCTTTTTAAAGAGAAGACCAATCCACTTTGCAGGGGACTTGGGGTATGTGGGAATTAAGGATTTTCCAGATTGCAGATCCAGATTTTCTTATCAGTTCTCAGGATCTAATTCTTAGAGGTCTAAGCTAGGCCTTGGCCTTAAGTAGCATATTTGCTTGTTGAGAATGTACCTTTTCTTGATCGGAATATACCATTAATAAAACACTTCATGTGCTTCTAGATATCTGAGTGTCTCTATATGCTGTCAAGAAACTATTTGGTTTTCATGCCTTACAGCATGTAACTGACTGATTACATTGAAGTCTGATTGTTTTTATAATATATCAATGAACCTCAGAAGGAATGATCTAATTGCAAAGACCTTTTTTTTTTTAAAGTCATTACATATCTAGAACCATTCCAACATGTGCATTGACCAGTTCATTCTCGTTTACCAGAACCTCATTTGAATTCATCTTTAGTAGAAGTTTTAACAACTCCCCTCTATAGCTTTTAAGGTTTTCAAGAATCAACGGCTTGAATTTTCATAAAATATGCCACCCACTAGGTGGACTAAATGATACACAATAATTTCTTCCAATTTTCTCTAATCTAAAAGTCTGATATCAGAATTCCAGAATGGATAGTTCAGTCTGGTGAAGGATTATATGTAAGCTTGCAGACAGCCCACTTCTCACAGTGTTGTCAGAAGAAATGAGTGAAGAAGGAAGATGGAATGAAAGACAAAGAGAAGGATGGGGAAACTCACTTCTTATGTAAGGCCTGCAGTCCTCTGAGATTAGGACCCTAACCTTGTGAGCTCCTTTCACTTTAATTATTTCCTGAAACCCCTTTCTCCAAATATGATCACACTGAGGTGAGGGCTTTAACATGAGAATTTGGAGGATGAGAGAACACTGCTCGGTCCTTAAAAATTACCAAGATCCTGCTCCAAGACAAATTTCAAGATATGCTTCCTTTGCCCACCTGTGGCACCAGCTGTCCTTTTGGTCAGTAAACACACTCTGAGATATTGTGCCAGAATAGTTTCATGTCAACTTGACACAAGCTAGAGTCATTTTGAAACAGGAAATCTCAGTGTCCCACCCCTAGATTGGTCTGTGAGCAAGCCTATGGTGCATTTTCTTAATTAATGACTGATGTGGAAGGGCCAACCATGTTATGGGTGGTGTGAACCCTGTGCAGGTAGTTCTTGGATATATCATAAAGCAGGCTGATCAAACCATGGGGAGCAAGTCAGTAAGCCACACTCCTCCATGGCCTGTATATCAGCTCCTGTCTCCAGATTCCTGCCTTGCTTGAGTTCCTGTCCTGACATCCTTCAGTGACAGAGTATAAGATAAAATAAATCTCTTCCTCCCTAAGTTGATCTTGATCATGGTGTCTTATCACAGCAACAGAAACCCTAACAGAGACAGAAATTGGTACCAAGAGTGGGAAGGACTTTGGAACTTCAGGCTGGAGAAGCCAATAAGCTGTTGTTAAAACTTAGATTATAATGATGAGAGAGGTACAGATGTTGCAGGCCTGGCTTGTGCAGTTCTGAAAGGAAGCCTGAGAGTTCCTTAAAGACTATATAAGGACTATTGATATTTTGAATTAAGAACCTCTAAAGTGAAATCTCTGCTTTGCTGGGATAGGAGATATTGGTCATCTGGGGCTGAAGAAGGTATGATTAAAAAGTGACCAGCATCAGTGAGGTAAAAATCTCCTAGATATACTTCACAAGGGTCAGCACACAGAAGCTGTAGTCCACAGGAGTCTAAGGACGTATGTCTTTGCTGGCAGTTGCAACTGCTGCTGTGTATGCGTCTCCCAGAAGGTACTCATTTGAAGGCACGGGGTCATGGAGAGTAGCCGAGGCTTGACACTGTGAGAAGCTAGAAGGAGCCATTGGTGAAGGTACAGCCTCAGTTACAGCTGAAGGCCCGGGATTGGAGGGGGTCATGGAGTTAGTCTTGGCATCATGTAACAGGGTTAGATTTCCTGCTGAGAACCCAAGAAAGGCTATTGATGAACATGCAGCTCGGTTGCAGCGCAAGCATTTTGGAGATGGCAGCACCATGAGACAACTGTCAAGGACAACAGAAGCCATAGAGTGCAGCGGAGCCCACCAGACAAGCTGCATGTGCTGTGAATGGCAGAGCCAGAGGAGTGTGACTGTCCAAGCTCCTCGGAGCCCAGGCAACCACGAGTGGGTCCCAGACACCAAGCATTGAAGTCTTTATAGCCTCGAAATCTGTTTTTGCTTTGATTTGATTGTGACTGTGCCCTGGTTCTTCCTTCTTGGAATAAGAACCTATTTTACTTGTTTTTATTTATTTTATTTTATTTTACTTTGAAGGACACCACAGTTACAAAACTTTGAATCAAAGCAATAGAAACCATAGCTAAGGGCTGGAGAAATGGCTTGGTCATTAAAGGTTAGGCTCATAACCCAAAATATAAGAACCCATAGCTGGGACAGAGGCTAGGCCTTTCTTCATCCAGGTGATTTATTAGGGGATACCACCTGGGAATGGCAGGGACATGAAACTGAACTGTGATGCAGCCTCGGTGGAGTGATCAGAAATTCCACAGAAGTCTTTAAAGTTGGCAGTCATCCCAAGATGTCTCAAACTGAGACAAGGAGACTAGACTTTTGTCCTCTTTTTAACCAGGGTTGTGATGTTGGTTGCAGCCATAAAAAGAAAGGTAACTTTGAGTCAGACAACTCCCTCCCAGAGGAGAACTGTGTTAGTTACTTTCTTGTGGCTGTTAAGGAAGAGTTTATTTTAGCTCAAGGTTTCAGAGGGATAGTGCATAACGGCAGGGGAAGCATGGCAGGAGGCACCTGGAGCAGGATGCTGGGAGAGCACACCTCCAGGCAGCAGAGAGGAAACTGGAAGTGGGATGAGGCTCTGAGTCCTTGAAGTTCCTCAGCCTCCCCAAAGAGCAGCACCAACTGGGGCCAAGCGTTCAAATACAGGAGCCTACAGGGGACACATCTCACAGGAACTTATCGTCAGCCTTTGTAGCCTGATTAATATGCTAATTCTAGTAGGGTTAGGATGGTGCACTACCCCAGGTAG
The DNA here is from genome assembly GCF_049852395.1 of Peromyscus maniculatus bairdii. NCBI lineage: Eukaryota > Metazoa > Chordata > Mammalia > Rodentia > Cricetidae > Peromyscus > Peromyscus maniculatus. Next base: position 102,888,150 of record NC_134853.1, read on the forward strand.
CAAAACAATGGCTCAAAGATCTCAGGATATGGAAAGACTAAATAAATTATGAAAAGATGGTTAGTGTTAAAGGGACTGTTTTTATTTAATTAAATCATTGAATTTTAGGCTACTTTAAAAAAAACACTTTTACTTGGTGTGCTTCTATAAGTGGATACTATTTAGTATATATAAAACACAAATTGTTACAAATAACACTAATTTTATAAGAGATAACATGTTAGAGATGTTCTTAGGATTCATTTCTATGAAGAAAAGCTGAAAGCATTTGGAACATTTTATTACTTAATCCTTTGATTTAAAAACCCAAACTTTTAATTTTACTGTTATTAACCCAATTCCATCGTCTTAGTGAGTATGACCTTGAAAATTAAAAAGGTAAATCAAATGGTTTTTAAGTTTCATTCATTATGCATGAAATTATTTATAAACATTGTCTGAATTAGTAAATATTCCTAATTTGCATAACCCCAAATAGTAATCTTTTACTCAGCTATAAATTATTGATGTGTGAAATAATTTTTTGATGATTTGAAAAGTATTTTGAGTCTTCAAATAGTATTTCAGAAACTAAAAAGTACTTTCCTTCCTTGGGGATGACTATTTGAAAAGACTGCAGTTAATTGCAACATATTTTAAAGGACCATGGCCTTCACATTTCAGTGGAAATATTCATGTCACAATTTAAGCATTTTTATCATGTCATCCTATCTCTTAGAATTTACCTAAATATAAGTCACAGAAAAAGTGTACTGTTACTATATATGTGTATACTATATAATACATATAATGTGTATATGTATACACATATATAAATATAAATATATATATGTATATTTCTGTTTTGAGCATTTTAAACCTTAAATAAAAATGGGACAGGTTTACAAATATGTCAGAAAACCCCATCAACTGCCAAGTTTATCTTATAGTTTAGGTAAATGTCCTTTAAAGGTATGTGCCTAAAGGCCCACAGCCTATGAGGATATTAACAGGTGATGGGACATTTACAAGATGAAGCCTGGTGGGCTTCTTGTAGTTATTGGAGGGTGTGCTCTTGAAGAGGCTACTGGGACACGAGCCCTTTCCTGACTCCCTCTGTGGCTTCTCTTCCTGTCTATGATGTGACAGCTGTGCTCTGTGACACAATACTCACAATGATGTAATGCCTGGTCACAGAGTCAAAAGCAATGGGGACAATCAGTTACGACCTGATACCTCTGATGCTTATGAGCCCAAATAGAACTTGCCTCTATATGTTGATTATCTCAGAAATTTGTGACAATAATAGAAAACTGACTGATAGTTTCATACTATTTTAAACTATATTTTGGCTATGCTCACTAATTTAGAGAAGAACTTTGTTCATGCTTTTGCATGGCAGAAGCTACCAATGGACATTGTTTAAGACATTCTATTTTTGCACAAATGCAAGGAGTGTGAGAATTATATGCTCTTATTACTGCTGACTAATGTAACTGGGACCTTTTTCAATAGTGTTGTTTATATTAATCATTTCAAAATGTATCCTTGGGGGATAAAACTTTTGTTCTATCTATATGCACTTTCTATTGCACAAGTATCTCGGTGATGCTACAATAACAAAGAGAAAGGTACATGCTGCCCAGCCATCCATGCTTAGGTTAATTAGCTAAAACCAATTTGTCCTACAAGTCTCCTAAACATTGTCTTCTAAAGATTTTTTTCATTTGTTATGCATGATCTTACACTTTTATGATAAGCTGAAAAGAATGAGCAGGTGACTCTCTTGGTTTGTAACTTCAATGTGAGAGGACTCTCTGAGCAAAGATCAAGATTCTTGGTGTGACAGGATTCACCACCATAGCCAGTTCCTGGCTTCTTGTGGCCACAGAATCTCATCCTTTTCCCATGTGGCACAGCATGAAGAACTCCATATCCTTCAGACCCACTGTTGCTTAGGTCATCGGGCCTATTTCTTTCACCAATAATTCTCACCTTTTCCTCTTCAGATTATCAAATTCCTTTTCATATATTTCATCTCACTTACTCCATATTCTCAAAAAATTAGTGTGCCCTTACTGCTGTGGGACGGTCTGTATGTCAAATCTGTTGCTCTGATTGGTCAATAAATAAAACACTGATTGGCCAGTGGCCAGGCAGGAAGTAGGTGGGACAAGGAGAGAGGAGAATTCTGGGAAGCAGAAGGCTGAGTCAGAGAGACACTGCCAGCTGCCGCCATGACCAGCAGCATGTGAAGACGCCGGTAAGCCACCAGCCACGTGGCAAGGTATAGATTTATGGAAATGGATTAATTTAAGCTATAAGAACAGTTAGAAAGAAGCCTGCCACGGCCATACAGTTTATATGCAATATAAGTCTCTGTGTTTACTTGGTTGGGTCTGAGCGGCTGTGGGACTGGCGGGTGACAAAGATTTGTCCTGACTGTGGGCAAGGCAGGAAAACTCTAGCTACACCTTACCCCTATAAATATTGTGACAGCTAATTGTAAGTGACAACTTGACTGAACTGAAGGATGAGAGCTGGCAGAGCATTATTCTGGATGTGTCTGTAGAGTGATTCCGACTAGGTAAGGAAAAAGAACCCACTTTCATCCAAGAGCATCATCCATTCAGCTGAGGGCCTGGATAAAGCCAACGAGAAGAGAAAAGAGATAGTCCACCTTTGGTCTCTACTGGAGGGGAAGCAGCCTTACTCTTCTTCACTTGGATTGTGGGGCTGCAGATTCTCTTGTCTTTAGACTCTGAGACTTCTACAAGTTTCTTAAGTTTTTATCCTCAGGTGGACCAGGGAATCATCAGCCTCCCGAGTTCTCAGACCTCTGGACTTGGACTACAACATTCTACTGACTCTCCGTGTTGTCCAGCCTCCATGCTTACTCTCCTGGGACTTCTCAGCCTTCATAATTGCATAAGGCTACTTAATAAGTGCCTTTCATATATCCATCATAAATTACTGTACTCACATTCTAAGGACTCTGCATGTCTAGAAACCCCCAACGCAAGCAGGGTCACAGTATAATCGTTTTGTCTTAAGAAAAGTGAAAAATGATGGAGGGTGAGACTGTTCCTACATTTGAATAGATGTTGATATAAAGTCATAACTGAGACTTCTCTAGTGTGGTAGTTTGAATGTAATTGACTCCTATAATCTCACAGGGAGTGGCACTATTAGGAGGTGTGGCCTTGTTGGAGGAAGTGTGTCCCTGTAAGGGTAGGCTTTGAGGATTCCTACACTCAGGATACCACTCAGAGTCTCAGCAGACCTCCTGTTGCCTGCAAGATGTAGGACTCTCAGCTATCCCAGTCCCACATCTGCCTGTATGCTGCCATGTTCTCCTCATGATGATGATGGACTGAACCGCTGAAACTATAAGCAAGCCATCTCAATTAAATGTTTCCTTTGTAAGAGTTGCTATGGTCATGATATCTCTTCACAGCAATAGGAACCTGAACTAAGACACCTAGGAACACTGGGGTAATGTAAGTAGAGTTGATTGTTTTCTTCTTTTTGACCTTTCACCATGTGCTAGCTATTATTCTAGAATTTACTGTTTTGCATTGAAACTATTTATTTTGTCTTTTACTAACTATATTTAGTTCCTGGGGATTGGGCACTATGGTCTATTCATCTGTGTACATAGGGCATTTAACACAGCAAATCTGATCAAGTCAGTGATACAGGAAATTTAGTTGAAGTTCCATGCCTGGAGTAAATGACAGAAGAGAAGAAGGAAGGAAGAGAAGGAGGTAGGGAGGAAGGGAGGAAGGCAAGCAGAGAGGGAGGGAGGGAAAGGGGAAGGGATGGGTGAGGAAGAAGGATGGAAGAAAGGGAAGGGGAGGAGAAGGGAAGGGAAGAAGGGAAGGGAAGGGAAAGGAAGGGAAATGAGGGGAAGGGGAGGAGAAGGAAGGGAAGGGAAGGAGAAGGGAAGAAGATGGGAGAAAGGGAAGGGAAAGGAAGAGAAGGGAGGAAGGGAAGGGAATGAAGGAATGGGAAGAAGGAATGAGAAGGGAAGAAGGGGAGGGGAGGAGAGGGAGAGGAGGGGAGGGGAGGGGAGGGGTGGGGAGGGGAGGGAAGGGGAGGGGAGGGGAGGGGAGGGGAGGGGAGGGGAGGAGAGGGAAGAATCAGTTATTCTGTCAAGGCCATGTACTTTATTAACACCTAGATTCCTGCTCTACTGGCTTGAAGGGAAGACATTCCAGTGAGTAAGGTGCCTATGCAAGCATGAGAACTTGAGTTTGGATTCCCAGCACACATGTCAGAATCCCTATGTGCTTATGGGCACTTGTAATCCCAGCACAGGGGCGTTATAGACTGTCCTTGCTGGTCAACCTGTTAGCTAAATTGGTGAGCTCCAGGTTCAAGGAGACATTTTCTCAAATAATAAATTTTGAAGCAATTGAGGAAGACACCCAACAGCAAACTTTCTCCTCCAACGTATAAGCACACTCATGAACACACACACACACACACACACACACACACACACACACACACACACACACACACACCACACACAAGAAGTTCCATGTGCTTTCCCCGAGATAATTCTCAGAACCAGACTTAGAGACAGTATGATCAGCCAGGATCAGGGAGGTGTAGACATTCTTGACAAACAACACAAAACATTGGGAGTGCCCAGAAAGCACAGATGAAATGGAAGCCAGATGCAGATGAAATAAGAATGGAGGAGTTCCCTCTATGGAAGCACAAAAAAAAGAAAGAAAAGAAAAGAAAGAAAGAAAGAAAGAAAAACAGGTCAAACCTCAGAAGCCAACGCAGACAACATATGGTGCTAATGACATGGAAAAACAAAAAAATCCTGAAACTTTGGCAGATTCAGCCATGGCCAGGTTTGCAGGTGGATCTTAAGCTATAGACTAGTAACGAGAGCAACTGGAAGTAAACAGACTTAGTTGCCAATCTCTCTCTCTCTCTCTCTCTCTCTCTCTCTCTCTCTCTCTCTCTCTCTCTCTCTCTCTCTCACACACACACACACACACACACACACACACACACACACACTCCAAGATAGACACATGTGTTCATATTTTAATGATTCATACATATAGATGTAAATGTCTACAAATTATAATATTTACATCTCTGTCTTTATGAAGTCAATTCTGTCTTAGTTACTTTTCTCCTTCTGTCAAAATACCTGACAAACAAAGGGGTGGTTCATTTTGGCTTTTGGTCCATTGTGGTGGGAAAATCACCACAGCAGGAGTGTGAGCCAGCAGCCCCATGGCATCTGGAGTCAGGAAGCAGAGAGTAATAAATGCTGGTGCTCAGCTTGCTTTCTCCAGATTTTATTCAACCCGGAACACCCAGACTATGGATTGGTGCCACATTTAAGCAACTCTTCCCACCTCAGTTAACATGGTCTAGAAACTCCCTCACAAACACAGCTAGCTCCTTGCTGCCAAAGTGATTCTAGGTCTTGTCAATTTGAAACTATTTAGCACCAAAGGTGCATCTGTGAAGGGACCATTGAACTTAGCTTCATTGTGACAAAGTGCCTGAGGTAATTAACTAAAAGGAAAAAAAAAGAGTTGAATCCAGAGTTTCCGTGCATGGACGTTTCCGTGCATGGACGTTTGGCTCCGTCCTTTAGATGATGCAGCAAGGCAGAGTGACATGGCAGGGAGCAGGTAACAAAGGAACAGCCAGGAAATAAGGCAAGGTAGGAAACTAGATTGGGTTCTAATCTATCCGTCAAGGATGAACCCCCCAGCCACTTCCTCCAGGCCCTGTCCCTACTGTTCTTGCTGCCTAACCATACCATTAGGTGAGGATCAAAGCTTTAATGCATGGGCCTTCGGGGGACATTTATGATTCAACCCAAAACAAGCAACAAGTAAGTCTTTACAATCTGTTGACTTTATGTCTATAGAATTTAGATTTCTTAAATATATGGTATAAAAGTTGCAGGCAATGGACACAAGTTACAAAAGAGGATGTAAATCTACTTGCTTCTCTAGTTCTAATTCTGACGTAGATTTATGGGTTTTCATGGTAAATAAATGCAAAAATGCTGTAATCCAAGTGTAAAAACCAGTGTGAAGAAGCTCCACAGCTTTGGATCCTATTCTGTGTAAATGCTCATTGAAATGGATAGCCTTTATTAATTTCTGTGTGTGATATTTATTTGCAAGGCTTTTTATAAGAAAGTGTGTAAGATTAAGTTTTTTAAAATAAGTTTAGTTTTAGAAATTAGCTAAACATAGCTACTGTATTTTTTTCTGATAAAATGTGTTTTTAAACAAGAGACAGACTATTATCGTGGAGACTTGAAGTCTTATTGCTCAACTTAAAAATATTCTATGCTCACAGACACCTTTTCAAACTGCCACTAACAGTAGCCCAGTTGGACACAGAGTGCATCCCATATAAAAACATGTTCAAATGTAGAAACCTTTTCATTCACATGAAATACGTACCTGAATCTGCTTTCTCGTCATCTGTGCAGAGGCACTCTGGAAAGAACAAAGCGATCATGGATTTGATATTTATTCTCTTAAATAAATTATACCATTGCATCAGTTCCATTTAAGGATTTTTTTTCCTTTCTTTCAGTAATTCCCTCCGAAGAAACATTAGGAACTTTCCCTTGGGTGTTTGTCTCTTTGAAGCCGGGCCTGGCCATCTTTGCTGCTACCACTATTGTTTTCTTTGTTATCAATGAAGCCACCATCTGCTGGAAAGTAAAGGTCCTCTAATGGGACTTGAAGTGCTAACAGTGCCTGCCTGAGGCGAAGTCTGGAGTCAGAATTTGGCACACAACCATCTTTGCTTTCAGGGCCTTGTGCTTCCACCTCCCATGGGCCTCAGGGTTTTTCCTAGGTCCCTGTTTACAGACTTCCCTGGTCCTACTGCCTTTCCAGTGTCCATCCCTTCTGTTGGAATCTGTTCCATACCCCATTCTATCTCCTGTCATGATCTTCTCAAAATCAACGCTGTCGACCAATCCACGTTAAGAAAGGGCCAAGCTGACAATGCTTTCTAGCCAAGGAAAGGTGATGAACTTCAAGTGTGTTGTTTCTAGCCAAAAAAAAAAAATGGCACATTTAGTTAGTGGGCATTTCTGTTGTCCCTCAAAACACATTTCATAGGTTATTGTCTATCTTGCTTTGGGCTAAGGCGACATCAATATTTGGTTTAAATTTCCACTAGAGCTGTTACTTTCTGAAATTAATCTAAAAAAAATTCTTGCCAAATTTTGTTAATATAATACATTTTAAAGGGGCATGAGTTCAATAAAAATCAATGCCAGAGATGCAATTTGACAACACTGACAGTCAGAGACAAATAACAACCCTCAAAAGAAGCCTTTGAGAGGAGAGCTTTCTGTGCCTAGAAGGTGTATCACCTTCATCCTAACCCAGGATAGTCTATAGACACTCTCCCAGAAGCTGCAGCAGACATTTTGTAAATTACATTATATAGGAGGCATTTTGCACCACACATTAGCAAAATGTATTTCGGTACTTCCATGAATTTGTGAATTAGCAAATTGCACTAATGAGAGCCATAGCAACAGAACTATAGTTAATGAAAAACTCTAATTGAGGCAGAAGAGCCTCTGCACTTTAAGAAATTGCAGTCACAGATACTGTGAACTTTCTGCAACATAATGAAAGCAAGATGTATGAATGTGAAGCCAACTGTAGAAACATCACTGGAGCATCTGGACAAAGGAGAATTATTATTACAATAGATGATAGTCTCCTAGAGAGGAGAAAGTTGTGGTGATAAACATGTGTATTGAGCATATTTATGTTTGTGTTAACTCATGTGTACAAAATTTGCTTCTATGAATTTATTTTCATACATATTTTGTTCTTTTATGAGCTATAAGTAAAAGATATTCAAACATACTAAGAAAGATCATGAATTGTAATTAAGATTCTACTGGATTGTATTGTAACATCTATGCTCAAAACGTTTTAATCACATTTAGAGACATTTATAATGAAAGCCATCTTTAACCAAATCTATAAATCTACAGCATTGGAGCCCGGCATCAAGTGAGTCATCCTTGGCCTTGATCGTGACCATCCCATCTTCATTCAGTGTGTGGAATACTCAGCTCAGAGCTCATTCTTGCTTTCCAGCTCTGCTCACCCTGGAAGCTGACAACTCTTTTCCTTCTGCTCCTGTCGTGGCTGACTCTTTCCATAGCTTCCTTGGATGTATTAAATTCTTCATGTAGACTTCATCTTATTTCCCCCGTACTCCTGTGTTATTTCCTCTCAGAGTTCAATTTAGTGTAATATTTTCTTTTTGTTTTGGGTTGCCAACATACTGTCTGTTCTTCTTACTATATACATGCTTCATGTAAGGAAGACCAGATCTATCCCATTCACCACTTGATGTCCCATATAAACTGCTTATATTTCCGGGCAAAGGTTCCATATAGATATGCTTAAGAAAAATTTAAGCCCTAGTTCTTTAGTAGGAGGTCCAATACTCAGCCAGCACAAGTAAGGATGTGAAGTGAGAAAAAAAGAAACATATATAAGCTTATAGCCAGGACCCTCTGTTACCAACTCGACTGTGGCTTCTTAAGAGAGTCAGTGGCTCAACCATAAAAGTTGAATTCAGATGAGTCTGTTTATCATCGGGGCTTGGAAAGGCAATTTAGTGGGAGGAGAGGAAGGGACTTTAGTCAATCTTTTCTATTGTGATACCTGACCTATGATTTGTCCCATGGTGGCTTCTGTGTTGGAACCTCGGTTTCTAGTGAGGTAGCAGAAGCTTAAAGAAGTGGATAATTAGGTCATGAGAGCTTTATACTAAGAACTGGATTCATAGTCATCTTGAGGAACTAGTTGGGCCTCACTGATAAAGTTATTTCTTGTTAATAAAAAGTTATTTTGACCTGGGTGGTGGTGGTGCAGGCCTTTAATCCCAGCAATTGGGAGGCAGAGGCAGGTGGATCTCTGTGAGTTCAAGGCCAGCCTGGTCTACAGAGCAAGTTCCAGGACAGGCTCCAAAGCTACACAGAGAAATCCTGTCTCAAAACAAAGTTAGTTTGAAATGAGACCACACCTTGTACTTTGTCTTTTCTGCATGCAATACTTACTCCTTCTGTGCCATGGAACTCAGCTAAAGATGTCCTCATCAGGATACCACTATCATGTTGTTTGGACCTTCCACCCATGAGCCAGGAAACCTCTATATTGATAAAGTAACTAGCCAACAGTAAAGGAACTAAGACATTCATTGATCCAGTTTCTCTAGGAGTTAGTTATTTATCCAGTGCCTTGTATTCTCAGCCCCTATACTTCAGAGAGGTTCCTAAGAAAATGATTGCATGCCCTATGCAATAGTGTGTCATTTAAATTGAATAGGGATACGAGGTTAACAAAAAAAAATCTTTATGGTTCTTGCCAAGTATCAGTTCCAGTTCTAAGTGGTTACTACTGGGAGAAGTATGAGAGAGGCATTGCCATAGCTGAGCACTCTACAGGGAAAATTGATAAATTGGGTGTTTCTTGGGGATGAAGAATTGTGTTTGCAGTCATAGCAATCCCGGTGACAGAAATTCCCATGGGCAAATGGCTGGAGGACCAGGAAAACAATCATACCAAGGAAGTTGGAAGGGGGTTGATTTGGAGTTTGTCAAATGAACAAGGCAATGATGGGGACATTTAATTCTAATTGTTGGTTATCTTATTAAAAGGATTCACATAGAGCTTATTTAGCAAGAAAGGATTGTTGACTATTACCTTTTAAAATATGTGATATTGTTATCTCTAGGATTTCAATAGTACATCATCTCCAACACCCGTATCAGCCCCTAAATTCTTCCCCAAACTCTCTTCCTCCTCTGGTAGTGCATCTCTGTTCAATTCCGGCTAAATGACAAGCTTCTTGCTTCTTTCTGCTCCATGTCCACATCTCATCAGATCACCCAGCATCTACTTACTGGGATCTGGTGTTCACACAAGTAATGGAAGGAGCTCTAAGGTATAAGGCTTGGGTTGTAGTCTTGGCTTAATTTTGTGGATGGTTGGTGGAGGGTACCTAGAGCCACTGGACATCTCAGCATTGGTTTGATGAGAAAGGGACAGGATCTAGGAGCAAGTAGCTTTGAGGATTTGCACTAATCCAGCTAATGATCAAAGCTGACAGCCAACACAGCCAAGCATCAGGTCCAAAGTGCAGGAAAACTCAAGGTTCAAACGGTGTTTCCATTGATATATGAATGGGACGGATGGTGGGTGGAATATTACATAAATGAAACTCAAGACAAGAGAGAACTTTGTAGTGGATATATTTGATTGTTTGGTTTGGTTTAGGGAAAGATGCAGGTCCAGAAGCTTGAAATACATGAAGTTGATGCCAGCTGCCAGGTAGCAAGCTTGCTACAGAGAAGAATAGGAACACAGGTTTTTGAGCATATGTGATGCAATGGATGTACAATTATTCAAATTACATTGATCCACACTTCTTATATGGACACCATCCTTTTTGTTTAAAGAAGACTAATGGAGGCTTAGCAGGGTTAGTCAACACATAAAGTTAAAGCAGTCACATTTGTCCAACTCCTTTTATGGTTTCCCTCCATATCAAGTCAAACTAAACAGAGATATGTCCTGAGGAAGAAGCTACCAGAATCGTCACCCAGCAGGCTTGATATCTGGGTAAAGCTCCACTCCACTTTCAAGGAAGACACATGGGGAAGGAAGAGACAGGGCCAATGCCCTGGCTGGTTTCCTTCAGGTTCCCTGTGATGACTGCCGCAGTACACAGCATAAGCCAAAGTTTGAGTCTAAAACCTCCCTGCATCCCCTCCACCCATCCCCCATGTACATACACACTTAGAAGTAAACTCCAACTTTGTCCCCAAACTTTGGAGTCACTACTTATTTTACTTCTGGTGTCATTTGTTTAAAAACAAACAAGTTGTTAAATTCTCTACCCAGCTCACAAGTTTTCCCCCCTTATTTCTTAATAAATATACTGGTCATTTTAGCAAACACATGGCTAATCTACTTGTTTTATTTTACCTAGGACTTTTTTTACTTGGAGGGAGAGAAGAAGAACATTACAAATAGAAAATTGAAGACATTTGTATTTTCTTGGAAGTTCGAGAATCATGTATTTAGGAGTCTATTTTATCATCTGCTTATTTAATACAAAAACAAAAACAAAAACAAAATCCTCAAAAGCCTAAAATAAAAAACTTGTGTTAAAGAGATGGCAAGCGTGCACAGAGACAAACGTGAAGACATATCCAAGATGGAAAAATACATAACAGCACTGAGGGTGGAGCAGACACCTCAAGATCGCATCGTGAGTTCCAATTGTCAGTGTTCAGCCTCTGCATTGCTATTTGTGGAGCCTGAACACTTTATTGCTTAGTTGTATCCCAAGGATGACGCTTTCTTAAGTTGAATATAATGTGTCCAGTTACTTTCTGACTTCATAATAATTAAGTGGCTTTTCTTTATAGATAAACCCAGGTGAATGACAAGTCTGGAACTTCCTGTGAATCAGTTTCAAGGAAAGTAGATGCCTAGAATAATCTGAAGCTATCTCCTTAAAGATAGCAAAATTCTGAGCATAACCCAGAGTTTCCAGAACTCAATGGCTTACACATGAAGATGTTTTAACATTGGTTAATAGTCCTGATTTAGAAATACAAAGAAGTCACTGTCCAAAAGTTGTGTTGTATTTGTCTCAGAAATATTTTCGAGGGAGACAACACTTATGGAGATGAAACAGTGTACATGTCTCTTTGGCTTTCCTTCCCCAGAGGTGATCTCCTCAGAAATAAGGGCCATCCCAAAGGGATTTGTATTCCTCCATGCCCATGTTTTTAATGTCACCACATATATGTATATGCATCCAAAAATATATTCCAATGTTTCATGTATTTTAAAATATATATATAAGTGGTGGCATATTGTACTTATCCTTTTGCAATCTGCTTTTTTCACTCAACATTTTGTTTTTGAGAATTATCCATGTTGATGCAGAGAGAATGTTAAACATGATTTCAGAAAGTGAAAACACCCTAGCTCACTGAGGAAATCTTAGAAAGTCCACACAGAATTCATTGTATTATGTGGCTGTCCATGCAGCATGAGAAACACACTCATGGACCATTTGGGGGGTCTCATCACTACAGCTGTTGGGTCATTTGACCACTAGTTCACCCCTTCCATCATGTCCCATCTCTCTAGCTGCTGACTTGGTACTTTGCTGACACCTAGACTGGTAGATCGGAGGACTCACTACTCTCGTGGCCAAGGCTCAACAATCAACCATTCTACTCTCAACCTCTGCTCCTGGGAGGTAGACCCAAAGCAAGATCTGCTCCCATTAATGTCACTATTAATTATGGTCTCCAACAAGTCAGTAGTTTGCTAGAAACAGAAAGGACACCACCAGTCATTTGTCTCCCTCTAAAGAGACCAGCATTTGGGTGTTTCTTTCATATGCTTCACAATTTGCATGAGAATTTAGTTCCCATATGCAGCTGCTGTCATCCCATCCCATACCCGACACACATGGCATTTTTTGCTGGAGCAGGACCAGGTTCCAAATTCAAGTTCCACCTCCGCAGAGGGATCCTCATTCTACAGCCCTCTGATGGGTCTCTGAGTGATCTTTTTTTTTCTTTTCAGGCCTGCTGTTTCTCTGGAAGTAAGTGCTTTACACCTTTACCTCCCCTCCCTTCTGACAATCTTCCATGTCCATATGTCCCTCACTATATGATGGGCCACATCACAATTACCCATTGTAAATGGAAAGTATTCTAAGTTTAAAAAAAAAAAGTTTGTTTAATCCTTCAACCCACCAGACATCACAGCTTACTTAACCACATGGTATACTGTAAAGTGTTGGTTTTCTTCCCCCATGGTCACATGACTAAATGGCAGCCACTGTATGCTGCCGCTTGTAGGCATCAAAAGAAAGCATTGTAGCAGGCAGTGTCCTAGAAAGAAATAAACTCCAAATTCACAGTATGGTTTCTATTGAGGCCATGTCACTTCTGTACTATCATAATGTTGATATAATCACAAATTGAACCACTGCAAGTAGAGAGCCAGCTCGCTCATCTGATTATAGGCTTGTCTTCTATTTCCCTGTGGATTCATAGTTGAAACAGGGGCTCAAGATGGTGAGACTGGAATTAACAAGTGTCACTCAATTTCCATTCATCAGAAGAGAAAGTAAGTCTTGGTTCTGGCTCAGCTAGCACCCTAAATACGAAAGAAGACATGAGATAAAGGCTCATTCTGTTGGAGATGGGGGAGCAAAGGAAGAAATAACAGAAATGCCGCCCAGGATAACATCATCTTTTGTAGCACAATTTCTCTTTGTGAAAGAGGTATATTAGACAGGCTAGCGAAACAAAAATGTTGCAAGCTAATCAATCTACCGCCATTTTTACTGAAATAGTTCTTCTGAATATAGTAGATTAAATTTCCTTAAGGCCTCCTCTGTCATTCATTCTGCAGATTTATTTCTTTTTTTTTTTTTTTTTGGTTTTTTTTCGAGACAGGGTTTCTCTGTGTAGCTTTGCGCCTTTCCTGGAGCTCACTTGGTAGCCCAGGCTGGCCTCGAACTCACAGAGATCCGCCTGGCTCTGCCTCCCGAGTGCTGGGATTAAAGGCGTGCGCCACCACGCCCGGCTCAGATTTATTTCTTATTTGAGCATATATTTTTCAGAATTCATACTCACAGAATATTTTTATATTTATCCTCTTTTTTCATGCATATTTTTACTCATTAAATAGAAAACATTTATAAGATGCTTGTTGTGTGCAAAGGTCTAAACTAGGCACTTACTACAAAAGAAACTTGATTTATCTTAGAGAAAGCAGAGCTTGAATCTTATCTATATACAAATTTCCCACAGAAATTACCAGCCTAACATTTACTATGTTGAATGGTAAATTCACATCTTAGGGACTTCAGTTATATAGAATTTTTATAGCAATATTCACTCAAATATTAGATGATTTAATGTAGAAATGGAAAACTGTCTCTTAAAGATTGTTCAGATTTCTCCCTAGGTCCCAAAACTACCTTAGTCATTGCTTTGAAGGAGAGAAAAGAGATAATAAATGTGTTTTGGATGATGTCACACAATAAGCTTTTAAGACAAATATTTAGAGAAACATGCAGAGCTTAGGAAGTGGGTTGTTTTTAAAACTTCATGTCATTTCCAGGTTAACTTTCTCATTATCATGGTGCACTTGCTTATTTCTGAAAAACAGAGGGTGCACTGAGACCTTCAAGCCTTGTACTTGCTAATCTGTACATGGTATGTCTTTAGCACAGAACTGACTCAGTATCTGCATAAGGGCAGAACATCAGGGCAGCCCAGCATGGAGCTGAGGCTAACTTTAATTTGGAATCCTAAGTGAGCTCCCTCAGCAGGATGTCTGAGCTCACATCACCTGCCCTTGTCAATCTTGTTGCCTTTCCTTCCAATTCTATTTCAGATGAGACTCCCAAAGAATCATGGGGGAATTCTGCCATCCTCAGAGGCTGGGGAAGTTCAGCCTAATCTGAAAGCCAAATTGGACTAGGAGCTTCATGTTTTGAAAAGTAGCTGTGAGGGCTTTTGGTGCTTCTATCTGTAACAACCATTTTCTACTGGGATGTCAGTATATTCAATTATCTAAGTGTTTCACAGTCTTTACACAGTAGGTTTACTGTGTCCTGCAATAGGAGATCCCAGCAAAGGAAGACCTTCAAAGTGCCAGAGACAGCCATATCTTTTGACACTGTACCTAGTCTGCATTTCTATATTCAGCACAGCCTAGCAATTGCTACCACACCTATGTTTTATGACATTTCAAGCCCCTTCTAAATGCCACTGCCTATAACAACACATCTATCAATAACTATCACAGTCATGAACTTGTAAGGGTACAGGGCCAGATAAAGCAAATGAGAACAAGTACAGAGATACCCATTTTTCTTTCCCTTTATACCATCATATTTCCTTAAAACACAAAACTATCATCGATTGTATGTTACAACTTGGCAGAAACTGTATAGGCTGAAGATATATATGTCAATCCTCTGATCTTGGAATCACTATACATTTCATGCCTTAGATAATGAAAACTTTGAGATGTAATGTATTTGAATAATTCGTGCTACAAATATCACACATTTGGGGCTGATGATGTAGTTCTGCAGTAAAGCAGCATTTGTTTATCATGTAGAAGGCCCTGGGTTCGATCCCTAGCAAGTCTAAAACAGATAGATAGATAGATAGATAGATAGATAGATAGATAGATAGATAGATAGATAGATAGATAGATAGATGATAGATAGATA
Source organism: Peromyscus maniculatus bairdii (assembly GCF_049852395.1). Lineage (NCBI taxonomy): Eukaryota > Metazoa > Chordata > Mammalia > Rodentia > Cricetidae > Peromyscus > Peromyscus maniculatus. The sequence continues at coordinate 102,903,462 of NC_134853.1, forward strand.
GATAGATAGATAGATAGATAGATAGATAGATAGATAGATAGATAGATAGATAGATGGATGGATGATAGAGATAAATAGGCAGATCCACATCCAAACTGCCCAACTCAGAACCTATGTTTATATGTGTTATTCTATGTTGTTCCCACTCCTAATCTTTTGTCTTCAAATATTCAGAAGTTAAAGTTGGCATTACTTTTCCATTCCAAGGAATGTGACTGTTTTAACTTTTCTCAGGAAATGTTTAATGTCATGTGGATAGAGAAACCCTTTCCTTACTGAAGTTTCCTGACATCATGTTATCATCTAATTTTTTATTATCCATGTCTAAAACCAACACCATATTTTCTTAATCTTCTGCATGCAGTGGGACACACTGAGTACGGGACAGCTCTTTAATCCCACCTCACAGTGCTCATTGGTAAACTATAAACAGATCTCTCCAATACTCCTAAAAATTCAGTCACTAGAAACACAGGATAATTTCCTGATATATGATCCACCATCTTAAGCCTGTATGGATCCAGCTCACTGAAGATTTTAATAGTGCTGGATCTCTTTAGAATCAAAGTCCCTTTAATGAACCTTGATTTGATTTGTGAACCTTATCAACAGGTCCACCAAGTTTGGAAGCAGAGTGTCATTCCTGGTCCACCTTTGCACAGACAGTGCCACAGATGGTGTCCCCTGGGGCAGTTCATCTTCATCTGGCAGTCCCTTCTGCAGAGAAGTTCTATGATAGTCAGACTAGATCATACAGAAGGACATGTGAAGCTGGATCTCCTTCACTCTACACCTAAAAGAAAACCCTCGTCCCCTTCCATGAGCATTGTTATTTTTTTGGTCGCTTGATGTACCTTTTGATTCATGGTCAAACATTTGTCATGCTTATATGTTTTTCGGGAATTTCATAGGAAGATCCATAATAACCTACTTTGATCATTTAATATTTTATAGGACACATTTTTTTATATTATTATTTACTCTCATTATTCCTTTGGTCTAATAATTTCATCTTCACCTTTTAAAAGTCACAGGAATATGTCCATTTTACCCTGTTTAAATATTTTAGGATAAGATTAAAAATTCATGAAGATAGAAAAGCTCAAAACCTTTTAAATATAATTTTATTACATGTATTTATTTATGTGTGTGTGTGCACACACTCATGCTTTGGCTCATATGTGAAGGTCAGTAGACAACTTTCAGGAGTTGGTTCTCTGCTGCGGAATGTCATTCTGTATGCTGTGAATGTGTGTTGCTCTGACTTGTTGATAAATAAAATGGTGATTGGCCAGTAGCCAGGCAGGAATTATAGGAGGGATAAGCAGACAAGGAGAATTCTGGGAAGAGGAAGGCTGAGTCAGGATTCACCAGCCAGACATAGAGGAGGCAAGATGTGAAGGCAGAACTGAGGAAAGGAACCAAACCACGTGGCTAAACATAAATAAGAATTATGGGTTAATTTAAATGTAAGAGCTAGTCAGTAATAAGCTTGAGCTAATGGCCATACAGTTCATAAATAATAAAAGTCTCTGTGTGTTTACCTGGGTTTGAGCAGCTGTGGGAATGGCCGGTGAGAGGGAATTGTCCTGACCACCAGCCCAGGACACAGGAAAACCATTGGACTACAGTTCTTTTCTTGTACCAGGTCCCAGGGATAGAACTCAAGTAGTCAGGCTTAGCAGCAGTTCCTTTCACCTTCTGAGCCATCTTGTAGGCCCTTTAACAACTTTTCAACATACATCACATTACATAATCTTATCACATTACATAAACAATACATGATCATTATGAAGTTATTAAATAATGTAGATCATCTGAAGGGCATCAAAAGAGAAGACAAATTAGCAGCGATTATCAGAAAGAGGAAAATTGAGGATATCAATAATCCCATATCAGGGAATGCACTGTTTTGTAGCTTGGCTCCTTCAATACATTAGTATAAAAATACATGATGTCTATGTTCATATTTTGCTTTGGTTTTTGTTTATTGTTGATTCATTCTTTTTTGTTTGTTTGTTTGCTTGTTTTTTGTTTGTTTTTTAGTTGTTTGGGGCTTTTTGGTTTTGTTTGTTTGTTTGTTTGTTTGTTTTGAGATAGTTTCACACTTTGTAACCAAGCCTAACCTTAATCTCACTATGTAGCCCAGGCTGTTCCTGAACTCATATTCTTACACATGTGGATTATTCCCCAAAGCTGGCTACATTCCTTTTGATGTATATATAATTAATTATTTTTGGAAATTTATATTGTGTTTGACTTCACTTCATATCTTAAGGCAGAGTCTCTTAGTTGAACCCAGAAACTCACCAATATGACCAGTGTAACAGCACTGAGATTCCATCTCTACCTTCTGAGCCCTGGAAATGCAGGCAGGCTGAGGAGCCTACCCAGAATGTCCATGGGTTCTGGAAATCCAAACTTTACACTTGCAAAGCAAGTGCTTTATCCACACCACCATCTCCCCGTCCCATATTAATTTGTATAGAGTATTACAATGGCCGACCTTGTAGCTGATTCGCATTTCAATCGTTATCTTATACTCACCCAGGCACACCCTTAAAGAATTAAGAGAATCATATTTCTTATATAAAGATGCTTACGTGTGTGTCCACTGGATGTGTGGGGATGTACCTGTGAACCTCAGTGCTTCTTAGTTATTTCATTGTACCATTTTTTACATATTTACAAACAAAAATCAGAAATGAATATCCATGCATGTCTGTGAGAATTTTAGCATATGTCCTATGTGAAAAGTAGAAGCCGTCTAGTCACATTTCTCAGATTAAGTGAGACTTCTAAGGCAGGAGCCTGTCCTCGACAGGGATTAGTTCTCACTCATAGCCCAGTGGCCCCCGGAGTCTTATTTTCCCATTATAATTCATTAACAGCTTTAAGCTACTGCCTTCTTGGACATTTGCTACTGGTGAGCATCCATGGGTCTTGGGCCTTCAGGCTTTCTGTGTGCTGGGCCAAGTGCCATGCTTCCCTCATGACCACCCAAGGCTGCTATTCCTTCCCAACTGAACTGCTCAAGTGGAAATGACTGTTCACAGCACACCTCCAATTTCATTTCAGAGTTACTTCTGGCATCATTACCTACAATGGTCCGGAGCGCTTCTGCGTGCAGTTGCAATAATGCTTCAGAACATCCTGAGATGGCTTACTGCTGTGGTGGAGATGCCTCCGTGATGCTGAGCTCCGAAATGGTTATTTGACCTTTGTTTCTCATGGGCACAAAAGAAGTCTTGTGTTCACATCTATTGTACACTTCACAGAGAAATCAACTACTTTTTTTTTTCTTCCAAGAAAAGAACCCCGCTGTCCAGGCCTTTGAACCTTCTCCCTCAGGCGTGGAGGGGATGCCCCTGTCGACTGCCCCACCCTGAAAGTGGAGCTTCTCCCACAGCTGGTCCATGCCTGTATTGCCTCCATATGCTGCTGGGAAACCGTGTCTTGAAATCAAGTGATAAAGTTGCACTTCTGTTTCCAATGGCACTGGTCCAGCGAGGGAGACTGGCAGCTTTGTGAGTGGCTTCCCAGCCGACCGGGTCGCCAAGTACAGCAGTGCAGCTGGGACGTGTTTCCTCAAGAGTGCCCGAGACTGTGGTTAGCTTCAGATTCCTGCAACTGCGACAGGAAAATGCCTGCATTTTAGCCGCAGTCACTAACAAATTACAGCCAGCTCCTGACCCCATTATGGAAATGCAAGCTCACGTGCCCAGGAGTCCCTAGCTAATGCTGCTGCTCAGTCATTTCCAACATATTTCTTGTCAATCAGACTACACGGCGCACGGGGTCTTCTCTCAAAGGCATCACAGTTAAAGGATTCAGGGGCCTTCCTTCCAGGGCCAAGCAACGCCTTCTCCCCGTTATTTATTCTTTATGAAATCCTCTTCTCTTTTTTTCTTGCTCCAGGAAAAGACTCAGTCCACAAAGGCAAGACATTATCAGACTCAATTCTCAAAATGGAATACCCCTTAAGTGTGCACTGAAGTCTTAAGTCTGCTGGAGCGTGTGTGTGTGTGTGTGTGTGTGTGTGTGTGTGTGTGTGTGTGTGTGTGAGAGAGAGAGAGAGAGAGAGAGAGAGAGAGAGAGAGAGAGAGAGAGAGAGAGAGAGAGAGAGACCTGAGAGGAGCAACCAATCAGAAAGCCTTCTCAGCAACTTCAATGCAAGAAGTTAATTGCAGGCGGCCGTCCTCTTTGTGGGTACAGTAGTCAAAAAGAAAACACATCAGAGTCCAGAGCACAGCTGTACGCCCATCTTCCTAATGAAACAGAGAATCAGTCCTCTCCTCGGAGGGCTTGGCCTCCTGGGCCAGTCTCCACTATCTGCTCTTAGCAGATTGGATTATTTCTTCACGCTGAGGCCCAAGCCTAGCCGGCTCTCTTCCCAGCTTGTTTGCTGGCTTGCCTGACCGTGAAGCATTACCCCTGGCAGATCTCGGCAGGCTCTGTGCACGTCTCTCCACTGAGGAGGTGGGCTCAGCTGTGTGTCCTGCAAAAGGCTGTGCAACAGAGGCAAGCTAGTGCAAACTACAGCCCCCATTGCCTCAGAGGGACGTTTACAAAGAAGGGAGAATAGAAGAGTCGGGCACGTGGTAGACACCGAGGAAAACCCAGCCGCCATGACAGGATTGGGGGGTGCTGTTTCTGTTACTGCTGCAGAGGATTCCGGGGTGGGGGTTTCCGAGCAGAACAAAAGCCTGCTGGTATGTGGACTGAACTCCATTTTCTGTGTGAGTCTGAGTAGAGAAAGATAAACAGAACCTTTCACCGATAGACATATTTTAGAGTTCAAGTATGACATGACGGGTCCAAAATAGATTCCACATGATTGGAGCGAATCCAGAACCTGCTCCCTGAATAGCAATCAGTGCTGGAGGCTGAGCCGGCCCGCACCATCATCACATAAAACAGGGAAAATCTGCAAATCCCACACAGCTGCCAGTGAGTAAGGACAGCCCATACCTGGAGCCTGGTGCTGCAGCTCTGTTTTCCAAAATTACCCAGCTTAGCTCAAATTGAGAGTCTCTTTGCCTTTCTACGAATACCTTAATGAACACTCAGAACTTTACAACAGCTTTCTCTCCATGAATTTTCTTTTCAAACGAGAGATTCTGCTCTTTGCAATAATACTCTGTCAGGCAGAACTAATGACCCGCGGGCTTCATGCTAGGTTGTTTTCATGGAAAGTTCCTCATAACTTGAAACCATATAGGTCTTAAGCACCTCAGAAGGAGAGAACCAAATTCCAGGGTTCCTGAATATGGTCACACAGGATAGGATTTTGACCGGTTTGGGAGAGTTCTCTCAGAACAGTGGTAGACTTCTTTAATGTGATGTCACTGACTTGTTTTGATAATAAAAGGAATATAATCTAAAGCAGGCAGAGGAGAAAGAAAAAAGTTTACAAGACAGATGGACTTCATGAGGGCTAATAATGACCTCTTGTATTTGTAAACAACTTTCTTCCTTTAAAATAGCCACCACTAAGACTACAAATCAGGTCCTCCACATTTAATTAATGTTTTTCATAGTTAAGAAAACTTTAAAGTATGTATAATTCCATGGGTCCACTATAGGTCAGCATTAACCCAAAAACTAAGCTCAAGAGGCCCTGCTGTTCAATACACATCTGAAACACAGTCAGACGGTGAAGGTTTCCGTCTGCTGCCTTTCGGAGCCACATTTCTGTGAAAGCAAGAAAAGTGATAAATGGAAAATTCAATGCTTATGGAGGGACATCTGGTACAGCATGTGCCACCACTGCCCTCCAACTGGCCAGGAAGCTAGCATTTAAACATGATAGGGAGGATACAGTGGTTTTCCACCTCTGTGTTGAGAAGTCCCTTCATTGTTTAGATGTTTCCATGAACATTTGAAATGGAGCGACTCTTACAAGGGCACATCACGGCTCCTTCTGTTTCAAATAGTTCTCTTTGGTTATATTGGCATTGTTTTTTAGGAGCTGTCAAAAAAGATCAGCAGTTGAGAATCTTTACAGGTTATTTCAATAGACAGAAAAAAATGAAAACAAAATGATGACGAGCCACTCTTTTTCTTGGAATCATGGTATGATGAATGTAAATCCTAACCACACAAACAGTATTCTGGTCACCTCAGAGTTTTGCTCCTCCTGATACTATTTGGGAGTGTATGCAAGTACTATGTGCACTTATCCAAAAATAGGCCAGTGGTGCCATACTGGAGTTTAGTCACTAAGGTTACACACTAATCGTTAGTTAGTTTATTGCAAAGCATTGATTCATAATTTTCAAATGAGGCATGACATTACATAGTTATAATCTTAGGGCTCAAAGCAACCCTTGAGGGTCATCTGGCCTTGTCCCTGCCTTCCAAGAATTCAGGTAGACAAAGCACTGGACTTTCAAAGAGGCAAACTGTCTTGTTCAATTTTACCCAACTAGTTGAGGAGATTCGACCTCTTGTCTTCTTTTCCAAGCACAATTGTCTGTGTGGGAAAAAAAAAGATCCAACCTCTTTAAACCCATATAAACAGAAAGCAGATTAGCCATTTTCACAGGCAGGGGGAGAACTGAACTCCAAAGAGCACAAAGTTTTCTTTTAAAGTGATGACAATGTTCCAGAACTAGATAGTGATGATTGTGACTATGCTAAACACACTTGAACTGTCCACTGTAAACACCTCAAAGGGTGACTTTTATCTTAAAACTACAGTGTTACTGTGAACTACTCACTTCTCTGTCTCCTCAAATTTTTTTGTGTGATTTAAGTTCAGGGTCATGCCCCCTGTGTCTTTGGCCTTTCATTATCCAGCTAGCTATATGCTTAATAAATTCTTTTTTTTTCTTTTTTTTAAATTTTATTTTACAATACTATTCAGTTCTACATAATAGCCACAGATTCCCTTATTCTCCCCCTTCCTGCCCCCTCCCCTTTCCCCCAGCCCACCCCCCATTCCCACCTCCTCCAGAGCAAGGCCTCCCCCGAAAACTGAGATCGACCTGATAGACTCAGTCCAGGCAGGTCCAGTCCCCTCCTCCCAGATTGAGCCAAGCGTCCCTGCATAAGTCCCAGGTTTCAAACAGCTAACTCATGCAATGAGCCCAGGACCTGGTACCACTGCCTAGATGCCTCCCAAACAGATCAAGCCAATCAACTGTCTTACCTATTCAGAGGGCCTGGTCCAGTTATACTTAATAAATTCTGTTGGGTCCTTCCTGGGTTGGTTTGAATGAGAATGATCTCCATTGGTTCATGTATTTGAATACTTGGTTGCCTGCTGGTGGAATTATTTGCCAGGAGGTTTGTCACTGGGAGTGGGCTTTGAGGCTTCAAAGGACTCATACCATTCCCAGTGAGCAATCTGCTTCTAACTTACAGACCAAGATGTGAGGCTCAGCTCTTCCTGCCACCATGCCTTTGCTCTGCCATCATGGTTTCTAACCCTATGAAACTATAAGCCCAATTAAAAGCTTTCTTTTATAAGTTTTCTTGGTCATGGTGTTTTATCACAGCAATAGAAAAGTAACTAAGATGCTTCCTAAAAAAAATACTATAACCATTATTAGTTGAAAGAAAATATTTTCATCAATGAGTTTACAGTACTGCTGTACATTTTGTCTAACCTGCTTCATTATATTACAAAGTTCACATAAGATTTTCAGAGACCTAAATGGGCTAATTAGGTTCCTAGAAGGAAATGGGGGGTATATTTCAGTCAATAGTATGCCCAGTAGAACGCTCCCCAAAATATATCCTCATTAAATATTTTCTAGCATTGAAGGATGAATCTTCTGGGATCTGGAAATGTTGCAAAGGGATGTTCTCTCACAAAATTAGAATGACTTCCAACCCATCTGCAGAAACAGTTGTAGTTGAAATTTTTTCTTTGGGCCACCAACCAGATCCCAGATAAAGACACAGAGACTTATTAATTAAGATTGCTTAGTCTTAGCCTAGGCTTGTCCCACTAGCTCTTTTAACTTAATTTAACTGGTTTCTAGTCATCTACATTTTGTCTTGGGGCTTTTTACCTTTCTTTCATTCTGTATGTCCTGCTTTCCTGCTTCCTCCTTGTCTGTCTGTCTGGCCCCTGTTGTCTCCTTTTCTTTCTTCCTCAAGCCTAAATTCCTCCTCCTACTTACTTTCCCTGCTGGGAAGTTCCACCTATACCTACTCCCTCACTATTGGCCATTCAGCTTTTTATTAGACCAATCAGGTGCCTTAGGTAGAAAACAACAACACATCTTTACATAATTAAACAAATGCAACAAATCATACATAGTTAAACAATTATTCCACAATGTAAACAAATGCAACACATCTTTACATAGTTAAACATTCCACAATGAACAGTAAATATCATTTTAGAAGATCCTAATTTTATGCGGTCATTAAGACCACTGCCCACAAGAAAGGTGCTGCATTATGCCAAAACAGCTAATACTGAGTGCTCAGTTTCAGCCTTGCACTGTTACTTTCTCACACCATAGAGCAGTGTGAGCCTACTGACTTAATGTGTGCCAACTCCTCACCATTGATGCCTGTCCTTTTAAAAAACCTCTTTCTGAATGGAAAAAAAATCAATTAACTGAAAAGAAAAACAATTGGCTATTTAAATGGAAGTGCTGAAAGTAACATCATGAAGTATTTGTCTTTCTGAGATGGTTTGGTTTTGTTTACTATCATGTCCTCAAAGTGTATCCATGCTAATTCTGACGAGATTTTCTCCTTCACTAAAGATGGCTTAACATTATGCAATATTATAAATGCTTATGTAATGCCACAGTTCCTTTTGGTAGACTAACAATTTTCCACATCATGGTTATTTTTTAAAGATATGGATAAATATTATACCAACAAAAGACACAAACTTTTGTAGATGGAATCATATGTTCCTTAAGAATGAAAATAATAATAATAAAATTTAGAAGTAATTCACATACAAGATATAATGAAAGTGATTATGCATATTACTTTATCTCATTATTTTTAATTTCTAAAAAACTTTTAGGTACATTTAATTATAACTATATACAACTAAACTATGAACACACTGTAATCTTAAAATATGGACATTTTGTACTCTTCCACATTCCTAGGTATAAGTAGTACATGTTCAGTACCTGGCTTTCCATATATATAATGTATATATAGTTAGATTGATAGAGTATTATAAATTTATTAATGCAGAATTTCACAATACAGTTTGCATACCATAACAAGATATATGTAAAATATGCTATTTTTTGCCACTTCTAAAGAACCAGTTGATCCTCAATGTGGTGGTTTGAAAGAAAATGGCCCCCAAAGGGAGTGGCATTTTCAGGAGGTGTGGCCTTGTTGCAGTAGATGTCGTCTTATTGGAGGAAGTATGTCACTGTGGATGTGAGCTTTGAGGTCTCATATATGCTCAAGCCACTCCCAGTGACAGAGTTCACTTCCTGTTGCCTGCACATCAAGATATAGAACTTTCAGCTCCATCCCCAGCACCCTGTCTGCCTGCATACTTCCATGTCCTACCATGATGATAATGGACTGAACTGTAAGCCACCCTATTAAATGTTTTCATTTATAAGAGTTGCCAAGGTCATGGTGTCTCTTCACAGCAATAGAAACCAAACTAAGTTACTCAATGACTCATTGAGATTTTCCTGACTCTTTCGGCTATATCCAATTTTTGGTTATAGATGGACAAATGGGCATGGACCAGTGTGGATATTGGTTAATACTGGTATTTACATTAAAGGGTAAAGCCAGAAGTGAAACAAGGAAACATTCTCAGACTTCCCATGATTATCTATGATAAAATCTTTTTACTAAATTGAAGAGTAGATTTTGACTAATAGAGATGATTGTATTTTTCCATGCTATTTACAAGTATACTGTATATAACAAAGAACTTCCACCTTTTGAGTCAAAGGGTGTAAATATATTCTCAATATCCTAAATAATAATAAAATGTGAAATGATTCAGAAATAACTTTGTTAGGCTCATACTTTATATGTCATATATATTTTAATTGTGAGTTTACAGAATATAATTTTAATTGGTAATACCAATTAAATTGGTAATTAAATAATTTTAATTTAATAGCAATATAATTGGTAGTAAAGCTACCAATATCAAACTGAAGTCTCAATTAAGATACAAAAGTTATTTGAGAAAAACAAAAAGGATTTTTGAAGTGGAAACTAGAAAACAAAATAGTAGTTTAGATCAATTATAAAATCAAGTGATAAAATATGAGGGAGCAAATCCAGTAAAGAAAAGAAAAAGGACATAATAATACCAAATTAAGATTAATAAAGAGAAGGTTAAGAGCAGACTTAAAAGATTTAAGTATGTTGAAGATAATCGTAGAATAGTAGGAAAATGTGATATACTCAAACAGCCCCAAAGCTATAGTGTATATAGGATGAAACTGCCCAAAGGAAAATTAAAATAAATCAAAGCACTTCCCTAAAATGCTTTTAAACCAAATGTGTTATCCAATGAGATTCCTCACATTTTCAGGGAACAAATAATTTCCACACAGAGTAAACTCCATTTTAGATCACAGAAACAGACAGAAGTTTTAAATTTAATTTTGGAATGCTGACATAATCATCCCAATAAAATATTACAAGAAAAACCCCACAAGCTATAGCATGTACATTATGAATATTCTTTTTGATTATAAATATTGAAGGAAAAAATCTAAATAAATAAGGAAATTAAGTGCAATAACAAAGTAGCATAACCCATTATGATCACATGCAATGCTAGAAATTACAAAAAAAATTGTTTCTTATTGGGAAATTTTCTAATATAAACACAACATATTGGTCACACAAATAAAAATGAATCATCAGCCTAGAAGATAAGCATCAGGCAATGATAAAATTTATAGCAGTAACAATAAAAAACAAAATCCCCAGCAAACTATAAATATAACATCTTAACGTGATTTGGACTGTTCATCAAAGGCAGATTCCCCTATATCTTAATACTGTTGTGGGTCTCAGGTTTTGGATACCCAACCAGCAGCATTAGCAGCACCTGGAAACATGAAAAGCATGCCAATTCTGTGAATCACTCAAGTCCTAATAAATCAGAAATTGGGTAAGGTCTCTGTAGTGTGTGGAAAAGCTTAAGTGGGGCTGGAGTGTAGAACACTGGTGATGTGAAGGTGATAAGGGGGAAATGGCAAGAGGGAGATTTAGACAGAGAGGGGGGTCAGAGAGTAAAGCCAAGGGCCAATGAGGGGAGGGAGATAAACCACACTAAAGCCATTTGAAAAAGTCAGGGGGAAATCAACTAAATCATAAGCCTTCCATTAGATCTTTTAGAGTTGTGGGACAATGGGTCCCATAGACCCCCCAACACATTGTAGGTTGTTACCATTGTTCTTGGTTATTATTTTAATTACTTTTCTGGTACTGTGATAAAACATTGTATCCAAAAGCAGCCTGAAGAGGAAAGGATTTCCTTCAGCTTACAACTCTCAGGTCACACTCCATCATCCAAAGAAATCAGGGCAAGAGCTCAAGAAAAGAACATGGAGGCAGGAACTGATTGGGAGGCCATGGCTTGTTCCTCATGATTTGCTCAACCTGCCTTCACATAGCACCCAGGACCATTAGCCTAGGGATGGCACTGTGCACAGTGAGCTGGGCCTACCCACATCATTCATAAATAATGAAAACACCACACAGGCTTGCTTACAGGCCAGTCTGGTGGGGGCATTTATTCAACTGAGAGTCGCCCTTCTCAAACAACTCAAGAGTGTTGTTACGTGTCAAGCTGACAAAAATTTAGCTAGCACAGTTACCCTCCAGTACTTGACAGTGAGACTCTATTGCTGAAGACACTACATATTTGAGTTATATGAAGAATTAGATGGGTACTGACATGGAAGCTTCATCCCTACTGGCTAACTTTTCTAGTTCTAGAAAGTGCTGGGCACGCTACTGGAGGAGAAAATTAATCATCAGTTTCACTCACCTATGAACACTCCAAGTTATAATAGCCATCTGCCTGACAAGCTATGCCCACTTGTGGCATGAATGTGAGAGAGGTAACCAACCATTTTCTGGTGAGATTTAAGTTCTACTCCATGAGATGGAACCCATCCCTGGAACTGTTCATAGAGCCAAAAACTTGTGGCCAGATAGGTCATAGGCCCTAGGGGGAAATCAACTAACTATTATTCTGCCAAATATGCATAGCATTAAAATGACTCTTAAGATTTGTTGCTAGAACCATAGATCAATATATTTCTCAACCGTCATCAGAGAAGCTTCTCTCAATAGATGACAATTAACAGAGAGAGCCACAAATGGTCAACGTGTAGAAAATAAGGGACTAAATGGGATGTCTATCTCACACTCCTTCCCTGGGGGCCAGGGATCTTAGCAAAAGAGAGAGTGGGAAAATTATAAGAACCAGAGGAAGTAGATGAATTTACCATGTTGTTTAAAAAAACATCAAAACCAAAAAATCTCAGGGAAGGTGCATAAGTAATCTCCCATAGATTGTAACAAAAAGCAGAAGATGTGTGCAAGCTCAAGCCAGACAAAATTCCAGTATGGAGAGGAGGGAGGTGAGTACACAGTCCCACCCTTAGATGAGGAATATTAGTATTTGATAGATACTGAGAAAAACAAAATTAATATTCTTTAATGGTGTGACTCCTAGTATGCTGATCAGGGTAGTCCCCAAATCCCAGAGTAGTTGGCCAACACAAACTGAACACCATGGAGAGGGAGGGGAAAGAGGGTGGGGAATGAAGTTGGATAAATAGGAAGATGGGGATAGATACTGGAGTATATGAGAGAGAGAATATGACCAAAATACATTGTATAAAATTCTCTAAGAAATCATAAAATTTTATTTTTTTAAATTTATATATGTATATATAAGGAACAATATTTAAATTGGGGTTACCTCATACTGGAAGATAATATTCCTCCTAAAAGACATAGACTTTCAAATAAAAAGCCCAGAGCCAGATGTGGGTAACCTCCCTATGAGTTGCTCATGATGTGGGTCTAAGAGACCCCCAAAACAATACAGGCTATTATCGTTGCTCTTGGTGCCCTGCCAGAACCCTGGGGCAGATCCTAAAGTGGAAAACATTGCAGACCCAGTCTCATGAATTGGAGAAATCAAGCAGCAATAACCTGGAAATCTCCTCGCTCAAAGCTAGCTTTTGTAGCATCAGAAGGTGTTATGCAGTCTTAACATGTATGTGAGGAGAGGAAAGTTATAAACAGACCTACATAGCTGTAGCCCTATGAACTTCAACAATGTCTAGCCTGGCAAGATATGCCCAATAGTGCAACAGTGGTACAAATGTCTCGGGTGTAACCAACTACTGTCTGAGTGGATTTAAGGCTCATTCAATGGAAGGAAATTCATTCCTGGCACTAGAATTGTAGACAAGTACCTGTTGCTGGAGAAGTTAGAGACCCTATGGGAAAACATACTACTATCATTTTGCTAAATTCATATAATGTCCAATTGACTTCTAAAACCTGCCTTTATACTGATAGAGCTCACCCCTCATCAAAGAAGCCTCTTTTTGCAGTAGAGGTTATTATAAACAGCTACAATAGGTTAAGTATAAAGAAGTGATTGTGTAATAGTAATGCGCAGATGGGACATTTACTACACACCCCTTTTCACAAAGGTTGGGAGAAGATCATAGAAGAGTAGGTAGACAGAGGACCAAGAGCCAGAGAATTAAGAGGACTGCTTGGAAATAGTGTCTCTTTGACATAACAGGGGTGTTGCACCCATGAACTCTCAACAGCTATGGTTGCCTCTACAGGACCTGTGTAAGATCAAACCAGTCAATATTCCAGCATAGGTGCAGGAAGGCTTCACAAGGCTCTACTGCTAGTTGAAAAACAATAGGCAGTCAGTAAATTCTGTGGAGGGAGGAATCAGTTTTCTTCAGTGATGAGATCCCTTGATAGGCTGATAGGTGATCATCCCTATTCCCTTATGATACAGGCAGAACTTATTGAACTCAGTATGCTATCCATTATTTTAAATAAAAGAACAAAAGAATTTGAGACGGCTACAGAAGGAAACCTGAGAAGATTTGGAGGTGGGCATGAGGAGTGGATATGACTAAGATGCATTATAGTCAATGTCCAAAATTCTTAAATAATAATAATATCAATCTCCAAATAGTGTTGAGCTATGATTGACACATATAGACTACTGAGAGTTGTCAGAATTTTAGTAATTTTGTATTATAGCATTATTAAATGTAGCTATTATTTAAACTCAAATCCATAAACTTGTAATACACATGTGCACATATGTATACACATGTGTATATATATATATATACACACACACACACACACACACACACACACACACACACGTGTGCGTGAGTGTGTGTGCGCGCGCGCGTGTGTGTGTGTGTTGTGGAATATTAGTTTAAGATGTGTTACATACATTCATGCTGTGGAATATTTGTTTAATGATGCAAAATGTGTTGCATTATTTTATGTTGCATTTGTTTATCTATGTAAAGCTGTGTTACTTTGCCTGCCTAAAACACTGAACAGCCAATAGCTAGGCAGGACGAAGAAATAAGTGGGGCTACCAGGCAGAGAGAATGAATAGGAGGAGAAATATAGGCTCAAAAGAAGGGCAAGGGCAAAAAAAGGAGGAGAGGAGCATGCCAGGGTCGGCCACCCAGTCACACGGTCAGCCATGAAGTAAGAAGGAAAGAAGGTTATAGAATAAAGAAAAGTAAAAAGCCCAGAGGAAAAACATAGTTAAAGAGAAGAGGGATAATTTAAGTTTAAAAAGCTGGCTAGAAATCAGCCAAGCTAAGGCCAAGCATTCGTAAGTAAGAATAAGTCTCCATGTATTTGATTGGGAGCTGGGTGGCAGGCCCCTAAAGAGCAAAAAAACCCAAGTTTATACATATGTGTGTGTCTGTATGTATAAGTATATAATGTAATAATCATATTATATATTATGTAATTATATATTACATATGTACAGTTCCTCTGTGTGAATTGTTTTACTTCGTATCATTGTTGCTTTTGGGATGACTGTATTGATTTAAGTCTGGCAGTCTTAGCACTTTACAGTGGTATGATGTGCATGTCTTCCTCACTCTGGCTTCATTGCGAACGTGCCATGATGAGAGAATGTGCAGTACAGAAGTCAGCAAGTGCTAAAATATATGGTATTATTTATTATTTAGATTACTGTCTACATGTGGATTTGCCTTTTTTTTTCTAAAAAGGGCTAGATAATAAATATTTTAAGCTCCATCGGCCCTCTCTATACCATGGCTATTTCTATAGTGTGAAAGCCACCACTGATGATATGTAAATAAACAAGTGTCATTATGTTCCAATGAAACTTTATTTACAGGGAGCGGCATTGGGTCAGATTGGCTTGTCAGCCATAATTTGCTGACTCCTGACTTAAGTTTTCGAAAGCAATGGACAAAATGGTACATGTTGTGAAAGAACTTGGTACATAGTGAGAAGCACAAAATAAATGGAGACCCTTTTTCCAGAATTAGAGACTTACCTGATCCAGCAAGGGAGTCCCTCAGTTAGTAGCAAGCCAGTTAAGTTTAAACATCTGTCTTCACTGCTTTGCTTAACTCTGTCTTTCACTCAGTGCATACAACACAGAAATGCCAAATGTCAACAAGTAATCACACGAATATGTTTATCAGCTGCAACCAGAGATTGGCTAAGGATACAAGAGTTTTCCAAAGGCAGATAAAAGCGTTCCATAACAATGAATCAGCATTGGGGAATTCACAATCATTTTGAGAATCACTAATTTAGACAACCTGAACAAATGAGAAGAAAACGAGGGGCTGGATCTATGGCTCAGTGCTTGCACACATGGGGACCTGAGTCTGGATTTCCAGCATCCATGTAAAAGCTGGATGTGGCTACGCCCATCTGTATTCCCAGTGATAGCACAGAAGGCTGAAATAGGTGGATCCCTAAAGCTCACTGGGCAGCCAGGATAGCCTAGGCAGAGAACTCCAGGTTCAGTGAGAAACCCTGCCTCAACTCAAAAGTTGGAGAGCAAAAACAAAGACACTTGATGTTAGCCTCTGGTCTCCATATTGACACACACGGGTGTGTGTATCTGCACACATGCACACACAGGGCTATGTCACACAGAAGAAAGACGGAGCAGGGGGAAGGAGGTAAGGCTTGCAAGAACAAAAAATAATTATTATTTTTAGAGGCCTATATTGTCTTTATAGAAAACCCAAGAGAATCAACTGAAAATTGAACAAAACTAATAAGAAACTGTCTACAGAGTGACAAAGAATAATGACAAAAGCAACAGAGTGCCTGTCAATCAGGAAAAGTCACTTAAAAAATACAATGGAAAATGGCAATATTTTCAAACCAAAGTCAACTCATATTATATAATCCTTAAAAGTTAGAAGAATATACATCCATGAGAGCAATTATGGAAATGGAGAAGATAAGAATAATTTGGAGATAGTTCAATCCACACATCAATAGAATTTGTGGGAAATGTGAGAATATAATTTTTAGCTTTCTTAAAATAATATAAAGAGTAAAAATTTAAGAGGAAATATTAATGAGAGAAAATGCAAAGCATTTAACATAATAGATTTTGAATGGATTAAAACCATCAAGTTTCATACAGGAAAGAAACACTGGAGCCCTGTACTTACACAATCAAACATTGGAACCAACCCAAATGGCCACTGATAAGATAATGGTTAAATAAGATATGGTACAATCATGTTGAGTACTTTGAAGAAATTAGTAACAATGAATAATGAAGACGGCTAGATGACCAAGTGAAAACAAAAGTAATTTAGAGAAAAACATGTATGGTGGAGTGATAACAGTTTTCTTTTACAGGTGCAATTTATAGGCCAGGTGTGGTAGCAAGGGCCTGTTATCCCAGCACTCAGGAGGCTGAAGCAGAAGAATTCAAGGTCAGCTTGAGCCATAGAGGAAAACTCTGTCTCAAATTCAAATAATAAAAAGTCTTTTTTATTATTTGTGGATGTGTATACCATATATAATCAACCATTAGTATGTCTTTGTGTTGATAGAAAAAAACAATTTGCATTCATTATAGATTATAAATTTAAAAAAAGTTCTCCTGTAAAAAAATTATTGGAGTTAAATAGCATAAGTTGTGAAAGGAGCTTAATGCGAATTGAATATGAATTATAACAGCAAATTGTAAACCTTTGCTCACACAAATAGCAATTAATTCATCATTTCTAGGAAAAGAAATACTCTTTTGAAGAAAAGTGGAGCAGACAAAATCCCAGAGAATGAAATGGAAAATTTTACCCCCGACTTACCTTCTGGTTTCACCATCTCCCTGCTGTGAGTCCTGAGCATTTCCTCAAGGCGTCACTTACAAGTGCTCAAGTAGGTATCTCCACCCATCCCACGCATTCTATATGTATATTGTATCCGTATGTTATGTGTACATATTTCCAGTAAATGGAATCACAGCATAGGTACTATTCTGTCATTTCATCTTTTAATTACTAATAAATTTTATGGACACAATCATCCACTTTATTCTTTTAAAAAAGTATGATATTTTTCAATTGCAAGTGTTACTGTGACTGATCTGATGAATATTTTGGCAATATCCGAGCATTGTTGCTATCATCAATGCCCAAAACAACATACTTGCTACATATATGTATTTTTTAAGCAACAGTTATGGAATGAGTGAGTGAAGTTCTGGGTGAATGTGTGTTATTGACATAGGTATGCCATATCAAGCCCAGGCTCAGAGGCATGGCCCAAACACAAATGTTGAGAAAATGGCCATCAGAGTTTCTCCCCTCAGATACTATGACTTGCTGCCTGCTTCTCTGAAGAGACTGCTCCTACGGAGATTAGCTAGTGGCCTCCTTATCCAGCTGTCTACTACAAACCCTGACTCCTTGTTTAGCTGTGAGCAATGACCCTGCCTCTCCTAGGTGCTGTGGTTCCTCCAACAGAGAGCCCAGGCCACCAGAGTCTTAGATTTTCTGTGTCATTTTGTCTTTTCTTTATTCTCTTACAGCCCCACTCAGGTCTGTTCCTGGGCAGAAAGACTCAGCAAACCATCATGCAACAAAGTTTCAGAGTACAGTTTTAGATATGAAATTACTTTGTCAAATGATACCTGTATTGTACATTCTAATAGATGTTTCCAATAAATCACAGGAGAGTTATACAACTCAAAGCCCACAATAAATGTATGGCCCTTTTTTTTAATCCTAGGAAATTTTTTTTTTTTTTTTGTTTTTTTCGAGACAGGGTTTCTCTGTGTAGCTTTGCGCCTTTCCTGGAGCTCACTTGGTAGCCCAGGCTGGCCTCGAACTCACAAAGATCCGCCTGCCTCTGCCTCCCAAGTGCTGGGATTAAAGGCGTGCGCCACCACCGCCCGGCTAATCCTAGGAAATTATTACCACATTTTTATCATTTCTAAGATTATTATTATTATTATTAAGTAAAATTAAACATTATTTTAATATTCAATTGTTTAAAGTTATGTTGAATATTTTTTCATAAATTTGTTAACTATATTTTCTGTGAATTATTTATTCATGTTCCTAGTTGTTTTTTAAGTTGTTTTCATTAGTTTATAATTTTCTTTCTCTAACAAAGAAATTAGCCTTTTATGCAGCATTGCATTCTATTTATTTTGCATTATATTGTAATAATTTGCATTTCTTTACATCATTATTATGATGGTGTGTTATTGTCACATTAGAAGTCTTAGTTTTAGATAAATTATAATTCCTCAAAAGAGCTTTTCTATCTAAAATAACCATAAATAGCAAACAAACTGTTCATAGGTTAGTCTGTTACCTTTATAGTTTCTTTCTGTAAATCACTTTATAATTTACTTTAATTTGTTTATGTTTTTTTAAAAAACTATGTAGGGATTCTACTTCTGCTAACTTTTGAAACCTGAGCATCCCCTGAGGTATATTTGTTTAAAATTTGGTCTCTAACCTAAGCTGCTGTTGGAAGTAAGGCCTAGAGAAAGGCAGTGAAGTCCTAGGGGAGCAGCCTTGAAAGAGATGTTGTGCCTTTAGTCTCTGCCTTAATCACATTTACAAAACACCATGATCAAGGCAACATAGAAAAGGAAGCATTGAATTGGGGGCTTGTACTTTCAGGGTGTTAGAGTCCAGGATGGTGGAGCAAAGGTGTAGTGACAGGAACAGCTGAGAGCTCACGTCTTGATGTACAAGTTGTAGTAAGAGAGGGGCTGGGAGGGGAGACGGAAAGAGAAACAGAGAGAAACACACAGAGAGAGGGAAAGAGAGACAGAGAGAAACAGAGACACACAGATATATATCTGAGAGAGAGAGAGAGAGAGAGAGAGAGAGAGAGAGAGAGAGAGAGAGAGAGAGAGAGAGAATATGGTACTAGTCTTTTGAAGCCTCAAAACTCACCCCAGTGACAGACCTCCTCTGATAAGGTCATACTTCCTAATTTTTCCCAAACAATTTTACCAGCTGGGAATATTCAAACATAAGAGCGAGGCCATTCTCTTTCAAACCACCAGTTCCCACATCTTTCTTTCTGCCTCTATGCCACCATGAGGCAAAGAATCCTTCCCCACTGTCTGATGCCACCATGAAATACTACCATGCTATTAGTCCCAAGCAAGCTACAAGTGATTGTGGATGGATACATTTGAAAACATAGTCCAAGATGAACTATACCTCCTAATCAATTGATTTAATTCAGATATTTGTTACAGCAATTGGAAAGCAGATGAATATGATTTCCTTCTCCTGACATTTATTCACAAGACTAGGAGCTCTTTGGAAAAGAGAGTATCAGAACTCCTGCACCACAGTGGTTTCTATGGAGTATGGATTATTTTTATAATCATGCATTCATATCAAAATTATGATCCATGCTAGAGATGAAGTATATGCGATGCTAAATGAAAACTTAGTACCATGGTATTCATAAAGATGTCCTAAAGCCTTTGAATAGAAAGAACAAAGGATGAAAAAAGAGGTTTGATTGTAGTAGGCAGGATACTGTGATAATAAAGTGCATGATGAAGTACTGCTGGGGGTTTGTGGTGATGAAAGCATGTCTGGATAACAGCAAGAACACATGTATGTGGGACTAAACCAAAAGAAGTCCCAATGAGATACAGATGAAGTGTTAACAATGCCCAGATCAGCAAAGGCCTTAAGGGTTAAGGTAAGAATTCCAATTTGTTTCTAAAGAGTTAAGAATTGGCTTGTTAATCAGTTTGAAATGGAGAATGCCTGGGCTGATGAGAGGGTTAAGCAAGTAAAGCTGCCTGCCAAGCAAGCCGGACAGCCTGAGTTCAATCCCCACATGCATGTAAAGGTAGAAAGAGAACTAACTCCACAGAATTGTTCTCTTGTCAAATGTGCTGTGCCATGTGTCTAGCCCAACACACACATAGTAAGGAATATAATAATGTACAAAAAAATAAATGAAGAGTGACATAATCAGCTTTTTTGGTTTGGCAAAGATTACTCTTACTACAGCTGAGCAAATGAATAGGGAAAGGTCAATTTTGCCATGGCCCTTCTGAATAATGAAACAGATAAAAGCTGTCTTTTATGAAGTGCCCATTAAATGACAACTGCTTCGCATGAGTTATTGTATATCACCATAATAAACCTGTGGGTTAGGCATTACAGTGTTTAGTTTTTACTAAGCTAATGAAACAAGGAGACACTGGTATGAACATCTCCAGGAACAACCATGCATTTCTCTTCTATAACACAGCCCAGCCATGGTTCCAGCTCATCAGGGAGCAACAGCTCCATGCAGCAGCCCAGGGCTAAGAGCTTCTCCCTATAGTTTCTCCAAACTCTGTGCTTCATTGTACTCTTGTTCCTGTGCTGAAGTCCTCATTACCATGGCCAGGTCAGAGCCAAGAGGGTGGAAATGGTGCTGAAGATAGGCCCACTGCATTCATGGCTTTAGATCTGAACCAGTTTTTCCCATTTTGTCTACTAAAGAGATCTTAACCACATGGAAACACGATCCAGCAAGGAGAGCTGGGAAGTGTGTCAGCCTCTGAGCCCAGGAAGGATAGAAGAGCAGAAACAAATGAGTGGCTTCTGCCCTTGCTAGTGTAATTGCCCTTTTAAACATGGGGAAAGTACAGCTCCAAGAAGGCAATAACTTCCCCCAAGTCACACAAATGACCTGAAAGCAGCCCCAAGCACCTGTCTGCTGGGGATTTTCTGTATGCTGTGAATGTGTTGCTCTGATTGATTGATAAATAAAATGATGATTGGCCAGTAGCCAGGCAGGAAGTATAGTGTAGGCAGGATAAACAGAGAGGAGAATTCTGGGAAGTGGAAGGCTGAGTCAGGAGATACTGCCAGCCACCTCAGCCATGAGAAGGAATATGTAAAGTACCAGTAAGCCACAAGCCATGTGGCAACTTATAGATTAATAGAAATGGGTTAATTTAAGATATAAGAACTGGATAGCAAGAAGCCTGAGCCACTAGGCCAAACAGTTTAAATAATGTAAGTGTCTGTGTGTTTATTTGGGTTTGATTGGCTGTGGGCCTGGGTGGGACTAGAGATAACTCCAGCAACACCTGTCTATCTTGATCAAGAAACCCAAGTTTCTTGATCCCTTCCATGCTCTGAAGTTCTTCCTATGTCCTGACCTCACTGCCTGTCAGCTCTGTAGATTTGAAGAGGGGACAAATTTATGCATGTCTACCTTAACACCGTGGATTATAAAATGACTGCCATTGAATCAAAGGCAGCCTGCTGCCTGCTTGCTCAGTTGTAGCCAGACTCACCCTTTCACATGTTGTATATAGCTGTTTTTACAACAAAACAGCACAGTCACAATAGGACTCAAAACCCAATTCATTTATCACTTGGCCTTTGACAGAGAGCTTGATGCCCTTCATTGTAGACTGTCTTTGTTGATCAACACATTGTCCCCCTGGAACACTTGTTAGTCAATATAGAATACATATTCATAAGCTGAATGGGAAAAGCACAAACTCCCCACCTGTTCACTAAAGAGACCGGACAGCAACTCATCAAATCAAGTAAGAATTCTATCATGAATTTAAGAATTCTATCTTCCATTTAGGAAGAGAAATTAATGTTAAAATATGCATTTCAGATAGGACCAAAGAGAAGTAATATCAGTGCCACCATGGAAGGCAACAGAGTAACTGTGGGAATAACAAACACATTCTGGAGTGCTTCCCTTCATACAGTGTGGGTAAAATTTGCTAATACCATATGTTAGTCATACGCAGGGAGGCATGGTCTGACTCTGAATTTTGGAATTTTACCAGCAAACTTGACGATCTGAAGTGGCAGATTTGCTGAACTGCTTCTCTCCTAGAGGCTGAGGCTGAAGGTACTGTTGTGGGGGGTTGGGCGGGGGCGTGAGAGGGAAGCAAAGAGGCTGCTCTGCCTGCAGCTTGAGATGAGTGGGGCTGGACAGGGCACACTCTTGTCAATCTCAATCAGTCCCACATGCCCACAGTGGAATAGAGGAAAGTGCTCCTGCCGCCTTCATAGATATGCTTTTGTTAAATTGGATTTTAACAAAGAGCAATCTGATTGGCTGTCAAGCTATCCAGCTGTGAGATTAACAGGACCATATCCACTAATTGGAACTTGTTAGGTACATCATCATTCATTAAATCAATATGCCCATGAAAGGGAAGACCAGTGAGCAAGGAAATCTCTCAGTGGACCTAATTTTGCTCTCTCTTTTGGAATGGGATTCCAAATGGGCTCATTCTATTTAACTCTTTAAGCTATGGCTTCTACACAGTTCATACAGTCTTAGGTTCTTTGGGTCAAATTCAAGCCAGGGGAATCAAGACTTCTTTGTTGGATCAGTTCTGAAGCTGACTACTCACCTCCATTTAGTGAGTAGTACAGCTAGAGAAATGTTTTTTTCACAGACTGGAGACACATTACTGGACCACAGCATCTCACAAGAGCAGAACATGCATTTTCCCAGAATCAGGGTCAGTCTATGAAATATCCAAAGACATAAATAAGTGAATGACTTTACAGAGACCCCACTGAGCTTCTGGACTTCCTAAGGTCCATACTTCTTACAAAGCTTGTCCTTTAGCCAACTCTGGAGTGGAAGTCTGCTGATCTCAAAGCTATTAAAAAATATGAAAGAACACTGGTGTCTTTCTTTCTCAAATCCCTGCTTTAAAGTTTGAAGAGCAGTGGATGCAAATTTGAATAGAATTCCATTCCTTCTCTCTTTCTTGCAAAGCATCAGTGTGTGTCCTTGGTTTTCATTCCTGCCTCACCCCAACTCCCATTCCACTGGAAAACTTCAGGGCTTGAGTTATTATAGCATAATTCAAGCTCAGATGCCGGAGGGCTACTTGGCCTTCAGGTTTGCGTCTTGATGCATGAAAGGCATGAGTTATTACACAATAATTCACGTCATGTCGTGTCTTATTGCTTAATTAACTTTCCTATCACAGTGACACATTTTTGCATCAGCAAATGTGGTGCCTTCATAGGACTAAAAAGGATTTCTTTACTTCCTGCCGGTGAGTCGAGAATATCTTGCGACAGTACATTGAAGGTGATTTGAATCTTGGGTCTGGAATTCAAGCCATCATCATTTATGGAAATACAATGTCAAAGCTCCCCTCTACACTTCCATTTCTGTGTGTGAATAGGCCAGGGCTGCTCATCTTTTGTTCCCTAGTTAAAAAAAGGGGGAGTTGCTTTTTTGGCATTTGTGCAGATAAAGTAGTAGGTGGAACAAATTTCATTCCTTCTTTTTCCTGTCCAATTGTATAACTGTTCCAATTTCTAAACATCTGCTATTCCATTAAAAAAAAAAAAAGCTTGTTTTAGGCTTGCAGGTGTGATCACAAGGGATATAACATCTGTGGGGAGGCTTCACAAATGAAGAGGAATATATGCAAAACTGGCAGATGATATCAGCTGCCACTAAGTACCAGCCGTCACAGCGGTTATTCTAAAGCCTCACAAATTCACAATTTGGGAATCTCAAGTTTAGAGTTTCCCCCAGCTGCATGTCCTGCGTTTGTGTTCTGCCCACCAGCCAGGAGCAAAGGGTACATTGACTCTTAACTTCTCAGGCTGGATGCGCACGCTGCCTGCCAAACAATCAGCTCTGCTGCCACAGAGACATGTACAAATTATACGTTCAGTTCTGTGGGAAACAGCTCTGCGCTCTTGGATGGGATGTTCAGTCAGGTGCAGACACAGAGGGGACAGAGGAGAAGCTCAGGCAGAAAAAAAAAAAAAAAGCTCACTGTTCTCACAGCTGCTCGAGAGAGCATAATATGCCATGTAGGAGCACATGGGGAAGAATGAGGGAAAAGTCTCAAAGTCTCCACCACCACAGCCTATTCTGGAGTTTCCATGGGAAAAGGGGGCTAAGGGTGTCAACAGTTTAGGATGAGTGCTTTAGCATACTCTCTACTGGCTCTAAACTATAGTGGTGCTTCCTGGCTAGCTGGCTCCTGGTCCTGGGATCACTGCCTTCTGGAGAGCAGGAGCTTCATGAAGGAGGTGTGGCTTTAGAATGGTTCATTTGCATATCAAAGGCAGGCTGCTTCTGATCCCAGATTATCTTAAAGAGTTACCTAGCCTCACCTGTAGGCCTAAGACAGGCTTCCCCAGCTAGAAAGGGATTTTAGGGTGTCAAAACATACATAAAGAAAACCCACACACATACACACATCTACAGATGTACTAGTAATAAATTATTAGCCAGTTGTTCTCACTTACTGGATGACCAACAAGAAAAAGCTAAGATGAGTTAAATTAGCTGGTGGGCCCTGGGAATCTCAAGGTTCCTTATCATATAATGTGAGGCAAGTTGGGAGGAGGAGCATGGTTTCCATTAGTCATGAGCATGGCCTTCAACTTAGGGTGAAGAAAAGGATTAATGTTTATTCATCATATCAGATTGTCCCTAGTCAGACAGTAGAAGGAAGACCGAATTTGGAATTAGGAAAATTTTGACCTGAACTCTAAATAACCAGTTGTTGTCTGCATGATGCCAAGCAAATTATTTGGCATGTCTATAATAGTAAATGTTATCAACTTGACAGGATCTACAATCACCTAGCAGACAAACCTCTGGATTGCCTGTGAGGGAGTTTCTACACTGAGTGACTAGACATGGAAAACCCATCCTAAATATAATCAGCAGTGTTGCATACAATCCAAGAATAAATACAAATTAAAAAAAAAAAAAAGAACTTGACTACCAGCATTCATTGCTCTGAGCTGTGGATACATTGTGACCAGTTGCTTCAGGCTCTGATTGCTGTGACTTCCCTACCGTTATGGATGTACCCTCAAACTGTGAGCCAAAATAAAGCCTTCCTCCCTCAGTTATTGTTATTATGTATTTTGGCACATTAGTGAGGAAAGCAATTGATGTAGAATATAAGAACCGAGAGTGGGGTTGTGGCTGCAGTAAACCTGGCCGCGTGGTTGTTAGGCCATTGGAACTGGTTTGTGGAATGACCGTTGAAGAGTTTAGAACTTCGGGCTAGAAAAGCACTGGAATGACGCAAGCAGAGCTTCATAGGCCATTCTGGCGGGAGTCTGGAAGGGCAGACTGTTGAGAGAAATACAAAAGGTAGAGATCTGGCTCATGAAATTTCATAGAACAAGGGCTCCATCAGGAACCTGACTAGAAGCTATTCATGTCATATTCTGACAGAGACTCTAGCTACATTCTGCTTGTGTCCTTGATGATGCTGAATTCAAAAGTAATGGACTGATTTGTTTTGGGCTAAAGAAAATCTCAAGACAGAATAACTGTTGCTCAAGCTGTGGCATGGATATTGCTTACTGCTCTCACCCAAGTCTACAGGGCAGCAGTGGATCAAGGAGCTGTGAAAACCATCCTATTTGGCAAGAAAATGGAGGAAGGGTAGAGTAGAGACAGCACAGGGGTTAGGAGAACAATTATATTTGCTAAAGCAATTAGCATAAGGAAAGAGAAGCCTCTTTTTCCACACCAGCACAACAGAGAAGTTGCCCTGAGAGCAAGACGCTAGTCAGCAAAGGCTCTGTCTTGTGAAAATGCCACTTTAGGGTTTCCCTGCTCACACACTGATACTTGGGGTCTGCCAAGATGGCACACATCGACTGGGGCAGCGTGCATAGTCCAGAGGGGCAGGGGACATATTGAGCTGTCAGCATAAGTTGTCGGTGACATCTCCATAGTACTGTTCTTACAGTTATGATAGATGGAAGAGCGACAAGATCATAGAGGCTTGTGCCAAGAACCCCGAAGGCTCCCGAGACCAAGCAATGTGTGGTAGAATTAGATGCTATGCTGGTTTGTTTTTCGTCATCTTGACACAATCTGTGGTCTTCCAATAGTGGGAGCAGAAAAGTCCTTGTACCTATAGATCTCTGGGGAAACCAGGACTGTTAAGCACCCAGGATTTTCCTTTCAAAGGGAAGGGCATATAATTTGTTTTTCCAGATGTCTGGGAATTGGAAATGATTAAGAGTCTGGTGATCTGTGTTATCTGTTGGGTCAGGCCATATCAAGTTTCTACAACCAGGACCAGAGGAGGCTAGTAATCTAAATGACCCTTTTATCACCTGTATAGCCAGGGACTCCCTCAAGCTCCCACAACCAGGACTGGAGATACATAATAGTGTAAATGACCCTTACATTATTTGTATAATCAAAGGCTTCCCCAAGCTCCCACAACCAGGACCAAGAGGTGGCTAATAATGCAAATGACCTCTATGCTATCTATATGATCAAGACCAGACCAGAACCTTCCTTAGGCCCTTAAGTTAATAAAGGTAGCCAGAACCCATTTTTGTGGAAGAAATGATATGTACCCTGAATTGAGTTTCAATGTAATTATTAACTCCTTGTGCACTGGGGATTATGTTACACCAGGAAACATTTGTCCAGATTATATTGTGTTGAAATATATTGGCAATAAAACCCCCTAGCATCAGACTCCCTGAAGTTTCATCCAGGTTAAAGAAGTCAGTCTCAACCGAGTTTTCATTCTCAACTCTTTTCAGATTGTTCACTGTCTACCATGACACCTGCAGAGACCCCCTCAACCTAGGAAAAGGAAACCTCCTCAATTGAGAAAATGTCTACATCAGATTTGCCTGTAGGCAAGTCTATGAGAAATTTTGGGAGGGCCTAGTCTACTGTGAGCATTGCCAACCCTGACCAGGTGATTCTGGATTGTATAAGAAATTAGACTGACCAAGTCACGAGGAGCAAACCAGCAAGAGGCATTTCCTCATGGTCTCTGCCTCCAGGTGCCTGCCTTGAGTTTCTGCTATGACTTCAGCCACTGGTTGACTATGTTATAAAAGTATGAGATAGAATAAGCCCTCTCTTCTCTATATTGCTCTTGGTTATGGTGTTTATCAGAGTAATAGCAAACAAACTCACTAAAACAGGTTCCATGCACGGAAACTCTGGGGAGCACTAACCTGTGACAATGAAGCCAGAGTTGCGATGGAAAGGCCATGGTGTTAGAGTTGCCAGAACCATGGGACATACACCAAGAAAACCTTCATCGCATGGGATGGGGTCAGCCTCCAAAAAGCTGTATATGCTGCAAGTAGCAGAAATGAGGACAGTGGTACCTAAGGCTTAGTTCCAAGCCTTTGAAACTGAGATTATTCTATCACAAGCTCCAGAGGCTAGATGTGGAACTTCAGGAATGGACATTTTTCCTGCTGAGTTCTGCTTTGGTCCAATTTTTTATTGCTATATCCCAGCCTTCAATTTTGGAATGGCAATGTTTTCTCTATAGCATTGTATTCCAGACTTGAGTAACTTGTGCTTTTAATGTTAGAGGGGATCACAGTTAAGAGACCCCTGAGTCTCAAAAGAGCCTACACTTTAGAGCAGTGCTAGGACAGTTACAGACCACTGAGTCTTTTGAAGTTACATTTTTGTATAATGAGATAGCTATGAACCTATGAGAACAAGAGGTGGAAGCTGTTGGTTTACAGCTAATACATTTGTTTGTCAGGTTGACAAGAGGTGGCTGGTGGTAAATACTAACTGTCATCTTCACAGGGTCTACAAGCATCTAGTAAATGAGCCTGTGGGCATATCTGTGAATGAGTCCCTAGATCTTGTGAACTGAGGTGGGGAAACCCATCCTAAATGTGGGCAGCACCATTCCATGTGTTGGGGTCCCAGACCAAATACAAAAGTGGGATGTTCTGACCTCTTTCTGCTTCCTGACTGTGATGCACTGGGACTGGTGGCCTCACCCCCACCACCACGATGGATCGAGTCCTAAAACCACAGCCCTCCCTCTCCATAGCTGCCTTTGCCACACCAATGGGAAAAGTAACACAAGATCTCATCTCAGTTTCTTTAATCATGATACAGGACAAATGATCATCACCTCAGAGCATTGAGATGACAGATGAGATGTGCATAAGACGCCGAAATTGTCTTAATTACAATGCATTAATTAAAAAGAGTGTACAACTGTTCTTCGTGTTCCTTGCTTATAAAGTTTACATGAAAAGGGAAATTGCCACTGAAAATATTTCCTATGACATCTGGTACCTGTAAATGAGTCTGAACAAAGCCAACTACAGGAATCCTGCAGAGTCTATGGAAGGGAGGAGCCAGCTTTACCCTGTTTGCTGGCTAGGTAATACACCAAAAAGTTGGTGATTGAGTACGGATGGCTACCATGAGAGACCCAATTCCTAAATTCCAGCCTCAAAGAAAATTGGAGTTTCTACATAGGGTTATTATAACCTCAGCCTTTCAAGCAGTTGGTCTCACCTGGAAGAAAGAAAGAATAAAAATATCCCTATTAGAATATTACAGACAGATCAGGACAGATTCTTCAGAGACTGGAAATCCAAATGAACAAGTCCTCTTTCTCCAAAATCATTGCTTTAAGAGCCATAAATTTGACTGACCACTTAGTAGTCCTTTATACTTTAGTGTAAATTTTTATTTTAGATGCGGTTATCCAAATTCACATGCTGGGAGAAGAATTTTGTTGGGAGTGACTTTTGCAAGAGTTGCTTTTCAATTCACATATTAATTTTAAAGCTCTGTTGCCTACTCCCTGGCCAATAAGTGCATCACATAGTGAGAGATTATAATTTCCAGCTGCCAAGCACAGGTGCATTCAGCTTATGGATTTATCCATAGTATGCATGGAGATTGAAGTCAAGCTGGGAAGGCAGCTGTTGCTGACAAGATGGCCAAGAAGGAGTGAATTCAAAGAATGGCCAAATTCCATTGCTGAGTGAAGGACAGCAACCATGACTGCTGAGGAGCAAGACAAGAAGATGGAAAAGGTACCATGGGTTCAAAGTTTTTGTGATATTTGTCAAAGGCAAAGGCACTCAACATCTATTGGTTTTATCAGGAAGCCTGGTCTTCCTGGAACCACTGGCCCAGTCACAGTGGCCCTGCTGGTGATAGCAGGCTGTCTGGACAGAAGCTCTTAGTGAAGGCCTGGCTGAGAGTCAGAAGAACTACAGAAGGACAGTGGTCATATAAGGGAGTATAAAGACAAGGATAAAAGGAGAGGGCAGGCAGGGCAGGCATTGTGTATTCAAAGTACACTTGATGTATACATAAAAATGTGACAATGTAACCCATTGTTTATACTTTATTATATATTATTATCTAATAATATATTTAATAAGAGTTTTTAACTATAACTAAAAGCAAGAAAACTCATTATACTAAAATCTAATGACCAGTGGAATCCTTTCTTTAATAATTTATTAAACATGAACCCCTATGTTAAAGTCAGATTATCTTGTGTCTACAGTTGGTATTTAATGGCCAGGATCAAATCTTACTGTAGCCTCATTCATTGACTCTCAAATATCAAATGCATTCCAACAGAATGAGGGTTCATGGCCCCACTGTGCTTCTTTGGACTGGAGAGAACAAGAAGAGTGTACTGGGCATAGGGTGAAGTGGTCTAGATGAGTCTCTGTGATTACTTGAGTGACTGGCCACTCAAGAACAATAAGAGCATAAGCTCTCAAGGTAAAGACAAGGACATTGGATGTGTTCATTCGGTGCCAAAAATATTCAGCTTTCCCTACTGGCCAGAAGCTCTAAATAGCATCCCTGAAGATAATATCCATGCATCCCGGAAAAGGTAAAACTGTGTCCTCCATACATGTGATCACACATTGGTTCTCAAATACCATGAATCAGAAAACAACCAGCACCTTCTAAGCAGTGTTCTCCTCCTACCATGGAGCAGAGGTACTGGAGCAGAGCCCAGCGACCCGGTGTTGCCCTTCAGACCACAGCAGCTGCTTCTCCTGAAGCTGAGCTCTACCAGCTTATTTTCCCTCCAGCAGCAGCATGCAGCTGCCTTCACTCATCTTTCTGGGGAGGAAGGGGGTTCCCACCTTCTTGGGAAAGTGGCATTCGCTGTGCCCCTTCTCCCTGGATCCACCCACATTCCTAAGCTACACTCAAAAGCTGCCCCCTAGGCCAGCTCCATCCCTCTCTTGGCAGCAAGTCTTGGACTATGTTGTGACCACAGCTGTTCTACCTAGAGTGTAGCTGGTAGGGCAGATACTGACCCAAAACAGCTGCATTGTTCAGCATAGGCTGTGGAGCATGGGAAGGATAGTGTTTATGACCTCAGGCTTGGTAAAGATGCATCATCTGCCTAGGTATGTGACTTTATAGGTATCAGTGGGTTACATGAGTGTTTGGTCATCTGAAAAGGCAGGTGTGTGTGTGTGTGTGCTGTTTGAGGAAGGAGAGAGATATGAGGGGAGATTGAGGCCCATGTGGCTGGTATTATTAGACCTGGCTCTTGAAAATTAGCAAACCAAATTAAATTTAGATGTGTCAAGATGATTTTCCAAATACTTTCGGAATGCCATGCATCTTTGGGCATTTCATTGTTTATAAGGTCCAGGCATGCCAAATGAGCTGTTTAAAGAACAACTAAGCCTCTGTTCATTCACACAGGGACTTTTTTAGTGTAGCCAGATTTGAGTGTTATCCAGAGATTCCTGAATCCTTTTTGAAGCTCTCTCCCTACAGGCACCTTTGAAGATGAAGTTTGTTGAAGCCCAGATGCTCCGACGCCTGGTGGCTCTGGTCACATAGCTATGCAATGTAGGACGTTCAAGTGCCTGTTGGTTTCCATTTGGACTCTGTTACCCCAGCAGGATTTGGCTCTGGTTGCCTTGTTTTCTGCTTCACCACTATACAACTAAAACTAGTCCTCTGCCTAATAAGAACACTATAATGGGGCATGTGCTCACATCTAGGGAAACCCATATCTGATCTTCTTTTAGACTCCATGTCCTAACAGTGGTTTACTTTAGGCCCAAAGCATGTGTCTTAGTGTGTTATTCTAATACTGACAGCCAAAGGT
The DNA here is from genome assembly GCF_049852395.1 of Peromyscus maniculatus bairdii. Taxonomy (NCBI): domain Eukaryota; kingdom Metazoa; phylum Chordata; class Mammalia; order Rodentia; family Cricetidae; genus Peromyscus; species Peromyscus maniculatus. The sequence goes on from NC_134853.1 coordinate 102,934,861, forward strand.
AGCCTGTCAGCAGGCAGTCCCCATCTGAACGGCTCTGTTCCAGAGCCTTTGCCATGGTGAATATGTTTATAAACCACCACATTGGAAGCATCTTATGGATTGCAAATCTGGATGACCTTGAGAAACCTGTATGCCTCTTTGTCCGAATCTTAAATAAATTCCAACTAAGCTAGCATTTAAGGTGGTTTAAATCTCTTGCCATGATCTAATTTCACTTATCTACCATTTCAGTTGAACTACATTGCTGAACACTTGCTGTATTCAAAATGCCTTGCAAGACTTGCAACGACCATGGGATGAACAGGGGATGATTCACAAATTCTCAGAACTAGATGGAAAAAATAAGGCTGCTTAGGGAACAGAGGGTATTAGGAGAATTGTTGGAGACCACAAAGAAGATGACGTATGAGGGTGACCTAAAGAACAAATAAAAGAGATTGGATCAAAATAAAGAGAGACTATAACAGGTAAGTGTGTCATGGCATGGAAATGTGTTAGAGCAGACTTAGGGAATGGCTAGCTACATTATTCATTGAGCCCAGGCTATTAAGACTAAAAATGTCAGATTTTAATGACCTTGGAATCTAGTCTGAGGATATTTAATTTGACCTTGTAAGAGTCACTGAAAGGAAAATATTCAGGAAGGATATAAAGGATAAGACAAGAAATTGTATCTCATGTACCAATTAAGAGATAGTATTATGAGTCCTGGCCCCTCATGCCAGTCATCACGAAGAGACCACTCAAAGCCAGAAACTATGGTGTGACCATCCCTGACACATGATTTGCTCACAATGGGACATTTCAGAAGAATCATAGATCATCTGCCAGAAGGCATAAAGAAGGGAGATCTGAGATTATCCGTATTTACCCTCTTCATCTACTCCCACATGCGGTGTAGTAGGTGGGATCCTTTCTCCCTGTCCAACCAAGCCAGGTATCCCCCAATGATTTATTCCTAAAATATGAAAGGAAAAGGAAACTGTGGTGAACCTTTGCTATACCTGGAGGCACCACATCTCAGGAAGATGCACAAAGTATCTTAGATATTGGATCCCGAGATGAGTAAATAGGTGAGTCACAATTTAGGGAGGTTGCCTCATTTCTCATTTTTACACATATTGAGAAAAGAGGAAGTATTCTAAGTTTCCAATACAGACTTAGCCAAGGTTTCCAATAAGGAACAGCAGTAATATCGGGTTAGTATGAGGAGGATACAGAGGGATATCTACCAGAAATGAAGGGTGGATGCTAAAGCCCCCCCCCCATGCTGTACTTGGGCTTCAAACATCACCTACAACACCACCGTATATACCTGGGGGCTGGTTACTACACCTGAAGATTAGACCAGGTAAAGTATCAGATGAAGGAGGGGTGGGAACTTTAAGCTTGCCACCAAGAACATGCCGTAGTTGCATGAGCTGATTTCTTCCACTCACACTGACCCTCCCAATGCTCCTATCCATAACACAATTGCCTGAGACAAGAAAGACAGAAAGAGGGCATGGATCAGACCCTATTTCTTTGCATTCAGCTCCCAGAACCTGACAATGTCTAACTTAGTAAAGAATAAAGAGCTTTAAACTGAGTCAGAGATTTCCATAACTGAATTGCAGAGATCAACAAAGTAAGCTGAGGGTTAGTAGAGAGAGACACAGACAGAGACACAGAGAGATTTCATGCTACTCTGAGGGCGGGGACTCATACAGTCAATTTAGGGCAAATGTATCGATATGTCTGTTGGGAAGTTGAGGTAGTCTAATAAGAACAGTTTAAACCACAAGTAGGTAAGGATCTGTACTACAAAACCAGCAATGAGGAAGGGGGAAATTGAGAGTTTATGGACCAAACTGTGAAAACTGATTCATGAGTAAATACAGAGAAAAGAGAAAGGGAGATAGGACAGACACTCCCCCATCTTTATTCTCTCCTTTTTTCCTTTAGAGAGAGTCAAGGGAATCTGTTGAAGACCTCATAAAACATGTGGCTCATATTGCCTGAAAATTCACATTTTACCCATTCCCAAAACTTTGCATAAAACTCCTGGGATGACCGTAATTTCCCTTAATGAAGTAAAAGTTTCTAATAAGATGGGGAGAGAGGAGAGCAGTGATGACTAAGCACAGTAGTTAGTATGGTAAGCTGAATGTTTCTTAGTAGAAACACCAAGTGTATTATCAGCAGCCCCCAAATCTCCTAACTTCTACATCCATCCATCAAGAGCTCCATTTGCATTGTCTCAAGACTCTCAAAAGCTACAGATTGAAAACTGAGCCCTAGTTTTCCCCATGACTGTATTTTCCTCCGAAGCTCCCTAACTATGGAAGTCTTATGAGTCCCTGTTCTAGATGCCTGCTCTTAGCTCCCCAGTATGCTCACTGGTCACTCTTCCACTTTCCGGGACCCAAGGAAATGCCTACTTCTTTTGTGCTGCCTTCTCTCATTCCCACCATCACTTCTCGCCAGCATCATGAAGCTATCCTTCATCTGCTGGTTGGTGTCCTAGTTTTCAAACTCTTTCAGCGATTGTCTCATGAGATGCTTATTACATAATTTTAATACTTCATGGGGGGCTGTCATGGACTCTCAGAAAAAGTCTGTTTTCACTTGCCTGTGCTGTGTCTGTCCCTTATCTGGCCCCTGGTTATTGTTCCTTCCCAGTCCCTCTACCCTCCACGCATATCATTCACACTGCAGTTCTCTCAAAGCCCCATGCATCTCTAGAACTTTTTTTTCCTTCCACCATATTTTAGCTGGCTGAATTCTCTCCAACCTTCAGGCCACAAACTAGATGTGACTTCCTGAGGAAGCCTTTTATTCACCTACAGGTTTGGACCCCCTGCCTTTCCCTAGTACTCTGAGTATGCTGTTAATTCATAAAGAACCATAGCCAGTGTGCATTATAATGGCCTATTGCTGGCTGCAGGTTTCTTGAGAGCCAAGGTAGGTAACCAAGACACAGGAAGCCCTGGATCAGGGCAGGTGTTCCAGAAATAGTTGGTGCCTGGTTGAACTAATCCATGAGTGAATAAGTAGAAGTGTAAATGTTCATGATAATACAAACATGAAGAAAACCTGAGCAAAATTTTTCTAGTTTTCTATATGATGGCAAACACTGACAACCTCACAATTATCTCCATACCTTTGTTCTTACTGCTTCACCGACTTGGCATGGCTTCTGTCTCCTGCCCCCATACCCAGACCTGCCTAACTGGTGAACACCCACACTGGCTTCTCTGAACCTCTTCAGAATCTGTCACCTATAAGATATGTTTTCCCATGTGATTAAATAGTGTCTTCTAATTCTCCAATCATTTCGTTAGACTACCTCTTGTCACCATGTTGAGATAACATTTCACTTGAAAGATAAAAGGTTCTTTGGGTTTTTTTGTTGTTTGTTGCCATTGTTTTCTCATCAAACTTACCATAGACTAGGGTACTTAGTGACATGCTGGGAAAAGTTGGCATGGAATAATCCCTGTAGATTAATTAACATCATTAACGATCATCAATTTCTTTCCTGTTCAGCAATAAGCCTTATGAAATTTTCCTAGTCGTTTCATTTTAAGTCCAGGAGTGAATCAGTGAGCTGGGCCCTTCTTGGGAAATAGATTTTCTGATAATAGCTGTGTTACTTTTAATCCAAACAGCAAGTCTGGAAAATCCATTCATTTAGCACACACTTATTAGGGTAAATTATGTGCTAAGCCCTCTCCAATCACATTACCACTCCCAGAGCCTTACCCACCTGCCATAAACATCCATAATGAGGGTGATTGTCAGGTTGCCCTGATGCAGAGCATGAGACAGGCATTCTTGTGTTTGTGTTCCCAAGGGAAGAGGAATGAAGGCACCAGGGTAAGGCAGAAGAAGTGGAGCACAATGCGGTTCCAGTTAAGTCACACTGCAGCCTGTGTGCACCGGGAGCTGGGAAGCATGAATTTCTCTTCCGATTTGGCCCTGTAACAAAAGGCTGACTTTTATGCTTCCTCAGCTATAGCCTATGGACTGGTAATGTATCTCACAAGATACAAAGGCTTTCATTTAGCAATAATAATTCTGCAGGGAAGGGGAAACCACAAGCTATCTGAGGACACTCCAAGAAGATGGAGCATACATACACTAGTCTGGGAAAGGGGTGTCATAGGGAATCAGAGCATCTACAACAAATAGGAATAGGTATACTTTTAATAAAGAATGTGCTTCATCCTGTAAGTATGGGAAAGAACCGACCAGGCCTCAATCAGAAGCAAAAACATGGCTGTAGGATGACATCATCAGGGGAATGTGGCTACAAGACATGCTAGGGTACTAACTAGTTCTCACAGCACTCTGACTAAAACACAATATAGAGGAAACAAGTCTTCAAAGAAAAATCTTCAAGAAATTAAGCAAAACAACAACAACAAATGTATGAAGACCTCAGGACCTGAGCATGGTGGTGCATGTCTGGATCCCAAGAGTGGCTAGGTAGATGCAGTAGGACCAGGACTTCAAAGTCATCCTCATCGAAAGAAGAGAGTCAAGGCCATCCTGTGCTGCACAAAGGTGCTGCCTCAATAAAACAAATGATGAAAGGAGATGGTCCGTCACTTCAGTGACACTCAACCTCCCCAGCCTTCCTAAGACTCTACAAGGAGCCATGGGAAGCCCTGAAGCTTCATTAGGTTTAAGGCTGAGTAATTTTCTATCTTTCTACCCATCTCAGAGTTCTAGTTACCAGGCATCACAATTATTACTTTTAATACCATCTTTAAACTTTTCTTTTAGACTTAATTATCAGACATCGGTGTCTGATATGGGGAAACTACCCTGAAGTCAAAATGCAGAAGCCTCACTGAGCAGGAGCGGAGTTCCTCCTTGCCCAGTCTACTTTGCTTCAATCTTTTGCTTCAGTCTCAGTGCTTGCAACCAGCCTTGACAGAGGGAAAACATGATTTTCATGGCCATCCTCATGTTTGCCCTTGGCAAGTGGCATTCTCCTCTGGCAGAGCTGCCTGGCAGTGTGGTGGCACTTCTCACAATTCTGGCTGACACATCTTCCACTTACCCATCTGTGTGCACATCGGCAAGGCATAGCTGTCTATCCACTTCAGGGTGTGGCAGGATTATGCCTCATGGGGCCTGGTTTCTTCTTAAGCTTCCTCAGGCCCTTGCATGCCAGCCAAACACTTTGTAGGCTCAGGGAAAAAAAAAAGTTCCGAAGAACAAAGAGACAGACAGCAGTCGCTGCCCTTAAATTACAACAAAGAGCATGCCATTAAACATGTTTGTAGCTGGCTTATGGATAATGCAGAGCAATTAGCGATCAATTGGCATCCTAATGGCACAGGATACAGGGGGAGCTGTAAGAATAAACTTTACCATTTGCTGGTTAAAAACAAAAGCAAAACAAAACAAAACACAAAAACTTTCCTTAAGCTCTTCTCCAAGCTGAAGTCTTCAAATGTCCTAGGGCTCTGTGTGAAAGTCCTAGTAAATACCCACATTCATTCCATCCACCTACCTGGCAATACAGTGAGAAAATACAAGGATTAAACAGATTCCAGTGCCCTTTGATATGCAGGGACATGTCTTAAGTATCTTCCTGAAGTTAGTGCCCACACAGCCTAAAGCCTGGAGAAAAGCAGACATTCAATAAGTGCTTGTTGAATGAAACAATTAATTCTTTAAGCAGTTCTATTTCCCTAATTTTCCAGGACATAAATAATTCTATCACCCTCACTCTGAGTTGTTAGAATTATAGCAATGTAAAGAAGTGCTGTTTAATCAAATTTTGTGAATGCTTCTACTATTTATAGGAGCTGTCATAGTTAGTCTCTATTTATTTGACATAGACCTAGACATACCTGAGAAGAGAGACTCTTAACTAAGAAGTTACCTCCATCAGATCAGCCTGTGAGTATACCCTGGGGGCATCTTCATGATTTCTGGCTGACACAGGACGGCTCAATGCATGGTGAATGGTTCTACCCTTGAGTAGGTAAGCCTGGGCTGTATAAGAAAAATAGCTAAGAAAGTCAGTGAGCAATATGGTCTCTGCTCCAGTTCCTGCCTCCAGGTTCCTGCCTTGAACTCCCATCCAGCTTCCCTTGATGATGGACAGAAATGGGTAAGTCAAATAAACCCTCCCCTGACTTGCTGTTGATGAATGTCCTATCACAGCCACAGAGAAGTAAACTAGAGCATCAACCTCTCAAATCACTGTTATTTCTTCCAACATTAAAAGCAAAACCTTCTCTCACCTTCAAGGTTAAAGGTTAGGCTTAACATTAATCTCCTTCTTGGGCCTCTATGAAGAATCTAGCTTGATAAAATACATTGGATGCTGCCAGGTTTCTGTAAGTTGTACATATTTGGCATCTAATATATTACTGGTGTCTTCATCTATTCTAAAACATCTCTTCACACACAGATCAGAAAGGAAAGGAAGTTATGTGAAGGTTTCTAGAAAAAAAGGACACATTGTTACATGACTTTCCTAGCAAGCCACACTATCCTAAAGGTTGTCACTTGGCTTGGCCATCCAGAAGCTCAGAGCTTTCTGCAGTCTTCACTCTTACCTTGCCAATCATGTCAGATTGTATCTACCACATGGGGATGTTTGCAGTTCACTCATGGATTAGCTCCCAACGTAAATCAAGAATCACTTAGAGCAGTCATAACTAATCATAACCTCTCAGAAATGAAAATGACAACAACCTAAATTGCATTTGAAAAAGTCTGTTGGAAATTTGAAAGCCTGACCTAAGAACATTAGACTGTATAGAAAAAAGAAATAGGGCGGTGGTGGCGCACGCCTTTAATCCCAGCACTCGGGAGGCAGAGCCAGGCGGATCTCTGTGAGTTCAAGGCCAGCCTGGGCTACCAAGTGAGCTCCAGGAAAGGCGCAAAGCTACGCAGAGAAACCCTGTCTCAAAAAAACCAAAAAAAAAAAAAAAAAAAAGAAATAAGTGCACAACTGAAATTTTATGTGCTGAATCTTTATTTGACTAAAAATTAAATGAATAGAAAAAACAAATTTTGGGAACCACCATTTTATTTTTAAATTGAATGTATGAATACAAAATCCAGAAGATACAAAAGGGTGCACACAGAATTAAATAATAATCTCGCGCCCTTGCCTTCAGTTCAGCCAAATTTCTGGGTAAATATATTCATCCTAAATGTTGAGATTTTGGAAAATTTTGCATAAAAGTTAGACTCATTACATTACTACCATCAGTACTTGGAAGAACTGGTTCTTAAAACCCTTGTTTGTGGGGGGCTAGAGAAATTGCTGAGTTATTGTGGGCACTTGCTGCTCTTGCAGAGGACCTCAGAGGAGTTCCCATCTACCACCTGTATCAGGTGACTCACAACTGCCTGTAACTCCAGCTCCAGAGGATCTGGCACCTTCTTCTAGCCTCTAAGGGCACATATATACATGTGGCACACACTCACCCACATACAGATACACATACACAAGCAAATTTAAAATATATATAAACCCCTTTTAAAAGAGAAATTTTGTTCACATCTTTATCTTTCTTAAGTTGATGGGTGAAGAAATAATATTTTATTAGGGTTTTAATATGCATTTCTCTTATGTGTGAAGCTGGTCATTTCTTCATATGATTAACAACCATATAAATTTCCTTTATGTGAACTGGCTACTTCCTTGTCTCAGTACCATTTATCCGTTAAACCAGAGTGCCCAATGCCCCATTTATTATGCAGTAAATTATTTTATGTATCTGGCTTTATAGCTTTTATTGTTTCCTTATTGATTTATCTATATCATATTCTAGGACTTTGACATTGTAATTATTGTAGATTTATAATAGATTTAACACCTGTTCCATATAGCACCTTCTGATCATTGTGATTTTCAGCGTTTTTCTCTTTGCTATTGTTTCAGTACCTTTAAAATCAGATAATCTAAATTTTTACAAAGTGTCTATCTGTACATATACATTTCCATATCTTTTTAAATTTTTCATAAAGAAGAAAATTATTGATGAAATTTACACCTATAATGCTAAATTAGGTACATATAAAAACTGCAAAAACAATGCCATTCATAAAGACAGAAACAGCATCTAATGACTTGACATGTGTCTTTTCCCTGCCAAATTTCCTGTGACTTTAGTTCAATGAAAATCATTTTGTTACAATAAAAATAAAAGATAAAATTCAAAAATAGCTTAATGTCTCTTTAGGAGAAATTGGCCAGGATGTTTGACCAAATTAATAAGTGTGGTTCTCAGAGAACATTTCAATAACAAAAATAGTAATACTCCTTGAAGTAAAGGTGATGGGGGAAACTTGTTAAGTGATGTTGTTATAATTTCTTCCACTGAGAAGAATAACATGTTGGTAGATGTGTGAAGACTCAACTCCAGCCCCGAGGATGCAAAAAGCGATGCAATTGTGTAGGGGGAGAAAGAAAATAAGGGGAAAAAGTAATTTGCCAATGCAGTTATCAATCCCTGGCATTTCCTTCACCGACATCACTTCCTGATCAGCTGAGCTGTAGAGGTACAGGTGTATGTGATTCCCAGTGGTAATCAGAGATCCGTCTGTCTGAAGCTGAGCTCAGCTGTTTTCAGGCTGATGCTAACCTTCACAAGAGTGACTGGCTCAATGAAGGTTATGAAATAATAGCAATGCATCTGTGAAAGAATTTTATAAAATCTTCATTCGGGGGTTCTTGGGATAAGAGTCACTTTCACAGATTTTAGGAATATGTTGTGATTATTTTTTCTGTGCTAATACATTAACTGGATCTGTTTGTCCATCAAAGAACTGTAGGAAACTATTGTGCATTTTGGTAAAAATTCAGGCTGAGATTGTTAACAACCCATTTCAGCCAGCAAACACACCTTAACCTAAGCCACAAGACAATGCAGAGCTCATATCTGAGCCAAGGGCAGGGGTAAGGCAAACCCTAGAATATAATATAGAGTGGGAGGATTAACACAAGGACAGGGCTGTGTCCAGGAGGGAATGATCCAAGGTGTACCATGCACAGCCCACCAGGCCTCAGCGAAACTGGCAACTGCCATGAGCAGCATGTAAGCCTGTGGGCCTCAGTGGCAGAGCAAGGAATCTGAGTCAGACATGCCTGGGCTCCAAATCTCAACTCTGCACATACTGTCTGCCTTTAGGTAAGTTAGCTCTCCTGAGACTATTTTTTTTTACACATAAACAATAAAAACTGCTGTCTGGTATCGTGAAGGACTATAATTGATGCACATAGGGGATGTGAAGACAACCCTGGCCTATAAATGACACTGAAAAAAAATCATTAAGGTAGCCCTGTTGCTTAGTTAGGTAGGTCTCGACATTTTGAATACATACATTATAAATATGTATATAATAAAATTATGTATAACTAAATAACAGTCAGAAAAAGCCAAGGGAAAAGGAGATAGGAACTAGGCCACTAGGGGAAGGGAATCAGAGTTGGTCAGATTTCCAAGGTTGCCAACCTGGTATCCAAAGCAGGTGAATGTAACAGGGAAATGGAGCTTGGATCATGGTCCACAATATGGTTGGTTACATAGACTGTCCCCCCTTGGAATAACACGTAGAGTGACATCTGCACAAACAGGAGAGTGCCTGTTGTCATATCTCACACAACCCAGACCGAACTGTGGAGCCCTGGGCAGAAGGGCAAACAGAAGCTTTCCATGAAATGATGAAACCCTGCAAATAAAGCTGAGAGCTGTTTCATAAAACATATCTCGTATTTCTTAAGGATACACATTACAGATGGCCCATCAGCTCAGTATCCACAAAGAACTCTCAGACTCCTCAGAGTTCCATCATGGAACGTGTTGCATATGGCTCTGGTCCTATTCTTCTCACTTCAGCTCTGCCAGGCATAGTAAAGGGTTTCAGGCGATCATTGCATCCTAATCCAAGACACCAAAGTGCTTCTCACAGTCCCTGGTAAGGAGCCTTGCTTCGGCCACCCCTCCATCCACACCCAGTTGTGGGGTGCACACTCACAAGGATGCATTCAGAGATGAGAAACACAGGTGCCCAGGAAGTGGGCTTGGGGCATCAGTGAGGAACTCTGGGGTCTTGAAATATCAGTACATGATCTGAAGTAGAGTTGACCTAGGCTTCAGCTAGATACAGAAACATAGCCTTAGCTTCCCAGGATTCCCATAGGTGAGCCATGGTTGAGTATTCAGTGTCAGATCAAGGCAAAAAAAATCTCTCTTCCTAAAGTTCAAATATCACAGTTCACTTGAGTTTGTTTGCTACAACAAAATATATGCACTCTGGAGCTTTCAAACAACAAAAATTTATTTCTCATAGTTCTGGAGACATGGAAGTCCAATAGTGAGGAGATAAGAGATACAGTGTCTGGTAAAAGACCAGTTCCTTGTTCATCCTGGCACCTTGTGGTCAGGCCCTCACAAGATTACTCACTGGGGTTTCTTCTGTGAGGACATTAATCCTATTCAAGAGAGAAGAGCCAAGACACCTGTACCAAAGCCCCCACCATATCATCCATCACCTTGGGAGTTAGGACTTCAACACATGCAGGAATCATGGTAGTACGGGAGATAGCACTGAGGTAAGTGCCCCCTGCACATCGCTGGAGCTGGAGCCACTATGGCAGACCAGTCAGTCCTTCATCCTCCTCCAAAGGTTAGCACATTCCACTTGGAGACATTCCTCCCAGCCCTTACCTAAAACATTTTCTTAACTCAGAAAACATAAATTTTGGCTGTAGCACAGCTATAAAACTCATCTGCATTTCATTTATTTCCCATGATTCTTGTCAGCCTAAAAATGTTCTCAAATTCACAGATGAAAATGGGAGAGAAAGGGGGTAGGGCAGTGGTGTCAGCAAGTTTCAGAATAGAAGTTAAGAACAAGCTCTTTTTCAAAACCCTGCTTCATGTCAGCTAAGCTACAAGGGCTTGAAGAAATGTAATAAATGCTCTCTCAGTTTGACTGAAATAGAATGCAATATGGAACCAAGTGTAGAGTTCAAAGAAGAGTGCTTGAGTTATGATATAAACAGATAAAATATAAAACAGGACTTTAAAATAATCATATAAGCATTCTAAAACCTGTTCTCAGAACCCCATGAGTTCTTGGAGAAAAATTAATCATGGAAAAAAATTGGTATTACCATATGGTTTTCTTGACAGCTTGTCTTAAAATTCTCATTTAGTAGTCTGTCAATATCCTCTTAAAGTTTTGATTTTGAAAACTCTGGAAGCTCTAATGAACTTACAGTATTTCATAAGCTTAAAATTGTGTACATATTCACAAGAATATTTCTTCCGATGCTCATAAGCCCACAGGAATGCCTCTGACATGAACATGGACGTTCACCATGGTTACTTGGGTACTCAGTGAATAAAATTAATAGTTATTATTTTAAACACACTGCTGTGACATCTAAATTCTTTCATACAAACTTACTCCGAATGATTTAATCTATGCCATAAATTAACAAAGAAAGGCTAGTTGATGCATTTTCAACAAAAGGACTGGGAAGTTCATATCAGTTATCTCAAATGTGGATGAGGGGAGCTTCTTACCCATCAAGAAGCATGGCACTTGCCAGGATGCTTAATTATGTAGCATGTGTGAGTGTCTCAAATGTGCACACACACACACACACACACACACACACACACACACACACACACACACAGGTTTTCTATTTTACTAAGAATAAAGAAGCATTTTGTTCCCAGAAAAAGCTTCTAGTGTTCCCTACATTATTCTCTTCTCCCTTGATTCCATTCGACTTTCAATCCAAAGGTATGGTTCTCCTCCAGTGTGCCATTGGCACAGTCCCAGCAGATACCAACCATAGCTGGTATCTTATCCAGTCCATGGAACACAGTTCGGGCCTCAGCTGTGATTGTGCCCACCTCTTTCTCCCCAGTTTCCTTCTCTTTTTCCTTCCCTCCAGATCCCCCTTCTAACTATGTCTTTAATGCTGTTACTTCCCTGGATTCTGAGTTCTATTATTTTTAAATTACCAAATCTTTTCAAGAGATTGAATGCAAAACCGAGTTGCTCACACCTTCTATATCTCTAGCTAAGTTATTGCTCTTGAGCTCAGAACTTGCCCTCTGGACACTTCTCTCTAGAGTCCCAGAAAGGACCCAGGCTACACAAAATCTGAAGTGAGCTCCTGTTTGCCTTTTTGCCCCCTATTCTGAATCTCTGTAACCCTACCTGCAGGAGAGCAATGATGTCACCCTACCCCCCTCAAGTCAGATGCTGAGGAACACAACCTTCTTATTCTCTACAGTCAGATTAACAGAAGCCTGTGGGTCTCGGTCCAGTCACATCCTTTCCCCTCAGTCCTTGTAGCTGCCATCATGGTCCAGAAACCATATCTCCTACAGTTAGCTCCCCAAACAGCCTTCTGATTGATCTTCCTGGCTCGACTTTGTATATTAATCATTTTTTCCCCCTCTGCTGGATAGTCTTCTGACATGTAAATCATTCCTCTGCTGAGAGCTCTTCTGTAGCTTCTGGGTGGTGTTTCTCAAATTTATCTCACCTCTAATTCTGTTAGAGCTAGGACCTAAGGTCTTGTCTCTTAATGGGTATGCAAAGTGGTTCTTGTAATTGGGCAAAGCAATATGCTTCAAAGTGTTAAATCTCAATGTTTTGAAGAACGTGAAATCTCTCCTGAGATCAAGCTCATGGTTTTGGTTGGGTTAGCCGGCCAGTGAGCTTCCAGGATCTGTCTCCACTCCAGAGTAATAGGCATTTAAGGCCATGTCTGCCTTTTACTTGGGTGATGAGGATTTAAACTCAGATCTTCATGCTTGTACAAGTGCTCTTAACCAGGGAGCTATTTCTGCAGCCCTATAGTCACATACATCTCCATAAAATGTCACAATGCTTTGCTGTCCTACATCTTAGTACCTTGTGCACAGTGTTCCTCCTGCCACCTTCCTGGAATTCCCTGTCCAATTGCCTCAGTCATGCTGAGGGATTCTTTCTCTTCCTTATGCCCTGATGGAACTTGTGCATAACCCTCATCCTTTCGATCTGTTATTGACACACTAGACGAGGGGATTTGAGGCAATAGAAACTTTATCTCTTTTATCCATAACTAGCACAGAGCCTAGTATTAAGTAAATATTTGAGGAATTACCAAATAAATGACTGAAAGCCACATCAAGAGAAAACATTGGCCTGGATCCTGGCTCTATTTGGCCAATAAGTAGCTGCCTCGTCACAGAACAGCACACCAACTCAGAACTTCTGTTTCCCCATATATAAAAGTGACTAATTCAATGAATGATTTTTGTCTTGTTTGAAATATTTTGTCATAGAAAACTTTACATACAAGAACAATAAACAGTGCAATGGATTCCATTTTACCCACAAGTAGCTTCAATCATTATACACTTCCAGCCAGTATTTTTTGTTCTATACCTCCACCCACTTCTCTCTCTTTCACATTATCTTAGTACAAATTCAACATCATTCTATCTTTTAATCAGTAAGTAATAATCTCTTTCCAAAAATATTCCACCTCCTGGACACAGTTTGTCATGTCACCTCCATAGTAAGTCACCCACACTTTTCCTTAGCATCAAGCACTTTCCTACTTTTTAATACTGAATTCCTTGCAGGAATTGCTGTCATCAAGGGGATATTAGAAGACATGACACAAACAGTGCTTGAGGAAGGACTCACATGATTCTCTTTATATTCAAATGCCCCTACTTCTTCCTAAAAAGAGCACATCTCCAAGAATTTTTTTGTAAAAAAAAAAAAAAAAAGGAGGCATTCTGTGTCCATTCTGAAGCTTAGGATCACCCCCAATACACCCAAAAATTCACAGCTTGAAGCAGCTCCTCAAGCAACTTAGACCCATATGTAAGAAATAAATGCCTATTGGCACAGGCCGCTATTGTTTTTTAGTTGCCTCTAATGTATAAAAATCTGAGATAATATTAACAGTAACCAGAGATTAACATCAAGTTTTTAATATCATAAAATATTAGTTTAACTAAATAATGTTGTTTACAATTCTTTATATTTTGGAGGCAACAAACGTTCATATAACTTTTCTAGTGGTGTGAATGAGAAATGTCCTCCATAGGCTTACATAGTGAAAGCTCATTTCCCAGGTGGTGGTGCTGTTTGGGAGATTATGGAGCCTTCAGAAGTGCAGCCTTGCTGGAGGAGGGCTTTGCTAGTTTGCAGCCTCACCCTACTTCTTGCTCACTCCCTCTGCTTCCTGTGTGTGAACAGAAATGTGATCGGCCAGCTTTCTCCTCTCACCACCATGGCATGCCCTTCCCGTCTTTATGGATTCTGTCTTTCTGGAACTATAGGACAAAATAAGACCTTCAACTGCCAACAGATAATGGTATAATTCAAATCCCCACCAGAGCAGAGATCATTACCATCTCTACAGAAAGTTCCCTCATGCCTTTTCCCAGTTTCTTCTCACTTCTGTATCCACTACCACTGGCAACCACAACAACAATTTCCTTCACCATCAGAGATACAAGATGGAAGAATCTCTGCATTTGCCTGCTTGCCTTCACTTTCGTTGTCATATCTGCATTCCTTGTCTGATACTAGAACCTCTCTTCAGGCTTCCACTCTGGATTGAAACTTAGTAGCTCTCCAGGAATCTGTCAGACCTTTAGCTCTAGATTTGGGATCTTGAAGCACACAGCTTTGTGAACTGAACACCTAGGGTCCTTGGTCTCTCTAGTGTGAGACAGCCATTGCTGGACTGCCCAGACAGTATCACACAAACCATTCTAAAACTCTCTCTTAATATATATTATTGTTTTAGATCTGTTCCTCTAAAGAGCTTTGACTAATATGGTGATATTCAATATATTTCCTTGTGTCTTTTGGCTGTTCACATATCCACTTTGGGGACTGTCTGTTCAAATCATTTGCCAGGTTCATATTAGGTCATTTATCTTTTCCTACAATTGTAGGAGATTTTTTAATATAAGTCTTAAATATAATTTATTTGCCAGACACATATTTTATAGATATTTTCCTGTAATCCATGCTCTATCTTTTATATTTAAAAATTTTTGTTTTGAGATAATTATTTCCCCAATGGAAATATCTTGAATGGCTAAACGAAGATATCACAACAATGACACTGATATCCACACACTAAAAAAAAGCCAACAAAAATAAATTAAATGCCAAAAAGTATTCAAATAATCTCCAAAGATCTGGAAAGAGGGACTATGGGAAGATAATAAAATGTATTAGTAGAAACTGAATAATAAAAAGGCAGACCCAAACTGAAGCACATCAATAGTCATACTGCATTTTGATAGACTAAACATACCAATTACCCTAAATTTTATTAAAGCAGTTGATAAGCTGGCCCTGAATTGTGTTCAGAAAGTAAAATAAAATAAAATAGTACAGGAAAAATATTTTTGAAAAGGAGTTGGGATACTTGTACTTTCTGGTCTAGGACTTGGGGTCAGCTACACTAACTACAGGCAGGCATGCAGGACTCAGAAATAAGAGCACACACCATCCTCTACATTTTTCAAATCAAAGATCTCCCAAGATAATTCAATAAAAAAGAAATGCTTTTTCTAAAACATCGTGCTGGAATAACTACATTTTTTATCATAAGGAAAAAAATTAAACCAGATAACATCTAAAAAAATATCAAAGTACATCATAGAAAAAGTGAGTTGAAAAGAAGAACTGAAGGGACAAAGTCAGGAAAAACATCTCAGTAAGTAAAATTGCTCATATCTTAAGCAGATCAGAAAGAACCCAAATACAAACGCAAAAAAAAAAAGACAATAAATGAATTGCATCCTCACTAATGGAGCACAGCAACATAGATGCAAAGTACAGAAGTTGCAGTGTATGTTAGGCAAAAACATTTGTGTCTAGAATACAGAATACTCCCAGTTGAGGAAGAAAGAAACTCTAAGTGACTGGTGAGCAAAACATCAGACCAACATTTCACACAACAAGATAGATAAGCACTCAGTAAACAGATGACCAGCTACTGAGCATCAGTAAATATTAGACAAATGAGGGAACAAGCAGCCTGGTACACCTTGCTGGTTCCACGGACAGTGGTCAAGTAATTAAGAAAACAATCTGACATTCAGAAAGATGAACAACATGCTTACCTCTATTATCCTCTGTTGTAGATATTTATTTAAAGTAAATGAACATGTATTTCAAAATCACTCATGAGTTCGAATGCTCGTGGTAACAGCATTACCAATAGCAGCCCTTACGAACACAGTCATCATTCAAGTGCTGTGTAAAGAAACTGTGGCCATCAACACTGCAATACATCCAGCTATAAAAAAGCATTGAACATAGATGATTCTCAAAAGCACCACACTACGGGGAAGCAGCTGAACTTAGAGTGATGGAAAACAATACTTCACAGAGGTGCACAATGACAGAGGGGTAAGGGAGGACATTTTGAAACCATGGGAGCACTTGGTAGTGGTATTAGTTGCACAGCTATTTGTATTTCCCAGAATCATCAAACTGCTGTTTAAAATGGGGCTGTTTATTCTACATAAACTATACCTCAATGAATTAAGAAAATGCATGGGAAAAAAAGATAATAAGACAATTTCAATACTTAAATCCTCAGATTAAGAAGATGTGTTTTGCCTTTTGATCATAAGGAAAAACAGTAATGAGTAAATGGATTAGCAGGAGCCCCTCCCTTTCCTTCATTTTCCAAGGAATCTGAGTCAGTCTGGAAGACGTTGTCATCAACAAGGATGTGCCAGGACCCAACACAATGAGAGGACAAACTGAAATTATCACACCTAAAATTTCCTCCCCCAAACTGTAAGTGATTCAGAGAAAAAGAGAAAGCTGACATATTCCTGTGGAATTCTCTAGCTTCTGAGGGCTGTTTCCTCCATTGACTCTGTTTACCCTGGTAGTCTTACGGAGTTTCTTCCAACTCTCAGCTGTCCTCCAATGCAACTCGAATCCCCTTCTCCCAAACACTGCCTGACCTATGCTAGAAAGGAGACCAATGATGACAAATGTCACCCAAGCACTCTCATCTCTATGAAACCATTGCTTCATTCATGTGAAACAACAATTCACTCAGTGTTTGACTGTCGGGAGAAAGTGAGGAGAAACATGGCTGTTGAAATTAGTCATACAAGTATAAAATACGATTGGATGTGCTGGTTTTTTGTGCATATATGCATATGCTATTTATATATTCTTATATAAAAATTAACCATATATGCTCGCCCTTGTATTTCTTGTCCTTGTGTGAGTATAGGTGATCGTGTGTTGTAACATGCATGTGGAGATCAGAGAGGAGATTCAGGTATGGATCCTCTCCTACCACCTTATGTGAGACAGGGTCTGTTTGCTGTTCAGTGCTGCGTATGCCAGGCTGACCGGCCCACATGTTTCTGGGGACTGCCCCATCTCTGCCTGCCATCTCACTGTAGGAATACTGGAATTACAGGTGTGAATTACACATCAGGCTTTCAAAG
Source organism: Peromyscus maniculatus bairdii (assembly GCF_049852395.1). Classification (NCBI taxonomy): domain Eukaryota; kingdom Metazoa; phylum Chordata; class Mammalia; order Rodentia; family Cricetidae; genus Peromyscus; species Peromyscus maniculatus. The sequence goes on from NC_134853.1 coordinate 102,952,350, forward strand.
GCATTCTGGGGGCTCAAAATCAGGTCCTCACTTTTCACAGCAAGGCCTTACCTGATGAGCCATCTTCCCAGGCTGACTTTGGAGGGGAAGGGAGCAGTGATGGAAGAGTGTTTGATTGCTTTCTAAGATTCATTTTTATTAAAAATGTTATCATACAATATGTTTTTATTTTATTCTTTCCCTCTCCCAACATCTCCTAGATCTTCCCCATCTCTCTACACACTGAACTTTATTCTCTCCCTCCCTCTCCCTCTCTCTCTTCAAAATAATGTTAAAAAAAAAGAAGAAAAAGACTAAAAAGAAAAAAAGAGAAACGAATAAGACAGAAAATACCAAAACAAAACAAAAGACGCACTTCAAGTCTGTTTTGTGGCTAACTACTGAGCATAGGGTCTGCCCTGGAGTGTGTGTGATATACCCAGTGTTACTCCATGAGGAAAAAAATGTCTTTCCCTTTCCCTGCAGGTGCCAATTGCAAATAGCTTATTGGCTAGGGTGGGACTTTGTGTCCACTTGCTCTTCTCAGTGCTGGGATTTTCTCTGGTTTGAACCTGTGCAGGTCTTGTTGGCATGATCACAGTCTCTGGGTTCATTTGTATGTGAGGCCTGTTGTGTCTGGGAGATGCTGTTTCCTTGCAGTTATCCCCCACCTCTGGGTCTTACAATCTTTCTGTCTCCTCTTCTGCATAGGTCCCTGACCTTGAGGAGAGAGGTTTGATAATGATATCCCATTTGGAGCCGAGTGCTCCAGAATCTCTCACCTTCCACACACTGTTCAGTTCTGGATCTCTTTGTTGCTTACCATCTACTGCAAGAAGAAGCTTCTCTGATGAGGGTAAATCAAGGCATTGATTTACAGCTGTAGCAATATGTCATTAGGAGTCAATTATTATGTTCCTTTAGCAGAATAATAGTAGTAGCATTTCATCTAGACTTATCTAGTCTCAGGCTCTTGGTCAATTTAACAGTGCTCAGACACAGGTTGCATCTCATGAAGTGGGCCTTAATTCCAATTGTTTAATAATTGGTTGGTTGCTTTCATAACGTTTCTGTCACTACTGCATCAGTATGTCTTATAGGCTGGTCTCTGTTGTAGGTCACAGGTTTTGTAGCTTTCACAGCCAATTTTCATTGAACATTATTTACTAAAGTCATTCTAAGTACTTTCTAGAGATTATCTCATTTAATATTCTCCACAGAATTCTAATGTAGCTTTATATTATCATTCCCAATTTACAGATGAGAAAATATGGGTGCAAATACATTAAGAAACTTGACCAGGCCATGTATCATCCCATGCCTGTTTACTATATTGTGTGCTATATATACCACACTTGTAAGAGATTGAAGAAAACCATTAATGATCATTAATAAAATCAAAATTAATCATTATCCATACCTTTAAGAAGGCCCCCAATGCTACAGTCAAGGACTCTCAAACAGGCACCAACAAGCTCAGAGCATAAATACTGCATTGGTTATATGAATATGTGCAAACATCTACATCTGTAACAAATATACATAATGCCACACAAGTCTATTATAATAGCCAGAATTCAAAACTGCATTTTCAAATTACAGCTCTTTCTTTCATTAGGAGAAATACAAGTTTTCTACTTGACTGCAAGATTCTGTTTGTGAATGATGTTTTATTTTCAAATGTTTCTGTACATCTTGTACTATAAACTTCCTAAAGATAGGGACACTATTAAGTGGACACCTTTAGTTTTCAGAAACAAAATGAACGGGCATTTGAATTCTTCCCATTAATAATCCCTGTTTATCTTAACCTAATTTGAGTGTCTCTTATTTCTAACACTTCTGTTCTAATTAAATTCGCATTAACATTTCACATTCGTAAGACAGAACACAGAAAATATCCAATATGTTTGTCATAAAAGTAGCTTTGAGCCGGGCAGTGGTGGCGCACGCCTTTAATCCCAGCACTCGGGAGGCAGAGCCAGGCGGATCTCTGTGAGTTCGAGGCCAGCCTGGGCTACCAAGTGAGCTCCAGGAAAGGCGCAAAGCTACACAGAGAAACCCTGTCTCGAAAAACCAAAAAAAAAAAAAAAAAGTAGCTTTGAGAAGACATTTGAACTTAAGTGCAATAGACCTAAGACTCAGGAACAACGGAAGGAAGGGAAGATTTAGGGAGGAGGAAAGGAGGGAGGAAAGTTGGAGAGTTCTTCTGCAGACCCGGGATTTTCAAGGAGGGCAGCCAACCAGAAGTTTCTTATTCATCTGTCATTTCTGCACTCCATCTTGACCGTGTATGCTAGTCAAGTCACAAAACTCTTCCGAGTCTTGCTTCTTTTTCATCTGCAAATCCTAGATAATTACAGCAATCCCAAACTCTTCAGGCTGTCTCAGGGCTTAACTGTGACCGTATGGATGAAAGCGACGGAAATCTCCAAACTCTATTACCAATATCCACCCTACCAGGAGAAGGTGTGTGTAGTGTTGTTACCGCTCGGTACACAGGGAGTAGGTGTCAATTGTATCTGTGTGGAACTTAACTCGCCCTGGTGCCCAGCCTCCAAGCAGCCTGAATGTTGAGGGATGCAGCAGGAAAGTGACCCTTAGAACCAGGATGAAATGAGATGCCAAAGAAGGGAGGAGAGTGGAAACAGGGAGAGCTGGGGCGGGACTGTTTAATGTTCAAAATCAGTGCCAAGCTAAATTGGAAACATGAGTCTGCGTACCTGGAACTTACCTCATCCGTATATAATTTGTAACCTGAGATCCCCTCGCCGAGAAGTAAAAATAGCAAGGCTCTCTGGCAAGTCTGTTCTCTGCTGAGTGGAAGGTCAGGATGGGGAGGGTAGGACTTGGGGAGAGCCAGAGGACTGGGCCACAGAATACCCATCATGTGGTTTTGGCAGGGACACCTTCTCCCCTGTCTCCTGCGTGACACAGGAAATACAGCCAATGAGGTGGCTTCAGGGATCCCCTGGGAAAGGAGGGCCTGCTGTCCTCCAGGCATCCATTTTTGCTCTTTGTTTTTGTCATAGGCACTGCTGAAGTTCTGAGCTCCCCCAATCCCACATGGTTGAATCTGAGAGAGGCAAAGGCTGACGCAGGAACAGAGCAGATGGCTGTGCTTTTCAAGACTTGCAGCTGGCACCTATCTCTGTGGAAGAAATGATCTGCTAAATGCTTGCCTTAACTCTCTGTGAATCTTTTCCCCTCACGGGTGAGTGTGCCTGAGAGAATGGTTCACGTACATGGACTCTAGCCATGCTTTGCTACCAGTTATGCAGTGATGAAAGAAGGCTTGGAGACCCTGGGTACCACGAGGTGGAGAAGACAAAGGGGGAAGAGAAGAAGGGGAACCAGATGATATAAATTTCATAACATCAAAAAATGTGCCGGGGCGGGGTCGGGGGACTTCCATGCTTTGTGATGACCATCTATGGAATACTATTAATAGGGAGAATGCAATCCTGAGAATTCCTAACGTTGAGTTAGTCCTGCTAGATAACTTTTGCTTCTACTAAATATACTCAAAGCCTTTTGGGTGAACTAATTTCTCTCTCATTTTTTCAAGTTCGTTTTTGCCTTAGTTGTTAAAACTCCATTTGTTTGTGTAAATTTTTTTTTCCGTTCCTTTTGCAAACTCAAGTACTCTTCCAGTTGCCATTTGAAGAGAAGGTAATTTTGTTCAGTCCATCTTTGATGATAAATTGGGTCGTGGAAACTTTGATATGAAAACTCAACAGACCGAGCTGCCAGCTCCCCATCTCCTTGACAGAAAGCTACATGGAGTTCGATGAGTGAGAGGAGATGGGAAGGGAGCTTTGCTGACCTGGCCCGGACCTCTGGCTTCACCTTACAAACTCTGTAATTCCTGAAAGACTAGAACTTTCTTTGAGTTCATTCCATTACCCTCGCTATAAAAAGGGGGGACAGGAGCTACTGTCTTGAAATATTCTAATGATTCAGTGATACGGTAGAGGTTTTCAAAAAGCTTCCAAAAGTGCACTGTCCAACAGAAATATAATGCCAGCCACATCTGTAATCTAAAACTTGCAAGTAGCCACACTTCTAAATGGTAAAAAAAGAAGCTGGGAAAATTAATTATAACAACATGTTTTCTTTAATCTGATGTATCCAAAATATTATCATTTCAAGACCTAATCACCAAAGCTCATGTTAATAAAATATTTTACATTTATTTTTTTTCCTACCAAGTCTCCACCAGCCAGTATGGAGTTTCCACATTGGGACAGGGCATTTCCACAAGAAATCCTCACTTTATATTTAGATTTGCTAAAATTTGCAGTTGGAAAAAAAAATAGAATCACATACACAAATTGTGCCAAAAGTACTTAAATATTTCCTAAAATCTGAACCGAGTATCAGTAGTTTCAACTTAAAGTAATTACGATGAAATCAGCTTTGAAAGTTAGTTCTTCAGTCACAGAATCCCCTTTTCTTAGCTGAGTTTGGTTAGTGGTTATTGTGAACCCTAAGGACTTTGCAGCCAGAGGAGCGCTTGGTACCAAGGGGGTCTCAACAAGTGAAGTGTTCCTCCGCTGCCGGTTTCTAATCAGAAGCTGAAGTTTGCTTAGCACTCAGGCTTCCACTTTGACATCAGCATAATGACCTCTGTGAGTGTCTTCGCAATCCAATGAAAACCAATCATCCATGTGTCACTGTGCTTATTGCTGTCAGATACAATATCCAAGGCGGAACTGCAGGCAACGGGCTGCTCTAATCATTTAAAGCACTTCTGTTTGCTAGACTGTTTTTAATACACCCAACTGGATTTTCAACGACAAAAAAATAAAAAATAAAAAAAAAGGTTTTCATTGCATGTAAAATATGGGCATACAAGAAAGAGAATTAAATGCCATTGCTCTTGAAGCTTATGTACTTTTGTGTTGAACAAAAATGTCCATGAGCCCCAGTCAGACGATTTAGGTAAGAAAAATAAACAAATAGCGTACAAATAGAAAAGGAGGAAATAGTATTGCTTGCTGATGACATGCTCAGAAACATAGCCCTAGAGATTGCTACACACTATTAGAACTGACAAATCAATTCAATAAGGTTATAGCACCTAAATAAAATGTACAAACCAGCAGCATTTCCACCGTTCACAATAGCATTAAAAATGATTAAATGTGGGGCTGAGGATATGACTCAGTGGGTAAACTCTCTACTATACATGCATGAGGACTTGAATTCCAATCCTCAGAACCCAAGTAAAGGCTGGGTGCTGCCACGAATTAGCACACATCTATAACCTCAGCACTGGGGAGGCAAAGGCAGAGGATCCCTTAAAGCTCATTGGCACATTAGCCTAGCCAAGTTGATGAGCTCCATGATCAGTGTAAGACCCTGCCTTAAAAGAGAATTTGGTGGAGAGCCATCAATGAAGACAGTGACATTGACCTGTAGGCTCCACATGCACATGTTCAAGTGCATGCAATCACAAAATTGTGTATATATACTACATGTACCAATAGAAAATATGAATAAAAGAGAATAAAGTGAAGTGAAATAAAAAAAATACTTAGGAATAAAGTTAGTGGAGGCACTGAAAGGTTTCTATACTGAAAACTCTTAAGACATAATTTAAAGAAATTAAAGAAGTCAAAATTAGGCATAATAATCTCACTTAGAATTAATAGTTAAAATAGATGTACTACCCAAAGTTATATTCAGAGTCAGTGCAATTGCACTGAAGTTTCAATGATGCTTCCTACAGAAACAGTACAGTAAAAAACAATCCTAAAATCTATTTAGAGCAGCAAAAGATGCCAACAACCATTATAAAACTGTAAGAATTGTGTTGTCTGCCTTTAAAATATATTATAAACTGTAGTAGTCAAAATAACAGCACTAGCATCAAGCAGATACAATGGCCAACAACAGAATACAGAGTACAGAAATAAACCCTCATATCTATACTTCACTGATTTTTGACAAAAGTGCCCAAAGCACATAATGAAAAAAAAAATACAGCCTCTTCAATAAGCAGTGTTGATAAAACAAAGTATGTACAAAAAGTAAATACTGTTGGAAACTTCTTTCTGACTACATGTAAAAATCAATATACATGGATAAAAGACTTAAATATAAGGCTGAAACTGTGACAATACCGGAAATATGGGAGAATCGCAACACTGTGTGTGGACAATAATTTTGTGAATGTAAGACCACAAGAGCTGGTAGAAAAGGAACAAAAAGAAAAGAAATAAAGATTAATGGGTCTGAGGCAAACCACAGAGCTTGTGTATAGCAAAGGAAACTCAAAGTAAAGCAAAGAGGCACACAAGATGGGGAAAACATTTGCAAGCCATACATTTGATAGGGGGCTAATAACATCAGAATACAGACAGAACTAAACTCAATGACAGGAAAAACAGCTCAATGTAGAAAACAGGGGAAAGACTTGAATAGATATTTCTCATGAGTCAAGCTGCACAAAGATACATGAAAAACTAGTCAATATCACTGATCATCAAGGAAATGCACATTATAACCACTGTATGATGTATCTCATCACACCTGTTAGAACAACTCTTCTCAAAACGATGGAAGAGAGCAAGGGTTGGTGAGGATGTGGGAAAAGGGAACGCTGGAACACTGGTGTTGATGGGAATGTAAGGGTAGCCATTATGGAACATGTGATGATGATTCATCACTAAGCTGAAACTAGAACTACCATATGTCCAGCTATCCCAGCTTGGAGAGTTATAGCCAAGGAACCTGAAATCTGTATATTGAAGAAATAGCCACACTCCCTGTTCACTGCAGCATTGTCCACAGTAGCAAAGATTCTGAAGTCACTTAAATGCCTTCAGCAGATGGAGAGAGAACAAAAGTATAACATATCCACACAATAGAATATAAGTCAGGCTTCAAAAGAAGGAAAGACTTCTGCGGAAATATGGTTGAACCCAAAGGGTGATGCTAAGTGAAAAGGCAGGCATAGAAAGACTTACCTATAAAACCTAAAAATGTTGAATTTACAAAAGCATTTAGGTCAAAATTGTAGAATGGCAGTTACCAGAATCCACAAATGAGACGGTGGGAAACGAGATGAGACAAAGCTTGTCTTTGGTGTACTATGAGAACCATGTTCAATAGTACATTATCTATTTTGAAATTGCTAAAAGAATGAATTTTACATGTATTCACGAGAAAAATAACCAGTATTTGAAGCAGTGGACATGTTAATTAGCTTAATCATTTCCCAATGTATGCATACATTAAAGCTTTACAAGTAAAAGCACATACTCACATGTCAATCTAAGAAGTCCATATCTCGCCTTCATAGACTATTTGAAAGAGTTTTCTGAATGCCGCAGCTATTAATATGAAGCTGTCTAACCCATGCATACATACCCTGCATTGAGGAAAGCAGGCTGCTGGTACACACACACACACACACACACACACACACACACACACACACACAGTTTTGTTTTGTTTTGTTTTCATACTTCAAGAATGAAGAGTCTTAAAAAATAGGAAAAAGGTTAGTTGATTCAACAGTTTTAACTAGAACATTAGTCCTTTCTGCGATCCGTTTTTGTTATTGCAAGGATATTGTAGGATAAATCATGGGAGCTTAACAGTTGTCAGCCCTGTGAAGACAGCATAGGATATGTAAAGTGTTTCGAACTACCTGGGACAGTAGGTATCTCCCATTTAGACATAGCAAGCCACTGTTATCATCCGCTCAGTACCCCTCTATCACAGTTGTGATAGGCCTTTGAGGAAGTAACCTTCCATTGCCTACAGCCTGGTGGGATTCTCAAATCTCCCTATCCCTTGGCCAACAGGATCATGCTTGACACTCACAAAACCAGCTTCTCCCTTCTTGAATTTGAATCTTGAACAAAGAGTCACAGAGACTGTAAGTAGCCAGCGCTGCTCCATCCTAACACCACACCCAGACCTTCAGGAGACTGTCTCTAGGTTGTGGCACTGGAATCGAGGGCTTCTTGTCTCTCCTTCCTTAGGGTTGTACTGAGTCATGGGCTTTTCCTTTAACTTCACTTTCTCTCCCTCCTTCTCTTCTTCCTCTCTTCTTCCTTGTTCTGTTTCTTCCAGCCACCCATGATCTGTTTGCTGCTTGGCTTCCTCTCTGAAATAATAATCCTCCGCTATAAAATATGAATTCTCTCAGGCCCATGCTTGCTTGGCCAAAATGAACTCGCCGCTCTTTCTCTGCCTATGCAAACAGAAAGATGCTTGTTAATGAGTTCACGGGGTTGAGTAACAGTCTCAGACAATCGCTGTGCCTCCCAAGAGCCCTAATTAGAGTCCTTTATTTGTCTCCAACTGAGGCAACCTTCTCTGTGGAGGTGAGGCTCATGGACCTGGAGGGAATGAGAGAATCTTTCAATTGTTCTGACCTGTGGGAAACCCTTCAGAGTGATTCTAACTGATAATATTGTAAAAATTACAGCCATAATGCTAAATCAAATATACCTTCCCCCAAACAAATGTTCTTCCATTTTCAAGAGAAACTGTCCTTAGTCTTGAACTTTCATTTCCTTTCTGGAACCTTCATTTTCCTTTGTCAACTTGTGTGGCCTCTTGCATTTCTGCTTCTACAGTTACTGGGAACAGAAGATTCAAGCTGTACCTATTGTTTGAAACAAACGCAAATACAGTGAAATGGAAATGCCATTCACAGCCCAAATCTTTACAGGTCTGGCATCCAGGTATAGCCTGCTGAGGGAGGTACCAAGTGTTCTTCAAGCATGGTACAAAAATGCTGCCAGAGATACCATAGTGCAAGGTGTAAGCCAAGTTCTTGCTGTTCTACGTTTTCACTCTTAGACTAAATGTTGTGATTCCACTGCCATACTCTGCTCCATCTATCTTTCCCTGGGAATGATGTTTTCTCTGCAATGGTATGCCTCCTGGAATGTTACAGGACCTGATGGATCTTGAGACTAAGCCATAGGCACACCTCCCTCATTTTCAGAAGACTGGAATGGCATGGGCTTGGATAGCATGCATCTTGTCACATTCAACCTATCATCTATGTCTTGTTCATAATAGACGTATTGCTAGAAATCGGGAAATCCTTTTAGGTTTCTTGGGTCCTAACTGAAATTCTAACATCTAATGTGCACACCTGAAGCACAGTGACCTAGAAGAGCGGGACAGCCTCAAGCTCCTTCCCCTGGGTGTCTGCTGCAACCTAGACAAGCAATAGGAGAACCTGTCCATTTGACTTCCCATTTCTCTCAGGACCCTCACTCATCAGTTCCATGCATACAGGTTTCTGTAGGGTGATAGTTTTATAGTGGGTAAGAACATCATGGAAGTCTACTTAACACTTTGTGTGCAGGGTGAAGCTCCTCACGTTTCATTCTGGGGAAAGGAGTAGTTGTTTTACTACTATTTCTTCTGAGATTTTACTGTTCTTGCAAATTAGCCCTCCATCATTTCATAGAAGTCATCAGAAAATAAGAATACTGGATTGGTGAATACAATTTCATTATTTGGAGCACAGGAGAGCAATTATTTGCAGTAGTTATTCTTGTCCCAAACTGTCATAGCACTAACACACAGGTATCCAGTCATTGAACTGTAGAAGAAGAAGACCATGCTTGGAGAAGCCATGTCTATTATATTGGGCAGCAGGGACACCAGCTCTTTGCTGTGGAGTGAATATCACCTTTGACGTGCTGGATTATGTGGAAACCTGCCTGTCACTCAGGAGAAAGATGTGATCTCTGTCTTCCAAGTCTGTCACTCTATAAACATGATTGCAAAGATTGTTCTGAATAAGGCCTTCATGTGCAAGACATGCAGAAATACCCGAAGTTCAGTGGTGTGCTGACTTCCCATATCCATTTTTTAATGAAACTTCAGAAATTGGTTATGTAGGTTATGACAGAAAGTACTTTATAGGCAACTAAGCTTATTTCTCAGTGATAAAAGCCTTTGGTTGAGATTACTATGCCCCGAGCTATGAGTGCGCTAAGATCTGTTGGACTTAGGATGTCCTCAAGGATAAACGCGGTTTTTTTTAAATTGCATGATGTCAAATAAACCTTTTTATCTTTCATTGCAAATATATATTTTTCATACAATACATTCTGATTAGAGTTTCCTCTCCCCCGACTCCTCCCAGTTCCTCCCCACCTCCCCTCCCATCTGGATCCACACCCTTTCTGTCTCCCCTTGGGAAAAAAAAAACAGGCATCTAAAGGATAATAATAAAATATAATAAATCAAAAACAAACAAATCAGAATATGACAAAACAACTGAACAAGAAAAAGATCTAAAGAAAAAGCACAGGAAACACATATAAACATGGAGGCACACATGTACACAAATACAGAAATCCCATAAAACCCAAAACCAGGAGTCTATAGCAAAGGATCTACAAGGTTAAAAAAAATAATAATGTCCTGACTTAACATGATGAGACAAAGAATTTCTAAAGATGTGGGGTTTTTTATTTTTTGCTTTTGTTTGTTTTTCCTTTTATTGAAAATAGATTTTTTTTCTCACTATTGCCTGATTATGGTTGTCCCTTCCTCTACTCCTCTCATTTCCCCCCACCTCCCTTCCTATCTGGATCTACCCCTTTCTGTCTTTCATTAGAAAATAAGCCGGCTTCTAAGGAATAATAATAAAATATAATATAATATAATAAGATACAACAAGAAACTAACACATCAGAATAGGACAATACAAACCCACAGAAGGAAAAGAGCCCAAGAAAAGGCACAAGAATCAGATAGAAATGCAGAGACTCACTTTATTGCACACTCAGGGATCCCATAAAAACACAACACTGGAATCCATAATATACACACAAAGGAATTGTACAAAAAAAAGAAAAAAGAAATATATGTAAAGAAAATATATTTTTAAAATCCCTGAAATGACATCGTGAGACAAGGAACCTCCAAAGATGCCATTGAGTTCATTCTCTGTGGGTTATCCACTGCTGGGCATAGAGCCTACACTTAAGAGCAGTCTGTTTCCCCAGTGAGACTCCCTTAGGGAAAACTAAATGTTCATTTGGAAGTGGCTACCAATGGGAAACAGCTTCTAGGTTAGTGGTGAGGATATGTGTCCACTTTTGCTTCCAGCTAGATGACTCGATCTGGTGCAGATCCCTGTAGGTCCTGTGCAAGCTGCTTCAGTCTCCATTCATTCAGATTTATGCCAGCCCTGGTTTCCAGAAGGTCTTGATTCCTTGGTATCCTACCTCCCTTCTGGCTCTTACAACCTTTCTGCTTCCCCTTCCATGGAGTTCCCTGAGCCCTAGAGGGGAGGGATTTTATGGAGATACCACTTTTAGAATTCTTTCTTCGGAGGTCTCTCATTTTCTGCATGTTGTCTGGCTGTGGGTTGTTGTGGATATCATTCTATATAAATAAAACACTGATGGCCAGTGACCAGGCAGGAAGTAGGTGGCCAGGCAGGAAGTAGGTGGGACAAGGAGAGAGGAGAATTCTGGGAAACAGAAGGCTGAAGCAGAGAGACACTGCCAGCTGCCACCATGACCAGCAGCATGTGAAGATGCCGGTAAGCCACCAGCCTTGTGGCAAGGTATAGATTTATGGAAATGGATTAATTTAAGATATAAGAACAGTTAGCAAGAAGCCTGCCATGGCCATACAGTTTGTAAGCAATATAAGTCTCTGTGTTTACTTGGTCGGGTCTGAGCTGCTGTGGGACTGGCGGGTGACAAAGATTTGTCCTGACTGTGGGTAAGGCAGGAAAACTCTAGCTACAATGGCGCCCAACGTGGGGCAAGAGTTTCCACCTAAAACCTGAAAAAAGATTCTAAAATGGAGCTAAAAACAGCTTCCTAATTGTCTCTCTCAAATGAGCAGCAGCTGCCGGTTTGAGCTACTGGCGGGTTCCTAGCATGTGCGCTTGACCTGCAGTATGGCGGGAATGAGGCCTCTGCAAGTGGCACATTAAGCTGCGTGGTGGATTTAGCCTTTGCTAGTACAAAACAAAAAGAGGTTTCTGGGCTACACGCTGCTTTGATAAGAAGCATAGACTCACTATTTCTGAGAATTGATGGCTCCCAAAGCTGGCAGAAAACGTACCACCGCCATGTTGGGAAGCTGAAGTGGGTGGAGCCAACAGCCACAGCGCCGTGTCAGGCTTAAAAGGCTACAGTTTAAAGCAATAGGCTCAAGGTAGTATAAAACATAAGCCACGTAAAGATGGCTACCACACAGAGAATCTGGATTATGTTCTCTTTGATATTCGTAACTAAAGAAAAACATTTGATTGCAAAAGCTGTTGAGTTATGCCAAAATGTGTATTTTAAAGGTACCTTGACTTCAAAATTTGGCTATAAGGATATGTTGCTTTGGAAAAGAGGCTCTGCTTTTGTTTCTACAGAAAGCCAGAGGCTATGGATTTGTTCCAGATTAAGATACATCAGGTTTGACCAGCCAAGACCACCTGAAAGGTCTCCGATGACACCATGGCCCAGATGTTCCAACATCCAGAATCATTTCAAGGCAACTGGCTCAGACGATACAGTTTCATGGACTATTCCACGATCCTAAAATTTTCTTTGTGTCCCCATAAGATACAGCGCCCCCCTCCAGCAGGAAGTAGTAAAAAAAGCTACGCCCAAATTCCCAAATATACCAAGCTAGCTTTGGGGATGTGTAAAAGTTAAAACCTTCCTTTTTAAAAGAAAAAAATGGGAAATGCTGTGGATATCATTCTATATAAATAAAACACTGATGGCCAGTGACCAGGCAGGAAGTAGGTGGCCAGGCAGGAAGTAGGTGGGACAAGGAGAGAGGAGAATTCTGGGAAACAGAAGGCTGAAGCAGAGAGACACTGCCAGCTTCCACCATGACCAGCAGCATGTGAAGATGCCGGTAAGCCACCAGCCTTGTGGCAAGGTATAGATTTATGGAAATGGATTAATTTAAGATATAAGAACAGTTAGCAAGAAGCCTGCCATGGCCATACAGTTTGTAAGCAATATAAGTCTCTGTGTTTACTTGGTCGGGTCTGAGCTGCTGTGGGACTGGCGGGTGACAAAGATTTGTCCTGACTGTGGGTAAGGCAGGAAAACTCTAGCTACAGTGGGTCTCTGTATGTGTTCCAATCTGTGGTGGGAGGAAGTTTCTCTGATGATAACTGAGCAAAGCACAGTTATGCTATGAGGATAGCAGAATGCTATTAGGAGCCATTTTATTACAAGTTCCTTTAGCAAAACAGTAGTATTAGCTTTTACCCTAGCTCCCTGACCAATTTAGCCACAAGTTCTTGGCCACCTAATCAGTATTGGGTATGGGTTCTACCTCATGGAATAGGCTTAACTCAAACCAAATATTGGTTGGCTGCTCCCACAACCCCACTATTACCAGTACACCTTGCCTTGTTGGAATGAAGGGTTTGTGGCTGGGTTGGTGTTTACCTTTCTCCTTTGGTAGCATGCAGCATACCTTTTAGTACCATGAATACTGTTCTGTGGGGGTGAAGGCTCCGAGGAAATGCCAACTCCTCTGTGTTTAATGAGTTATGTAGGTGCTGTCTTTGGCATCAGTTTATGAAGAGCAACCAATAGATTCGGCAACAGCCTAGGTTGTTTGGAGTTTTCCATGTGACCCATTTGGCCAACAGCTTGATTATATGTAGCTCATTCCTGGTACTGGATGCTTCGTTTGGTCATCAGAGATGTCCAGTTGGGGGCTCTGTCTCTCCTGTTGCTTGGTGATTTTGTTTCCATCGCCTTCATGTATATATGTACTATATATACATATATAGGAAACCTCTACTGTATTAGGTTTCAACACAACTGCTCAAATGGATCTTATTTTTAGCTGTCCTTCCCTGTATTCTCTTTCTTGACCCCTCTTCTCTTCCCCTTCCTGTTTGGATCTTCCTATTCCTGTTGTATTTCCTTCTCCTATATCCCCCTCCCATCCATAACTACCTATTCTATTTTTCCTTCCTAGGGAGATCCATCCCTCCCCTCTAGACCCTTATTCTCTACCTAACCTCTGTGGTTATATGGTTTGTAGCATCTTGATCAGTGACTTAGCAACTAACACCTACATATAAGCAAATACACGCCATATTTGTCTTTCTGGGACTGAGTTAACCTCATTGTGGTTGATTATTTTTCTAGTTCCATCCATTTACTTATGAATTTCATGGTCTCATTATTTTTAACAGCTGAGTAATATTCTAGTACACAAATATGCTACATTTTCTTTATCCATTCACCTGTTGGGAGACATTTTGAGTGTTTTCAACTTCTGGCTATTATGAATGGAGGACCAATAAATATGGTTGAGCAAGTATCTCTGTGGTAGGATGAATTGTTTTCTGTATGTATGTCTAAGAGTGGTATAGCTGGATCTCAAGGTAGATCAATTCCCATCTTTTTGAGAAATCACCATACTGATTTCCATAGTGGCTATACAAGTTTGCTCTCTCATCAGTAATGAATGAGTGTTCCCCTTGACCCACATCCTCTCCAGCATGAACTGTCATTTGTTTTATTGATCTCAGCCACTCTGATTGGTGTAAGATGAAATCTCAAAGTTGTTTCAATTTAGATTTCCCTGATGACTAAAGATGGTGAAATTTGAATTTCCTCTTTTGAGAATTCTCTGCTTGGATTTATACTCCACTTTTTAAATTGGGTTATTTATTTTCCAGATTTTTGAATTCTTTATATATTTTAGATATTATCCTGTATCAGATGTGCAGTTGGTACAAATCTTTCCCCATTCCGTAGCTTGCTGCTTTGTCTGAGCGACAGTATCGTTTGCCTTACACAAGTTCTTCAGCTTCATGACGTTCCATTTAGTAATTGCTGATCATAGTGCCTGTGCTAATGGTGTTCTGTTCGGAAAGCCTTTTCTTGTGCCAATGAGTTCAAGGCTACTCCCCATTCTCTTCTATGAGGTTCAGTGTATCTAGCCTTATGTTGAGGACTTTGATACATTTGGAGTTGAGTTTTGTGCAGGGTGATAAATATAGAATTTTTGTATTCTTCTACATACATCCATCTAGTTTGGCCAGCACCATTTGTTAAAGATGTTATCTGTTTCCAGTGTATATTTTCAGTGTGTATTTATAAAAAGAAAATCAGGTGTCCAGAGGTCTGTTAACCTCTGTCTAGGTCATCAGCTCAACTCCACTGATCAATGTGTCTGTTTTTTATGCCAATACCTGCTGTTTCTAATTACTATAGCTATAGTACAATTTGAAACTGGGGATGGTGATACCTGAAGTGGTGCTTTTATCATTCAGGGCTATTTTAGCTATTCTGTGTTTTGTGTGTTTCTACATGAAGCTGAAAATTATTCTTTCAATGTCTGTGAAAAACTGGAATTTTGATGGGAATTGCATTGAATTACATTGCTTTTGGGAGAGTGGACATTTTTATTACATTAACCCTACCAATCCAAGAGCATGGGAGAGGTTTCCATTTTCTGATATCATCTTCAGTTTTTTCTTCAATGTATTAAAGTTTTTATTATACAAGTCTTTCATTTGCTTGGTTAAAGTTACCCCAAGATATGTTATATATCTTTTGCAACTATTGTGAATGGTGTTGTTTCCTTGATTTCTTTCTCAGTACATTTGTCATTTGTAGATAGGAAGGCAACTGATTTTTGTGAGTTAATTTTGTATCCTACTTCTTTGCTGAAAGAATTCATTAGCTCTAGGAGTTTCCTGGTAGGATTTTAGGGTCACTTATGTTACTATCATATCATCTGCAAATAACAATACTTTGACCTTGGAAGGAAATAAGATATTGGAAGGAAATAAAGATACTTTCCAATTTGTGTCTCTTGATTACTTTAGTTGTCTTATTGCTTTAGCTCAGACCATATTGAATAGGCATGGAAAGAGTGGACATCCTTGTCTTGTTACTGATTTTAGTGGAAAGTGCTTGAGTCTCTCTCCATTCAAGTAGATGTTGACTATGGACTTGCTGTAGATTGCTTTTAATATATTGAGGTGTGTCCCCTACATCTCTGTTCTCTACAGGACTTTTACCATGAATGGATGTTGGGATTTTGTCAGGGGACTTTTCTGCATCTAATGAAATGATCATGTAGTTTTTGTCTTTTAGTCTGTTTACATGGTGGATTACATTTATTAATTTATGTATACTGAGCCATCCTTGAACATCTGAGATGAAGCCTGGATGATTTGTATCTGGGTATTTTTAGAATTAACATTTTCTTTGACTGAGGTATCCATTACTTCTATTTCGTTATCAATGGTTGAGAATCTCTCTTCCATCACTTATGTTCTGTTGGCAAGGCTGGCCTCTGAGGTTCTTGTTTGAGTTCCTGAATTTTTCATTTCCAGATGTCTGTTGGTTTGCATTTTCTTTATTGATTCAATTTCCCCAAGAAAGGCTTGAACTCTTTTCTTCATTTCATTCCACTGTTTGTGTTTTCACACATTTAATGGATTTGTTCATTTCTTCCTTAAGGACCTCTAACTCATTCATAAATGTTATTTTGAGTATTTGTCTTGTTCTTCAGCTATTTCGCATTTCTCAGGGCCTGCTGTAGTAGGGTTGCTGGGATCTAGTGGATTCATTGTCTGACTGTCACTGATTGTGTTTTTACACTGGTGTCTAGGCATCTGGGCTTGGAATGATTGTAATTCTAGGTGCTGGCATCTGGTCTTGTCTTTGTTGGGTGAGTGTATTGTTCATTGTTGCTCTCTGTAGACTTTCAGAGAGTATGGTGGCTGAGCATTGCATTAGTAGAAAATGCTTCTGAGATGCTCCTCGTGTGACCACTGTGGATTTAGGTTATAATGTGTTTTTTGGTATTGGGAGCTAACATTTGTAGAAGGAGATAGATTAGAAGGTGTACTGAGGATGTCCATAGGACAGAGGATAGAGGGATGTGCCACCAAGACCTGCTTAGTCCCCTGGGTATTTGAGGAGAGAGGGAAGAAAGGCCACAGCTGGTAGTCTGCTACAGAGATAGGAATGAGACTGGGCAATTGTATTTAAAGGAGAGAAGGGAGAGTGAAAATTTGGAGATCACCTACCTGCTTTGTGGAAGACATGGAAGTTGGGTTCCCAGGGAAGGCCTGTAGGAGTCAGAGGCTGTGACAAGAGATGAGGAGATAAGGAAGGTTGTAGGAGAAGATCTCACTGGAGATGGGGTCAAAGAGGAAGGGGAGGCTGCAGCACGTGATCTGCTACAGAGCTGTGAATGAGATAAGGGATTAGATTTGGAGGAGAAGAGGAAGCCATTAGATATATATCATACGAATGACTTTATATGCAATGAACTATTTACTGCTTGTAAGAAGTATAGTTTATTCATCATTTATTATAGACATATGCTTCTCTCTGTGCTGAACACTGTACACTAAATTTCTTGATATTTTGATTTCTATTTCTGACAATGAAAACATCAAGTCTTGGAGTGTAAATTATCCATAGTAGCTATAAGTGTCGAGATCAAGACCTAAAGATATGTCTGAGCAATCCAAATCCAAGTGTTTTTCTGCTGTGTCACACTGCCTCTCCAACTGGCTGCTGAGAGCTTAGGTGAATATGGATACATAGAAAAATACTTAAAGATATTAATATGAGGGCCTATTACTAACATTTTTCTACATTACAGAAAACAAGAATAGGGTGCCCTTAAATCACTGACCCTCTAAACTCACTGGTTTTTGTTGAATAATACAAATAAAATAACAGTTAAATAATATAGTTGAATTCATTTGGTTCTTTTGTGCCAATCATCTTTGACAAAGAATTCACATCTTTTTCTGATCTACACCAGCCCCTTGGAAGATGATCACTTTTTAAATTAAGAGAATATACATGAAATACAAAATTTAACATTTCACTGGAACCAAGGATTGGTGGGCATCGATGTCATAGGACACATATTCATTAAAATGCCATAATAGAATCTAACTTCAGACCTTGATTAATTTGAGAGTTGCACATAAACTAACTCCATTCTATAATGTCACTTGAGGTTAACAGGAACAAACCAAGTACCCTTCTGGTCTGTTCTTTAGAAAAACAAGGCCTATACCTTAGTAAGAAAAGAACATTGTTCTGCCCACAGGGTTATATGGATTTGTCTTCAAGAAAAGTAATGTTTGCCCTTGAAAAAAATATGTATCATTAATAAGATATTTAATAGCTTTGCTAGTAAAGAAACCTCCATATCATTTGTTGGAAATACTGAATGGACACTTGGTGTCTGTGTTTAGCCTTGGCCATGGGACATGAGTCCATTCTTCTCTGACAGTTCCTTGAGCACCAAGTGCTAGACAGTAGAGCCAGATCAGAAAGGGGAAAGGCTCAGTGCAGCTGAACAAGTAGCAGTTTCCCCAGGGACACTTCAGTGTTGTCAGAATAAGAGACATGATTGAGAATGTAGTTGAGAATATAGAAAATCCCCACAGAGGGCTGCCTCCTCACGAAGACATAAGGATAGAGATAGAGAAGAAGATGGAGTTGGCTAAACCGGTCATTTTAGTTTCCTGTATGTTATATCTTTAAATGTGCCCTAGCAGATCAGTGAAGAACTTTGGATATGTCAGTAAATGCTGGTTAATAATGACCTAGATCCTGCCGTCATCTTCTGAAAGCAACACGTGAGTACCCTCAAGCTTCATGGGGGTAATTTTTGCAAGAGCCTCACTGACCTGTAGGCTAGATCCCCGAGGTGCAAGATCTGGTTTGTGAAGTGCAAAGGGTATTGTTATTGCTGCAATCATTTCTGTCCTTAATTGCCACTGCATCCACCCGTGCCAATTCTGGATTCACCAATTTGTATAAACCAGAAGCAAGAAACAAATGTTTCTTCTTTCAGGAGCAAAGTACTCTATAGACCCATTTGTTCTTTTCCAGAAAGACGGCGACTTTCAGGACCAGCTCCTTTTAGTTCTCGGGAGTATTTTGTGTAATTGTTTCAGGTGTTCATATGCCTCTGTGTGTGTGCACCGATGACTGTGTGTGCACATACTTAATAAGGCAAGAATGAATGAATCAAGAAAATTACCTCGGTAAGGAAGACAACAACAGCCTTGAGATGATTCATATAGATTAGCTGATTTAACAGTCAGTTCAGCCAAGCATTAGGACACCGATCTGAAAAATTCAATAAAAATAGCTCCGAGACCTTAGATAGTGTGCTCAAGCCCAAGTAACTGCTCAGGGAAAAGCTAAAGATTTGATGCACGCATTTAATCCCAGCACGAGGGAGGCAGAGGCAGATGGAGCTCTGTGAGTTCGAGACCAGCATGGTCTACAAAGCGAGTTACAGGAAAGCCAGGGCTACAAAGAGAAATCCTGTCTTGAAAGACAAAAAAAAAAAAAAAATTGAACTATTTGAACTAGAGCAGCACAAACTTCATGCTATTTCCACAACACAGGAATGGAACTGTACATATAAAGTATCCCATAGAAGGTGGACGTTCAACACATATCTTTAAAGAGATTTTTCTGGAAAGAGAGAAGTCCTTTGGAACTAGATTGTGGAATAAAGTGATTTCTGACTTACTGACAGCTACACCAGCTTTCCTACATAAAAGAACTCCAACAATTTCTTGAGCTAAAATAGCCAAGATTGTGGCCAGCTATTCTCTCAAGAAAAACAATCCTAAGGAAAAGGACTCTGCGGACTTGACAGGCAGCCTGTAATTTCTAACCCAGGTCAGGTAGCCAGCCAGGAAACTCTAGGTCCAGAGACAGGTATGGGAATGGCTGGGTAGTATTGTTCTCAGGTCTTTCTACCAGACATTGACAGTGCCACAGAACCCTGCAGTTAGCAATATTTAATTACTAGCTACCAAGGTTTCTGGGGATCATTAACATACAAATAATGGTTCAGATGTTCGTGTCAACAGTAACACAGTGAAAAGCAGAAAAGATGGGAAACCAGAAGACAATGAGCAAAGATTTTAAATAAAGGTGTTAGGAAAGGTGGGGGTGGGATAGGCAGCCAGCCATGGGCTGGGGACAAGGAGGCAGACTGACATTTTCCTTTTACCCAGTGTGTGACTTAAGATGCCAGCAGCAGAAGTCACCCTACCCCATTAACCCTAGAATCACTGTCTACCATTCCACAGTTGAGCCCAGAGGCCAAGTGCTTATTAAGAAAAAACAATGCTGCCGGCCAAGGCTGGGTGCCAGCCGGGAAAGCAGCTCAGGAGATTGTTTTGTCCAGTGGTTTCAAAGAGAAATTATAGATCCCCAGAGTTTCATGTTCCCATAAGATCCAAGATGGCATCATACGATGTGCATGAAAATTTCACCTGATCTCCAGTCTCTGGTTGATGTTATCTACAGAATGGTTACTACTGTGAACTAAGCATTCTGCTAGGTGTACCTTGGATTTCATAAAGTATTGAATCTGCCCCAAATCATTAAGCATTACTATTCTTCATTGTATGAGAAGGGAGCTTTATGTCTCAGAGGCACAAAGAACTGGACAATGCCCCAGTTAGTGGAGTTGACGAAGAGCAAAGCTAGTTTACTCTGGCCTTTTAGCCAGTATGTAAACCAATAAACCAAGACTTTCTTGGGATAGAGGATGGGAGGGCGGAGCTTAGAACTGGATTTTTTGTTAAAATCCAATTTGATGTTAAAATAATTCTTTTAGCCAAAAATGTTGTAACTGAACTTTTGTACATTCCAGAACATTCCAGTATCACGTGGCATGAATAACAAGAAATCCTCTTAACACTTTTGCTCATGAGGTTAGCCAGGGCTAGGGCTAAATATTTTATTAGCAGCACTCAGAAGGTAGAGGGACATTTCCCTAATGTTTTTTATAGAGGGCAAGTAACTTCTCTAGGGCATGCAAGCAAAATTTCTAGTGTCTTCAGCAATAAGCTCTTGCCATCTAGTTATGGTGAATAACAAAGAACAATGACAATAGTCCATATTTATTTGAGTACAAATGGAGCCACTATGACCAACACA
This sequence comes from Peromyscus maniculatus bairdii, assembly GCF_049852395.1. Lineage (NCBI taxonomy): Eukaryota > Metazoa > Chordata > Mammalia > Rodentia > Cricetidae > Peromyscus > Peromyscus maniculatus. Next base: position 102,973,268 of record NC_134853.1, read on the forward strand.
TAGGAAGCTAACCCATGCTTGGTACTGACATTTATATTTGGTAATCCAAACAGCATTGTTCACCCATGTTGGGTTCCACTGTTCACACTTCTTTTTAGAAACTTTGTGTGTGTGTGTGTGTGTGTGTGTGTGTGTGTGTGTGTGTGTGTACATTTGCACGTATATGGTTAATGATGGAGACCAGAAAAGAGCATTGGATCTCCTGCAACTAGAGTTACAGGCAGTTGTGAACCCCCTGATCATGGGTGCTGAGAACTGAACTCTGGTCCTCTGAAAAAACAAAAGATGCTCTTAACTGCTGAGCCAAGCCCCAAATTCCTTTTTAAAATACTTTCAATTATTTTACAAACTCGTGGAACTCATATGACTTCTTCATACATCAACAGCTTTAATTAACCTACCCCTTTCTCTATCTCCCTGATACAGTGAGTCTTTCGCTATCCCCCCAGCCAGCTCCCAAATAATGACATAGAAACTTATTATTAATTATGAAAACTCAGCCTTAACTTAGGCTTGTTTCTAATTCTTATAACTTAAATTAACCCCTTTCTATTAATCTATGTGCAATCACATGGCTCACGGCTTTTACCTCTCTTCCTGCATGTCTTGCTTCCTCTCGGTCTGGCTGGTGATCCCACCTTTCTTCCTCCCGAGACCTCTAGGTCCCCAAAAGTCCCACTTAAGCTCTTCCTGCCTAGCTATTGACCATTCAGGTTTTATTAAACCAGTCACAGTGACACATCTTCACACAGTGTAAAGGAACATTCCACAACATTCTGACACGATCCTGATTTAGACCTTCATTTGCCAGCACTTATTCCCCATCCTTGATCTTCATATCACATGGGTTTTATTATCTCCTTTTATTATAATTCTCCTAGTTGGGTTGCAAAAATCATTTCTTTCAAAAGCTTGTGTCTAATAATGATCAAGAAATGGACACCAGATTTTTCCTCAAGGAAGGTGCCAAGGATTCTCTCTAAGGACCCTTGAACTCTTCCCATCCATCTGCTTGATCAACAGTTCTTGAGTAGCCCTTACAATTTACATTTCTTCTCTTGGTAATCAGTGAAGTCATGGTCATGGATTCAAGGTCATGGGGCTTAGGTGACCTGCTACCCTACTTCATCATTCTGGATGAGTACATTCCAGGCAAATTCCCAAATAACTACCTTGAAGAATGCTTGTCCCCTTCCATTTCCCAGATGTCACACAAGGAATGGAAAGATGAACTTAGCCTTTTCATTCATTTCATTCCAATTCCCAGACATGTTTCTCAGCTTGAAACCCTATGGGTGCAGCATACTTCAGTCTCTGTCACAGACCATCAGTCTTATTACAGCAAATGTAGGGTTAAAGAACTTGTCTTGAACCTGTGACCCAGAACTAGACCTTGGGATCCATCCAGGCAGAGAGTCAGATAACACTCTGAAAACTGTAATCAAATTGAAAGAAAAATGATGAAGAAAATGACTTCATTATTATTCGCTGTGGTGGAGAAAAATGCAATGATTAAATTTTGGAATTGGATTTTCTCTGATTAGTAGAGATTGGGGATCCATTTCAAGCTGGCTTCTTGCTTTACATGAAACCTGGAAAGGTGACACTTCAAGCCTGCTCATTAATTTATATACAAGTTTGTTCATGGATTAATGCACAAATTTTACTAGGAAGCTTATTAATTTGATCTATTACTTTATCGTTTTACCATTTTTAAGAATAGCTTATGAGAAAAATGTATAGCTGCTTTATTTAAATGAATATTGAACTGAATACCAGGACTGAAAGTTTAAGATAACAACAGCTAACATTTACTTAGTATACCATGCATGTTGGACACCATTCCGCATATTAAGGAAAGATTAATTCACATCTTCCTATTCATTTATCCCTTTGAGGTCAGCCTCAGGGCTTTTAACCTTTCTTTCTCTCTGTATATCTTACTTTCCTGCTGTCTTCATGTCTGAGTGGCTGGTGGCTGCCTGGCTTCTGGATCCTGGTGTATTCCTCTTTCTCCCTCATTCTCTCCTCCTCCTCCTCCTCCTCCTCCTCCTCCTCCTCCTCCTCCTCCTCCTTCTTCTCTCTCTCTCTCTCTCTCTCTCTCTCTCTCTCTCTCTCTCTCTCTCTCTCTCTCTCTTCCTCCTATGTATTCTCTCTGCCCTCCAGCCCTGCCTATCTCTCTCCAGCCTAACTACTGGCCATTCAGCTTTTTATTAGACTAATCAGCTGTCTTAGGAAGGCAAGGTGAAACAAATGCAACACATCTTTACATAATTAAACAAATGCAGCATAAGCAAACGTAACACGTAACACATCTTTGCCTAGTTAAAATAATATTTAACAAGAGAAGGAAATGACCTTTTTCAATGTGGATCCTGACAACTAAACCCTTTGACCACAGACTTACCTGTTTCCTTTGGAAGGGCTCTGAATTTCATAGATGTACCCACTTGCCATTTACCTTCCTGACTTTCCACACATATAAACACTTACACCCCCAACTGCGATCAGAATACATGTATTCTCGGTGAAAGAATACATGTAATAATTCACTCCAACATTTATGAACATCTGAACATGTTAGGGGGTGCTTTAAATGCATCATTTTAATAAACTCTCCTCATACAAAAAATAAGTAATATGAAATTTAGCAGTGCCGAATAATCACAACCATGTGTACCCCACTTCAGACAGGACAGGAGATTTTAAATGCAATCTGAGGTTTCTGTCTACCACAGTATAGTGTTGTTAAGCTGCAAACAGAATTACTTGTTCCAAGTGAAACAGTAAGAGAAATCAACCTCTTTTGAGGGCTTATTGTGCACCTGACATTTTATTCTTCATTTTGTATCCTTGGAAAAAGGTAAGTTTTCAGAATTGTTTGTTAGCTGCGTCCAGATGGGGGAAGCTCATAAGGTTTATGAACTCTCACCAGGGCCAGAGGTGGAGCTTGCACTTTTAGGATGAAGGATGCTGAGACCAAGTTCAGATGACTTTAGGCTCATATAGCCTACTAAGCAAAAGCCTTCTGCTCCCATATCTCTTCCACATAACTTCTGGGATGCCGTGCTATGATTCACTCATACAAGACGGACTTGTCTTATTTCCATAACAAATGACTATGAATTTCTTGAGAGTATGTGTCATCTCCTCAAGAACTCTAAGTTTAATATCTGAAACCAAAATATGCTTAAATAAATATTGGAAAGATGAATGAATGGCTACCTATTTCTGGGAAATATTAGCATTTTTTCAATCCCAATATACTTGTGGAAGCGTCTATTGAGTGGATTCTTTGATTGCGCCTATCAAACTCATTTCACATAGTCATTTAAATCAATTCGTCATATCCCAGACCCCTTCAATCAAAGGTTTTCATTTTCCATGAGGATTCCAAAACAGATCAAGGCTGTTTTCTTTAATACCTTCCTGCAGGAAGGCAGCTTTAGTAGGTAAAATTTCTTTGTTAAATGCAGCCCCAGAGTAGGCTTGAAACTCCAGTCCTAGGAAAGGCAAACAGAAAATTTACACACCAACCCCTAACTTATCGCCATGTGGTCAAAGATAAAATTCAGGGAAGTGCTTTGGTTTCTGGACTCTTCTTTTCAACCCTAATTGAAACTTTATTTTTAAATCAAATGTGGTTTTATAAAAATAATAATTATAAGGTTATAAAAAAAAATAAAATAAAGAAAATACAGTAATAGGCTTAGAAAAATCACTCCCTCCCCTATGATTACTTTGTAACATCTATCTTCCCCCTGAAAAGTAGCCATTTTTAACTTTTAAAATGATTTCCTTAAGAACTCACCTCCATTTCAAGAGCACATGTATTTTCCAGATGCTATGATAAATTGTGTGCTTAGACCTCCATTATCACTCAGTTTAGTCAAAGAGAAATGTTAGCTTTATCAGGTTCCTACTTCCACTTGTTTTTATCACAGTCTTTCTCTGTTATTAGATTGTATGAATACTGTTCAGTGCTCAAGCCAAGTAATGTACTGTGCTTATACATTTATTTTCTGGACACCTCTTTGTGTTTCCAGGAGTTAACAAAGCCATCATTAAAAAAAAAAAAAAATCTTCTAGGAGCTGGAGAGATGACTCAGAGGCTGGCTCAGCAGGTAAGAGCATTTGTTCCTAGTACCTACGCAGTGGCTCATAACCATCTGTAATTCCACTCCCTAGGGGATCAAATGCCCCCTTCTGTCCACCTAACACACTGTTCATGTGTGTGATGCACTTACAGATGTGCAGGCAACACACTTATACACATAACATTTTTAAATATTTTTTTAATTTCTAGTTGAATTTCCCTTGTCTACAATACATTAGAAAACATCCCCGATTAAACTTTTCATGTGGCCACAGTCATTGGATCTTTCATTACCTCCCTTTTACTGAATGCCCTCCTTCTTTAGTCCTTATGCATTGCTCTTTGCTGATTTTCTTTTGTTATCTTAGAATTTCCATTTTCAATTCTCCCTTTATTCTTATTTGTGCTGGGCCCTAGTTCTCTTCTCATTATCTTTCTCAATTTACTCTTATTTTTATGGAAAACATATTCTAATGGCCGAGAAAGGTACAATGGAGTGAGACCTTTCAGATGTTGCTTCTCTGAGAATGCTTTCAATCTACTTAATTTGCTATGAGCAGACAATTCTAGATTGAAGGTTATTTTAATTTATTTTTGATTCTCTCTCTGTAGCCCTGGCTGTCCTGAAATTCAATATGTAGACCAGGCTGGCCTCGAACTCACTGGGATCTGCCTGCCATTGACTGCCAAGCCCTGGGAAAAGAACACGTCTCACCATGACTGGCTACTTCATATTCTTTAAACCTACTTTATCCCGCATCCAATAGAGCTGTAGAGCAGTTGACGGCCACTTCTGCAACATTCTCATGTTTGCATGCTTGGTTTATTTTATATGTGAATGCTTTTTTAATTTTTTTATTGAAAATAGATTTTTTTCTCATATAATATATCCTGATTACAGTTCCCCTCCCTCTCCTCTTTCCAGATCTTTCTATTTCCCCTCCTCTCTGGATCCAACTCCTTTCTGTCTCTCATTAGAAAACAAACAGACTGCTAAGGAATAATGATAAAATGAAATAAAAAGCAAAAACTAACACATCGGAATAGGACAATGCAGAAAGAAAAGAGTCCAAGAAAAGACACAAGAAACAGATATAGATGCAGAGATTCACTTATTCACACATTCAGGAATCCCATAAAAATACTAAGCTGGAATCCACAACAGATACACAAAGGATCTGGAGGATTAAAAAAAGGAGAGAGAGAGAGAGAGAGAGAGAGAGAGAGAGAGAGAAACCCTACCGATCCTATATCTGTTTCTTGTGTCTTTTCTTGGGCTCTTTTCTTTTTCATTGTCTTATTCTGATGTGTGTGTGTGTGTGTGTGTGTGTGTGTGTGTGTGTGTGTGTGTGTGTGTGTGTTTAAATAAAATAAAAAAATTTTAAAGATTTTTTTTTAAAGCCATAACACTACATTATGAGACAAGAAACCTCAAAAGATGCCATTGAGTTCATTTTCTCTTGGCCATCTACTGAGCATACAGCCTACCTGCCCTTAAAAGTAGAGTGTTCCTCCATTGTGACTTCCCTGGAGAAAACTAAATTTCTATTTGCAATTGGTTGTCATTGGAGATAGCCTTTGTGTTAGGGGTGGGGGCATGTCTCCACTTCTTTCAGCTCCATGATCGAATCTGGTGCAGACCCATGCAAGGCCTACAAATGCTGCCTCAGTCTTTGTGAGTTCACATAAGCATTGATCCTGCTGATTTAGAGGGCCTTGTTTCCTTGATGTCCTCCATCCTCTCTGGGTCTTACATTCTTTATGCCTCCTCTTCCCTTCCACTTTGGCATGTCTACTCATGTTGCTATTGGTCAGCAAATGTTTGTGTAGTCTTGTTGGTGAGACTTTATGGGTTTAGCTTATCACCTAACTAGGAGACATAATATCACAGCAAGCTCCCCAATCCTCTGGATCCTACAGTCTTCCCATCCCCTCCTTCACAATGTCTCCTGAATCTTAGGTGTAGGAGTATTTTCTAGAGGTAATAGTAGGGACTAGGCTCCACAGCTCTGCATTTTGATTGGTCATGCCTTTCTGTAATGGTCTCCATCTCTTGCAAAGAGATGTTTTCTTGATGAAGGGTGAAGACTGTGCCTATCTGTGAGTATAAGGACACATATTAGAATGTAGTCAGGAATTATGCTGGTTTGGTAAAGTGGTGGTTATAGAGTCTCCTCCAAGATCCATGACTTCACTAGCACTAAATAGTTAGCCATGTTTCTGGTACCAGGCATGTTTTCCCTTGTGTTGACCAGGTCTTAAGTTCAGTTATATAACTGTCGGTTACTGCAAAGGTATGGTGCCACTACTGTACCCTAAGGGTTATCCTGACATGCTTGCCCTTGTTGTGGTTCGTAGAAGTCACAGCTGGGTAAGACTGTGTTGTCATGTTGGAATACTTTTAAGAGGTATTAAAGCTTCAAAACTTTAACACCAATATATTTTTATTTGTATCATCACAAAGTATAAAAATATATATTTTTGTATTTCTACATAATCTCATTTTTCACAACTAAAGTTATAAAGAGACATAAAATACCACATGAAAAAAAGAGAGGCCTACTTAGCATTACCGTAGAAGACTGAAATGACATTTCCTAGTTCCCACAGTAGACTTCACTCAGTTCAAGACAATTTATTTTAATTAGACAAATGGCTTCGAAACAATATTCATTGATACATTTATCCCCAAAGCTTAAAGAATTCCTCCTTTCCTCATCTCAGATCCACTGGATCATGAATCCTCAGGAAGAAAGCCAGAGTCTGCATCTTTTTTTTATTTCTTAAAGTTTTCCATGATGAATCCAAGCACCAAGCTGGCAGGGTACTGTGTAGCTGCACTGCTGTGCCCTTAGCCCTTTTCAGAGGACGGTGACGAAACACTCTTACATGCTTCCCACTGTACTGGTCCCTGCAGACTGGCGTGTTTGTAATCTGGAACAGAGGGAAAGATTGCATCTGGGTCAGAGGTATGTTGCATCATTTTGTTATTGGATGTGCCCATAAAGCCATATCACTTCTCCTTTGCCTTAAATTCTCTTTGTCGTGGACCAAGAATAAAGGTCTTTGTCTAGCGTGATTTCACTTTAATTTTGCTAGTTCAGCCTCCTCAGATGCCATTACTTCCAGGCCTCTCCCCAACATGAACAAAGAACATACATTGCATATTTACCACAGTGGTCTTCCCACCTTCCACCATTACTCAGGTTAGCTTACCTCCCTGTCCTTCTATGGTTATTGTAATAATAAATGGTAATGATGTGATAAATATTTCCAGAAAATCTTGCTATTTGGGACAGATCAAGAAAAGGAGTTTCACTGAGACTCAGTAGCATCCCTGCCCCACCTGCAAGAGCCCACCTGCTAGTTCTTAGAGGATCATATGTGACATTCAGTGTTGGAGCACACCGAGGTTTCCTAGTGGCTTTACCCAGCAGGACAGCATAAGAGGATGATTGGACCACTGGCCTGGGTACCAGGTGCTTGGAAGGGTCTACACTTGGCTGTATCTAACAAAGGGGAGGTCTTTTGCCCCTTCCCTTGGCATTGTTATAAAAAGCCCTTTTGAATAAAGTTCTGGGCCGGTGGATAAGGTTCCAGGCCCACCCGAGGCTATCCTGTGTTTCTATCTGTTTCTCTCCCCTCTATATTTCTATTTAGGTCTCTTATCCCTCTATCCTCAAGAGTCCATGGGGTAAATAAATGTAGGAGCTGGTCTCCTACAATTCAGCAAAGATGTCTTTACCTCCTTCAGTCACAGTCTTTAAGACAAAACACACATAAATATCTCATGGAGAGTAACACTATTAGAGTTGGAGGCTCCTCGTTTTATTCTCTTAGTCTTGCCCTAGCTGAAAAATGGGGATGTGTAGGTATTAGTCGGATCTTGAAATTTCATTATGAATAAAATACGGCAGCAGATGTAATTGTTGAGAATCAGATCCTGACTTACAACAACTGGAGTAAAACTAAGTGCCTTTACAGCCATCAGAGAGCCATGTGTCCCTTCTCATTGTAGAGCCCAGTGAACGTGAAACCTAATGTCAGCCCTTCACTCACTTGCCAGGCAGCATTCCAAGGACACGAAGTCAAAGTTGTCAGCATGTGAAGCACAACTGAATTATACTTCCCTTTGCCACACATAAAAGGGGTCAAAGGTAGAAAACAGGCTGGGCTTAGAAATAAAAAGGGACACTTTCATATTGTAAGGAGCTTGCCTTAGAATAGGGGCCTTGTAAAATGACACTTTCAATGACCAATTCAGAGTCAATGAAAACACTGGATAGTAATGGTACCGGCATGGCCTCTTGAAGCGCATCCTTAAGAAACTGCCTGGATTGTCTCTGTGTGCATAATTGTTTATTCTTGGAAATAGAGGCCTGTCCTCTCTGTGCTCACACACAGACATCAGACCATGCAGCCACACACAGGCCTGGAAGCAGCCAAAACAAAGTGTTTCTCTCTGTAGACCAAATCCCAAGGCAAAGGAGTTTTTGGAACATGCCTAAATGCTCTCACTTCTGGGAACAGAGGCCTCAAGAGCACACGGTCATACAGGCTGTAGGTCATATACAGAAAAAACACAGGAGCCCGCAGGAGTAACAGCCTGCCGAGGAGAGCTTTGAAATCAAGGTCACCCTGAATGTGGGATTAATAATTTGAAAGTCATTCATGTGTAGAACTGCTGTCTATTTCTGAGCTTGAATGAACCAGTCAAGGGCTGTTGGGAAATGACAGTCTTGTTCTGTCCACTTGTTTTCACAGTGTCTAACACAAGTGAGGCCCCTCCCAGTGTAACAACTACAAGAAGCTAAACACTAGACAAGTTTGGACTCCTGACACAGTATTCTACCAGCCTAGGATCAGAGAACACGTGAGCCTCTCAGTGAGAGATGGTATTTAGAGCCTCACAGAGCATTGGTGATTTAGTCAGTTCCAACTGTTTGCAGATTAAAATATTTGTAAGTTAAGAAATTCAATAATTGATACATGGCAATATTTTCACACCGTTTTCTATTATATTTTATCCTGTAAGAGCCTGGGGATGTATGCATTAGAGAATTTTAGACCTGAGAGTAGTTCATAGCCCCTTCCACTTGCTCCTCACATCCGTGTGGTATGGGCAGAGATCAACATTACTGGCAGGAGCATCCAGGCATGAGAAAGTCAGAGAAACAGTCAGAGCTCTCACAGCTGCCAGCTGAGACGGTGGCCCAAGGTTCTGTTATAGAATTTCAAAATGTAAATGTTTTCTTCAGTCAATGCAAAAAAAAAAAAAAAAAGAAAGGTTTGAAACCATCTTAAAACGCTCCCATGTCTTACCTCACATACGTTCGCCCACAGCTTTTCATGTACCAATAGCTATTTATGCAATAATTTATGTGGGGGTAGAAGAAACCATCCACTCATCTAAATTCCAGGGCCATTAATAGTGCATTAAGGTCCTCTGCTAAGCCTATCATGGTCACACATTGACTGGGCCCTCTCTAGCTGCGTGTTGATGTTCTGCAAGGTGACATCCTCCAGAGTTTAAAATACATTTTATAGTCCCTCCATCATGAATTCCAACTCGACACTGACTGCATACTAACAAAAGCAAAGATGTATCCTGGCCTCTTTCTGTATGAAATCGAGACTGAATCCTTCATGGACAAACAGAGGCCTTCGGGTGGCCTGCCTGAAATAAATGGAGCTGCATCAACACGTGAGCTTTTTCTGGCTCCCCAGAAACCAGAGCAGCTCCTCCCCCGGTGATTTTGTGTGCAGTGCTGAGAACATGAATCTTGGATGCTGTTTCAGAAGGAACCATGAGCCATTTATTCTTAGTCTGAAATTGGCAGGCTTTCTATTTTGGAGAATTTTTAATAGGACTAGCTGAGGAACCAGCATTAGGGATTATTTTCTCAGTGTGGGGTTAGATGTGTAATGCATATGTTCGCCCTGAGGACCCTAAACCACATACTGTAAAACTTTGTTAGAATGCCTCTCTTTGCTATTAACATTTTCCTGCGCCTATTGTTCATTTCTGCTAGGTCCAGCCAAAAGTTTATAAAGCCCTGTTTCCCCACAGACCGTTATTTTTGTGCTAATTAATTAACACGACCAATATCTCAGATATGAAATCCAAGCTTTAGTGACTCGGTTTGGCTGAAAAATCTGTTTTCCTAATTACTGGCTGCTCTCGGCTACTTTGAGTCCACCACCTAAGTTCTTGGACAGAGCAAGCTTGTGGGAGCTGGAGAGGTCTCCAATGGCAACAGCCTTCCACACTGAATGGCAGAGTGGGAGGAAGGGACTGCAGCTGTCCCTGTCACTGAGGATTTGGGAGGAAGGAAGAGGAAGAAAAGGGGGAGATTTGTAGGATAGACTTAAAAAGGGAAAAGACCAAGACCCTTGATAACACCGCGACGCAGGCCAAGTCTCTGCAGTTCCTAAGAGTCCTGCACACTCTTCAAGGGAACCCGGCCTTAGAGGGGTTCTTTGAGGGGAAATTTGGACACAGCTGCCAAGAAACATTGCGTGTGTTTTGTTGTTTTCCCCTTATGTTTTTGATTGTTTGGATTCATTTCTGAATTTCCAGAGCTAAGGTTTTATTTCTAATTTGATAGGAATTTTGGAAGATTGTTTTCTTATTATTTCCAGTATTTTGAATTTACATTGATTTATCTGATTATTTACATACAGTAAATACAAATATCCAGATGTAAATACATATGTACAATACGTATATGCGTTTTTGAGTATGTAACATGTACAAACACATACATATGACCTCCCACTGTCACAGTCTTCATCTGGGTAGGAAGGACAGAGATGGTCGCCAATGTTCCTTGAACATGAAGCAGGCGTGGGCAGTGGCCATGAGCCCGGTATGTGCTCAATGTGACAGTTCAACAACTGAAGAAGAGTGAGTCCCCACTGGGAACACGGGACAAGGCTGAAGCTCAGGGAGTTTGTGTAACTTGAGACCATGACAGATTCCTAGTGTTCATGAAGATGAGATGTGAATCCAAATCTGTCTAAGAAACAAGAGAGAGAAAGGAAGGACAGAGGGAGGGAGGGAAGGGAAGGTGGGAAGAAACAGATTTTCCTAACATACATTTTTCAGAACAGCAGTTTCACAGTACATATGTGCATGTAGACCAGGGATTGTCCCTCTGTTTGTTTGTCTGCTTATTTTGAAGCAAGGTCTCATTCTACAGCCTGGCTGACCAGAAACACTCTATGTAAACCACCATGGTCTTGAACTCACAGAGATCCACCTGCCTCTGCCTCTCACGTCCTAGGACTAAGGCTTGAGCTACCAGGCATGACACAGAACCTGTACTTAAAAGCAAAACATTCCTCTTCTTAAACCCTTATTGCAAATATATTTTTAACTCTACAAGCAGTCTAGAATATCATTGTCACCGTTAGACACCTTTATTCCTGTTTAATGGGAGAGGCCTTTCCTTAGCAGCAGCAGTCAGCTATATCTCAGGGGCTTTAAAATTAAATAGAACTTTTTAGAGGTAAGAGACAAGAAGGGAGGATAAGGGAGGACACAGAAGAACAGGCTAAACAAGAGTCAGGGACAAGGCCATAGGACATTTCTTGCCAAAGGCATTCTTTCTGGGAATCCACCTTCCTCTACAGTGTTTGATGTCCCTGGTTCGTCTGTCTCACTTTCTTGGTCCTCAGCCTCCAGAGACATCTGAAGCTCACAGGCTAACTACAAACCCAACTCTCCAGCGATCTCATCGTCCAATCTGCAGTAGTCACATTGCCAGGGACTGCAAGGTTAGCCCTGTCTTTGCCTCATAGTCAGGTGACTTCATAGCTTTGTGCAGAACAGGCAATGCTTTAGTCAAAAAAAAAAAAATTGCTCAGTTGGAACTCATTTTAGGCATTGTGCTGGGACTTTTGTCATTATTTGCAACTTAAGCATTTTCCAAATTTTAATTATCCTTATGCTATCCTGTGATTTTTGGCATACTTCATTACTGGCTTAGTGTTTTAACGTTTGCTGTTATTAACCCCTACTTTTTACTGAAATATATACATATATGTTTTGTTTGTTAGTTAGTAGCTGAGTGGTTCGTAGAATTGTCTCAGCATGGTAGGGTAGAAACAAGAGGCCATTTTATTTTCTCAGATCACTCCCCCTTTTACTGTGTCAAATCTCCCTGTGCAATGGACAGATTACTACATCATGACGGGCAGATTTCAAACTCTCTCAGGCACTTTCAGTTACTAAAGTTATAATTTTCCATTTTTACTACTAGTTACAAGACAGCATAAAACTGCTTTTCATATCTCGATGAAACGTGCTGATTTGCTACTGCAGCCCAGACTAGTGGATGGCATTTCCCTGTGCAGGAGAGGGCAGATCTGGACCTTCTGCTCTTCCAGCTCAGCTTTGACCTTGGTGGTCCAGGAGGGAGGATAGGGAAGCATGGTCAGCTCCATGATCAATTCCACATGCTCCATCATCCAGGTCTCCTTTGTGGACATCTTCTCAGCACTGCTTCTCAGTTCTCAGATGCTGTGAAAATCTGTACAGACATCCAGTAGCTCTATCTCTGCCTCTTCTGAGACCCTCTGGCTCTGATTCCATCAAATCACTACACAAAACTTTAACAATTTAGTAGATTTTAGTGTATTCATTCTGTTATTGTAAGACATGTCACTACATTATATACATATGCATATATATGTGCCTTTACATATACATATACACATATACATATATATGCATATATGTATACCACATTTGGCATATATATCAATTAGACAGGAATATATATGTACATATATATAACATATACAATACATCATAATATACTTTGAAACTTTAATATCCCAAAACATAATACTTATCAAAATCTAAAGGCAATCAAAAGAAAATACTATAATGACCAGAAATGCTCATCAGTTGTTCTAAAACTGTACTGAGAAAGAAATCTTTCACCTTGAGTTCTGCTCTCTGGAAGGGGGAGCAGTCACCACGAGTAGCATTGACACTGTGGCTATACTAGTAGCAGATATGACATTTCCCCTTCTCATGGACCATCAAAACGGAAAGAAGGTTAAAATATAATTCACTTCAAATGTATGATTTACCATTGTGTTAGGAAAGGTCAAGTCTGTTTTAAAATCCTAGCTGGCATATGCTGTGTACTCAGATGACTTAGTAGGAGCTGTTTCTGCTGTGTGTAGGCCTGAACTTCCTTCTGCAAGAGGCCCTGCATAGCCCTTGACTTCTTCAGTGTTTCCTTCCTGTGATGATGACTAGAGATGTGCCATTCTAACCAAAGCAAATGGCACTTGGTGACTGACTGATGAGCCCAGCTGACCACCAGAAATGAGGCCCCAGGAAAGTCATTCCACTACCTCCAGCCAAGATCCAGGCACCACGGAACCAAGTTTAGTGATAACTGTGCTCTCCTTGAACTACCCACAAAATTATAAAGATACTAAAATGCGTTTTTGTGCTAGATTAGGGGTGATTTATTACATTAAAAATACCAGAAAATAAAAACAAAAAAATTTAAATGAATAAATGGGGCTGGACAGATGGCTCAGCACTTAAGAGCACTTGTTGTTCTTATAGAGGACCAAGGTTCAATTCCCAGCACCCACAACTATCCATAACTCCAGTTCCAGGTGGCATAATGCCATCTTCTGACATCCAAGGGGACCAGGCACACATGTGATACACACACATGCAGGCAGGCAAAACAATCATACACATAAAATAAAATAAATAAACAATTAAAAACTTTCTAAATACCAGAAATACAAATTCATAGGATGACCATTTACCCAGGTCTACCCATGATGTCTGCTGCACATGTCTGTAATTGCAAGATAATTTTGAACGATGAATATGCCACCCTGCCATCCAAGTTTAGATAACAAGTATATATCCATCTTAATAAGAGCCAAGTTCTATAGCTGAATTATGGTCTTGCCAAACTGATCCATTTTCTTACCAATCTTTAGCTCTGCATGTTAGGGAGCTGGATATCACCTGATTCTGCAGTGGGACTGTAATTGCAACTCAGCACATGTAAGCATTCAAAGTTCTTTGAAGGTATCTCAAAACAGAGAGTGTTTTAAAAAGTGCATCAGTCCTCAAACTAACTATGAATCAAAATACGTGAGAAACATCCCATTCATACCGAATGTATGTGGATTTTGTCCTTCTGCTGCACAGTACAACAATAATTCACCAGCATTTACCTTGTGTGGAATATTAAAGTAATCTAACAGGATTTTAAGTATAGGGGAAATGGGAAGGTTTCTGTGACAGCTACACCAGTTTATATAAGGGACTCCACAATTGCTATCCACAGAATGTTCCTAGCATAAACGCCCGAAGACACCAAGAGGCTCCTGTGTATTTTAAAACAAAACTTCTCAACAGCTCAAGAATTCTACTTATATTAAGACATCTGGTAACAGAATAAACAGAGGTGAGAAGTCAGATAAATTTTTGGGAGGAGGTGAATGTTCAAGTGTTCAGTCCTATACATGGTTGAAGGAACACATGCCACTAGTCACTAGTGTCAAGACTAAGAATGAGGAAGCATGAAAGACTATGGACAACGTTGTGCACATCTAATAATATCTGTAACTTCTTTGATAATCTACAGGAAGCACAACTATATACAGTGTTTCATTTAAACTTCAGGCCACAACTCAGTAGTTCCTACTGTTGACTCAGCACGGGTAAGAAATCAGAAGAGTCAAGGACCTGGGAACCTCCACAAACATCCAGTGCCGACCAACGAAAGTGCCAGGGGTCATGCCCAGGCATTCCTGTCCCAGAGCCTGTCCTCTTAGCCTCTAGCATTTAATCTCTATCTTGGAATACAACAGAAGAGGAATTTGTAAGTACTTAAAAGACAAAACACCAGGAAAAAAGAAATGTTGCCTTGTAAAGAAAATGAATCCATGTTTCCCTTTTATGCCCTTTGAAGAACCTATTGATCTGTTGGAGTTCAGCAAGGTATGCACACGTGCATGACCCGATCAAAGCTTACTCAGTGTCTTCTCAGGAACTGTGGTATGCTGCACATCTCCAGTAACTAGCAACATCCACTTCTCTTGCATGCTAAGTACAACTGCTCACTACAGTAACAGAGTGTTCAATGTTCCTAAGAGGTACTGCTGAGAATGCCTCCTGGCCTGGGATTGTTCAGTTTCTCTTTTTCTTTTACAACTTAAACGTTCTCCTCATGTTTCCCGTGAAAATGATATAGACATCATATCACTCTATTACAATGACAAAGACAGTTCAGGAAATTCAATATTTGAAAAAATATTTTCACACGTATGGCTTGTTTTAAATATAGTGTGCCTCAGAGGAGGAGGGCAAGGCTCCAATAACTGGAAAGAGCTTTATTTGTCATCCACAGGGAAAAGGAGAACTTCAGTGATTTTCCTCTGGAAGGATAAGTTCAACTTGAAAACAAAGCTGGACTCTTTCCAACAAAGGGAACAAGAACCCATCACCTTTCCTTTCTATAGCAGGGACTAAGGATCTGGTGGCCAGGACTGTAGGGCAGAGCACAGGGCACTTGGCTAAGAGAGACACAGAGCTTTGGGCTGTGTGGCTAGATAAGAAGCCCAGGGTGCAACTAAGTAATAATATCCATGTTAGAATGGTCTTCTACACTGGCCTTGCTGGACCCTCTAACAGCCTTGGTTTTAGGGATGATTCTTACCTCAGTTTTGTAGATGAAGAACAGAAACAGCGAAGCAAAGCAAATGATCTCAATCACAGATCTGGCACGTGCTCCTAGGTAACTTGTGCTAAGAGCCCAGAGTTAATCTACTTGTCCAAAAAGTGTTTAGATTTTAAGCAAAATTTAAACAAAATATGAAAAATCAGCTGACATGAGCAGAAAGAAAAACAAGGTAAGACAGTTAGATGATCAGCAGATCCCAAATGAAAAGAGATGTGGATGAGGAAAAAAAAATCACCATCCTCTTATCTTGTGTAATTAAAAATCAATAAATAAACTGGTTCATGGGTGTGCAGCCATGGAGCTTGGACAGGGGAACTACGAGCTTGCACAGCGGTGAAGCATGGACCAGGGTCACTACTCTGTTTTCTTGAGTTCTGCATCTCAGGAAAATGAGCCAGAATGATCTCCAAGTCACCAGAGTTCCAAGCTTAATGCAACTCTACTATTCAAGTGTGGTCTGCTTTTAAATGTGGATGGGTAAACAATATCAAAGGCCTGTGTGGGGTGGAATAATCACCTTATTCATTGTAGTGATAGATACGATAATTAAGCTGTAAAGAATTCAGAGGTGCCAGGAGAGACCTGTCAAAATCATAAATAGTAATTCAACAGAGCCTGGGAAGAAGAAAAAGCAACAACAATAAAAATACTCACATTCACTAAACGCAACAGAAGGCTACAAAGGAGCCATTTTCCTAAGTGACCACAGACACACAAACTGGTGACACTCGGGTTCGGGGTGTATTCCTGGCTCCAGGTTTCATGAAGCCCTGAAACAGTTACTCTGTTTTTTTCAGTTTCTTAGAGAAAAGGAGACACAGGCGGGGGATTTTAACAAAGTCTTTCTGTGAGACTGGGGCTTGATCACATGGCATTTCAGGGTCCTGCAAAGGCTGACCACCATCAAGTCTAACTCCTTTCAGACCAGACTTGGCAGGCGCATTGCCTGTCTGCGCGTGCGCAGCGCCATGGCCATTGTCACCACCCAGAGCAGTGCCAAGAACAGATGTTCTTTTCTGTTCTTGTCGGTGGCGTGGAGTCCTGAACTCCGTAACCGAACACTAGCCTTAATTTGAATTTTTACACAGACAAGACGAAGTTGGTTCTTTGGGGGCAAGCTTTATAAGGACCCCCTTCAATACCACAGAGCAGAAAACTAGAGGCCGCCTTGTGGGCCTTGCTGGGGGAATTTAAATAGGAGCTTCAGAAACTAGCGTGATTTGGCAAGAGCTGGATGGAGTGCGGTTGTGAGGTCCCACCAGCAACATATGCTTTCACTAAGCTGCGCTATGCCTTTCAGTCTGAGCTCTTAAAACGTTACTTTATACTTTCTACCATTATCATTCGGAGCCCAAACCAAAGTAGTTAACTCTGAATAAAACTATCCTATTATGAAATTAGGCCTCATCCTAGGGGAACAGTGTTTAAATGTAACCCTTCCCCCCCCCCTCACTCCCTCACTCCAAACACAGCAAGAAGAAAAAAAAAAAAAAAAAAACTAAAGGGGGATTGAAGAAGTCTGCTTATGATTATGAGGTGAACTTTGAACCGTGCCTATTGTTCCTGCCAAGAATTTCTGAATGCTAATGTAAAAAGATATACGTGTGTGTGTGTGTGTGTGTGTGTGTGTGTGTATACATATATATGAGCAAAGGTATTTTAAGCGTCTACTGTAAAGAACCAAGCTTTCTTCCTTGCTTCATTGTTAAAGATAATATGCCTCTCTAACAAAAATGCTTTCAAGATGTAACCATATTTTGAAATGAGTATCATAATACATCCTTTGCAAGCCTGGAATTTGGAAACAAAGGCCTCGCTTTAATCTGCTTTTCTTTCCCTGATGAGCAGGGTGACAGTGCGGGCGGAGGAGGTTCAGACACGTCCCCGGTCTCGTTTGCTGTTCTTCCCCTTTCCTCATCAAGTGCGCCCTGACAACCTTTCCTTCTGAAGCTACATAAATTAAACAGGGTTAAGACTCTCAGCCCTTGTACCAGCTCCAACACAAGCCAAGACAAGAAAGGACCCCGCAGGTGATGGACAGACTTCCAGTCTCTCTGCTAAACCGGTAGGGCGGCGAATCTCCCAGCTTCCCTCCCCACTGAAATAATAACAAAGAGCAGAGCCTGGGCTACCTCTCTTTATCCCTCCTTTTACGTAGCCAACGGGTATATCCAGTTACGCAAAAGGTGAAAAAAAGCAGTCACAGTTCTTCATTGCTAGTGTCCACTGTGCTTCGCAAATGCTTCTGGTCTTTCAGTGCCATCTCCCTGGAAAGCCAGCCCCCAGGAACCTCAGCATGGCAAAGCCAGTTGAGGTCCCAGCAGTGGACATGGCTCAAATTAACAAATTCATCTTTCCCTGGTGACATCTGTCAGAAGAGTTCCTCATGATTCTGTAAATAGATCCACAAAGAGTGGCAACCAATGAAACACTGTGTGATTTGTGTCTGAGTTTAAGTAAATGGCATGCCAACATGGCCATGTGACTGAAGGATGACCATAACAGGAGGCATCAGAAAGCTCTAGAAAACAGCAAACAGAAAGGAGACAGATTTCATAAGGTCCAAACTGGATATCCATTTGGGCTTCAAGAAAGTTCTCCTAAGAAAAGTTTGGGTTAAAATCCCCATCCCTCTAGACAAAGACTTGGGGATCTAGTGTATTCATAGACAGCATTAGTCACTCTAAAAACAACTTCCCATTGTCAACACCTTTCAGACCTTCAGAAAGAAGAGCACTGCAAGGAACTGCAAGCCCATCAGCCTCCACAGTAGAGCACAGCATCCTATAGGAGCAGCCTGACTTCACAAGTAGTGAAGTGCCCTTGTTTCCAGCAGACTTGAGGCTTTCATAGAAGAAGTTTGGGAAATTATTTTGGGGTTGGGAAGATTCTTATATTTTCTGCATAATTAGTGGTGGTATCTGTATCTAACAAAAATCATTTCCATGATATTCCTCTGGGCACCTCTTCTTGTTCTGGCCAGAGCCAAGGCTTGGGCGAATTCTTCCACCATTATAGAATTTGGCAAAGCTACTACATCATCAGACAGCCTTGTGTATGATGGTGTCCAACTGACTGGCTGCCAGACAATGGGCAGAAGATTGTTAAAGTTATAGTTTGATAGATTTAGATTTACAATGGCTTCAATAAAGGAATATGGTGAGCCCAAATCAACAAAGGGAAACCAGAGGAATTAAAGGCTAGTTATGCGTTCACTCTCCTATGGTCTATCTATGTATATGCAAAGTACATTTAAAAGCCTCAGCCTTTTCCTGGTCTGAAATGGTTTGAACTGGAAAAGATCTCAAACATTTTGAAATAAATGGATCAAATTATATAGTCAATAGTTTGTATGCATTATTTAAACATTACCAAGACAACACTTTGAAAGAAATGAAAATATCAGCCTACCTTTACAAAGAGGAAACTGGGGCTTAGAAAAGTTCAAGGAAGAGGTAAAAATTCACACATCAACCACAACTAGCCAAGGTACAAAGAATAAGAGACCGATGAGCGTTCAGTCCTAAAGGGAACATACATACTACCAACCTCCCTCTAATGGTCAGGAATTATTGTGGAATAGCAGCCAGAAAAAATGTGAAAGCTAGAGGCAATGAATGACAGCAAGTAAAGATTGACTTCTGGACACAGAAGGACAGCTGCAGACGTGAATTAACAGCAAATTTGACAGTGTACAGGAGACACATGAAAGTCCACACCAGACCAAATTCCAGCATGGACAGGGGCATTGGATACAGAATCCTCCCCATCCTGTGGGGCTATTGTCAACTGTTAGCTGCTGGGAGAGGGAAGAGACAGTTCTCTCTAAGAGTGTAGCCCTTAGTAGTCAACCATGATGCAATGAAAGATCACACATCCAAGAATGTGGACAGCAGAGGTTGGTCTTGAAGGGTTAAAAAAAGACACGAAGTTAGGTGGGTAGGAAAAGGGGGGGTTGGATCTGGGAAGCGCTGAGGAAGAGGAAGGAATATAATGAAACCCCCCTGTATGAAACTCTCAAAGAACTAGAAAAATAAAAAGTACTGACTGGCAGAAGGCTCTCTAAATTGAGACTCCTTTTATTCTTTTTAGATTCAATGATCTTGAAAGTGGATCTGTGCACATGCAAACGGGGACAGAGGCGACCCCAGAAGTTTCTTTGGTCTCTTGCACTGCTATTAACTCTTGGATTTCCTACCAGTACCATCAATAGAAAAGTAAAGTGGAAGGAATTAGAACTTTGTGGTTCCAAAATGTTCCCAATATTCTCAATACATTATATTGCATTACAACTGCACAGAAACAAATATTTAGTATGTTCACTACTCTAGACAACCATGAGGGGGGAAAAAGAGTAGGTACACCAAAAAAAAAATAGAATGTGTCAAAACTCAAGGAAGAGATTGATTTGACATTCTGAGTTGTATTTGCTCAGAGTGGGGAAAAACTGAACATAACACAATTTATATTTGCAGATGTAAATGTCCTATTTGTAGCCAAAAGCCCCAAGCACACGTAAACAGCCAAGAATGGCCTAGTTAAACAAGCACACAAACTAAAAATCCAATACGAAGTGTCTCTGACAAAGAGGGATGGCAGACTTATAGATTAAAGACGTTTGAAGGACAAAAGAAAGGTGTGAACAGAGTGAAAACGTATTCATAAAATGAAAACATAATGAGGAGAAAACAAAAAGAAACAAAATATTACAGAACTAAAAAATACAGGAACTGAGTTGAAAATGTACAAGAATGATCCAAAGAGAGAGTTGAGCAGTAAGAAGAAAGACCAGAACATAAAAAGAAAAGGTTCTTTTAAGAAATAGTTTAAAAGGTTTTAAAAAGTGAAGAGAGCTTAAGGAACTTAGTCCCCAACAAGTGGACCAATATGTGTTTGAGATAGCTTCAGAAGGAAAGGGAAAAGGTGAAAAATGTTTGAGGAAATAATGGCTAAGACCGTTGGAAACTAATAAGAGATGGACTATGAAAATCCGTGAACCTCAAGAAACTACAAGCTACTAAAGACACATTATGATTAACCTTCCAAGAGACTGAGAGAATCTTATTAGAAACAGGAGTAGAGCAGATTGTATGACACAAGGGACCTTCAATAATATTGCCAATAGATTTCTAATCAAAAGATCTAGTGGTCAAAGGTCTGAGGCTGGAAGAATCAAAGTTTAGACCTTATATTCATCAAATCTGTGCCTAAAATGTATATAGGAAATTAAAGCATTTCTTCACAGACAAACACTAAGGAAGTGTATCACCATTAGACCTCCCTAGATGGAATGCTCAAGACATCATAAACAGGAAGAGCTTCTGAAACAATAAGAGCACAAAACAATAGGGCTGAAGATATGAGTCAGCAGTTAAGAGCACTGGCTGCTCTTCCATGAGACTTAGGTTCAATTCCTAATACCCAGATGATGGCTCACAACCATCTATAACTACAGTTCTAGGAAAATCAATGATTTCTTCTAGCATCCATCCTTTGTGGGTACCAGGCTCACACATGCTACACAGATATACATTCAGGTAAAGCATACAAACACATATAATAAACTTTTTGTAAAGAGCCCAATAAACGTAAGTACAGACATGACTTAAAGAGCTAGTCTATTTTCATTTTTTATTGACTCAATATATTAATAATCTTAAAACTTATAAGTAGTATTTACTTTAACTTTGGGTTGTAAATCCACAGGTTGTTTATTCCTATGTAATTTAAGAGACTAAGTCATTTAAAGGAATTATCCAGAGAAGACATCATGTGGGAATACCATTTGAGACATATGCAATTGAAACAAGAGTTGCTAAAGATCATTATTGTCACAAGTTGATCTCAGGTTGGTGTTAATTCAAATTAAAGTGTTTCAACTTCATGACATTAAATATAATCTCAACAGCAGCCACAAAGAGGACATGTGTAAAATATATGCAAATAGAAATGAGAGGTGAATATAAAATTTATACCACAATAAGAAACTCATAAAAGACAGAATATAGGAAAAGAAGATGAGGACACACAGGCATATGGGAAATGACAGAAGTCCATCTCCAGCAGAAATCACTACAAATGTAACTATGTTAAACTCTAAATCTGTACACTACAGAATAAAGAAATATGTGATTCAACTGTGCTACCAGATACTTGAGAGTCAGAGGTATACTTAAAACAAAAATACAGAATGGAAGGCTATGTTCCATCGAATTAATAATCAACATAGCACAGGGGTTTGGGCTACAATCGTATCAGACAGAAATGAAGACTGCAAACCCATGTAAACATGCATAACATATGTAACAGAGGATTATATTTAAAAGTTTGGGGTCAGCAGGATTGTTCAGCATCTAAGGAGCTTCCCACATAAGCTTGACAGCTTTCATTCAATCCTGGAACCCCACAAAGGTGGAAGGAGAGACACAACTCAACAAAGTTGTCCTCTGCCCTCCACATGCATATGCCAGCACCCACAAAGCATACACACACAATATACATTTTAATTCATTTCAGGGGCCAGAGAAATAGCTCAGTAGTTAAGAGCACTTGCTGTTCTTTCAGAGGACACAAGATCAGTCCCCAGCACTAACACTGAGCAGCTTCACAGCTGCTTGTAACTCCAGCTCTGGTCACCTCTCCTGACTCTTCTGACATCCATGGACACCAGCACACACCATGTGTGCAAACATAACACACATACACACACACACACACACAAAGAATGAATAAATAAATAAAATTTTAAAAATTAAAACTTAAATATAATGAAAAAGATAATATTATAAACATCTATACACCTAGTTATAAACGAGCACAATACAGGAGGGGGGTTTTGAGAAGAAGTGTGCTCATCATGCAATATAGACAAGTGTGAAAGTTTTAACAATTAATATTTGATCAAAAAACAAGTGAAGAACTGAAGGACGAAACAGTTCCACCATAAGCGCTGGACACTGCAAACCCACTCTCAATCCTGAACAGAACAAGATAGAAGGTAAGAGCCAGAGATGATCCGAGCAACAGCATAAACCCTAGTGGGCATTCAGAATGCTCCAACCAGTAACAGCAGCACACACAATCTCGGGAAGTAGGACTAGGGGTGTTACCCAGGTTGTTCAAGCCACCAATGAAGTCTCAGTGGGAATTATCACACAATCCAAATACAAAATATCTTATAAACCACAATGGGATGAAATTTAAAAGAGAAGGAAAACTGTGAAGAACACAAATTTGCAGATATTAAACACACTCAAAACCTGGATCAAAGGGGAAAAAACACAAAGAATGGTTAAAAAATAAACAATTTTTTAAACACAGATATTACAATTTATAGGATTCAGTAAAAGTAGTGACATGCAAGACTGAAGATATGTCCTGTAGGTTCAGGAACAAAACAGAGTGCCCTCATTTGTCACTGATAGTCAACATAGTACTAGACATTCTAGGCAGAGTAATTAGATAAACTAGATAAGAAAAGAAAGGAAAGACATTCAAATGATCAGGAAGAAGTCACATTATCTGCTTCTCTACCAGGAGGTGATACGTTATATATTTCAAAGTCCTGAGATGCCACACAAAAGGAAGAAATAAATAATAACTAGCAAGTTACATCAGCAAAGTAACAGGACAGAAAAATTCATTGTTGTGCTTTTTTTACTAGTAATGAATAATATGAAAAACCCATTAAATTTGATCAAAATCAAAATATCCATAGTATATTCATCCAAAGAGCTGAAAGCTTTGTACATTGGACACTAAAAGGCATATTTAAAATAAATTAAAGATAAAACACATTCTCTGTTCCTAAATTTAATGTTGTTAAGGTGTCACTGTGGTACTCAAAATGACTTACATTTAATATAATCATTCTTAAAAATCTCAGCTGTATTTTTTCAGGATGCAAAACAATATGAAAATATTCTAAATAGCCAATTAATCTTGGAAAGGAAGAACAAGGCTAGAACTCCATTTCCTGATTTCAAACTTACCAAAAAGCTACAGTAATCAAAATGGGATGTTATTATCATAGGGAAAGACTAGTGAAACAGGAAAAACAGAAAAAATATGAAACAGGTATATGAACTTCACAGGGAAGAAGTGTGGGCATTTCCGCAAAAGACCCCATGGAAACTAGATATCCATACATGAAAGAAGATTAAAACATACCTAAACCCACATAAAAACCGTCTTACTAGTGATTAAGAACTAAAGCAAACCAAGAAGATGGATAAGTTTGGATTGGTAGGAAACTGTTTTTAGTGAAACCAATGAGTTTGTTGGGCTTCCTTATAGAACACAGGTGAGGAGTTACTCACAGAAATGTGGGTGACCTACAAACAGCTACATCACTACAAAGTCCTACCTTACCCTGAATGATGACCTCATGAAAGCTGTATCATGAAGCCCCCTGAAAATGCTTATTCCTTATTTATTTAGCTTATTTGTTTATTGTGTGGCATGTGTGTTTTTGCATGTGTCTGAGTACAAGTGCACATGTGTGTGCATGCATATGGAGAACTGGAGTTGATCATTTCAGAGCTTATTTATTGAGGCAAGGTGTCTCACTGTACCAGAAGCTTGTTTACTCCAGCTGGGTTTGCTTGCCAGTTTGGCCCAGGGACTCCTGTCCCTGCATCCTGAGTGCCAGGATCAGAGGTAGCCGCATGTCTCTCAGTTTTCATGTGGTTTCTGGGGATCGAACTCTCATCTTCATACTTGTACCCACTGAGCCATCTCTCCAGACCCTTTAAAATCATTAAAATATTCACCAAAATGCATTGTCAATTAAGTAAAGACAAAACACAGGATAGAAGATTTTGTATGAGCCATATG
Organism: Peromyscus maniculatus bairdii; assembly: GCF_049852395.1. Classification (NCBI taxonomy): domain Eukaryota; kingdom Metazoa; phylum Chordata; class Mammalia; order Rodentia; family Cricetidae; genus Peromyscus; species Peromyscus maniculatus. The sequence continues at coordinate 102,997,934 of NC_134853.1, forward strand.
TGTGAACAGAAGGAATTAATATGCAAAATATATAGATAATTTCTAAAATGGATCCAAAATGCCTCAAAACAGGTAAGAGATATGAACATATATTTCTTCAGAGAAGACATACAACGGGCTGACATCACATAAAAAGATGTTCATCATCACTAATCATTAGGGATATGTAAATCAAAATGCAACAACACTTTCACCTAGGTTGTTAAATATTAAAAGCTTAGCACATTTTGGAAGAATGCATTTGCCTTCCAAAGCTCACTTATATAAAGCTTATTATTACACTATGGAACATATATTAATATTTATTCAGTTTCCTATTAGTAAGTATAATAATCATTGTCATTTATTAGTCACCCACAATTCATGAAGCTAGACATTGGCTTTCAATCTTTACAACATCTTAGGATTAAGTATTCATATTCTTTTCAGATTTTTGGCAGGTTCTTACCCTGTCACTTTGGCTGGCCTGGAACTTGCTATGTAGACCAGTCTAGACTTGAATTCATAGAGATCTGCCAGCCTCTACTTCCCAAAAGCTGAGATTAAAGGAATGTGTCACAATACCTGGCCAAACATTGATATTCTTCATTTAGCAGTGGAACTATTGAGGCTCAATGAGAAATGATTTTACCTGCATCAGTCAGATACAGTGAAATAACATGATCTTTCATCATTGTGGTAAAACTACCTAAGAGAATGATTTTAGAAGAAGGATATATTTACTGAGATCACAGATACAGGGTCCGTGGTCAATCTCTTCAGGAAGGGACTTAGGAGGTAGGCATGGTAGTTTACATCATGGTGGCCAGAAAACAGGAAAGGGAGCTACAAGGATCTGGCAAGATGGACCTCCAGGAATATACCCCAAGTGACCTGCTTCTCCCCAAATGGCCCCACCTCTATCTTCCAACACATCTCAGTAATGACGTTATATCACCAGTTCTGAAGGGATTAATCCATTCATTAGGTCAGAGCCTCCAAGATGACGTTATCTCTGGAAAGGCCACCACAAACACCCAGAGGCATGATTTGTCCCAAATATTTCTGAATCCAATCAGATTGATAATCAAAATTAAACCTTCCAGTGAGGTGGGTCTTCAAATTCAACACTTCCTTCCTCCTAAGAAAGGCTACAACCTTTCACTAAATCACAATGCTGGGAATTTTCAGCTGGGAGAGAAATGTGTTTTGCAGATCTTCACTTTGCTCATTTGAAACACATGGTAATATTTTTCTATAAAATAAGCCTGGCATAGACCTATACTACATCTGTGAAAATTGTCTTGAGTAAAATACTCACTCTATTATCTGTCAGTTTCAAAATGATGATCAGAGGCTCTAATATGAAAGCTGAAAATATAAAAGTTATGCCTCTCATCATTGCTGATATGTTATTGCCATAAGGCATCCTCCCCTCCTCTCATAGTGTTAATGCCCTGAAGTTTCTTCAGAAAGCAAACTCAAGTTCTCAGGGAAAAAAAGAGACCCATTATGCTAAAGATTCTACAAGGATGACTGATTAGAACTTTGTGTTTGTGGAGTTGGAATGCTGCAGGTCTAGAGCTGCTTATCTGCAAATTATCTGCTGCCTTAATAGCCTTTCATTGCCCACCTCTGTGTCTGACCTAATATCTTCATGATTATCAGGGAAACCTTGGGGATACATCAATTTAGCAGACTACTAGCTTCTACAAACCTCAAGGCTAAGAATATCGTCAGACAGCAGCTGAGACCTGAAGCAGAAATCTTTCCACTTGACTATAATCTATCTACCTGATGCTCTCACCAATATATTTGAAAAACAACCTAATTTGGAACTTTATTTTTCTCTGTAACTAGTATGAAATCATTTCCACAGTGGAACATGTTATTTGATGCAGCTTGTATCCCCATTCCCAGGCTGTGATCAGTCATTCTGTTCAAGAATAAATTGTTCTTCCCTTTGAAGTTCAGACTGTGTTTAACTTCGAAAGAGCGCATTATATTCTAAAGTCAGAGCTCCAGGCGAGGTCTCCAGAAGACACTACACTGAGTCACTAGCTGCAAACCTCTTTCTCAAGTTAACCCAGGTTATTCACTTCTGCCAACCAGAACTCACATTTGGTTTCTCCTAGTCCAACATTTCCTTTCACCAAAACTCATTTTTTCGCCAGAGACTCTAGTTGAAGTGTATCTCATCTTGCATATAATTTATACTAAAGATTGTCAGAGTATTATAGAATTTGACATAGATTTACAGGCCGCTTTCAAAAGCATTGTATATTGATAAGATAACCCGATAAGCTTCCTAAATCTGAAATGTCAATGCTAACCTTTGAACTCTCATTGTCAAGGATTTCTTCAATAGCAATAGAGTCAGAGGACTTGCTATCTTTGTATGTCCTCAAGTGAGTGTAAACTCAAAGACATTTTGCATGTTGTTTACCTCTTGAGAATCTGATAAAAGCAATGATTCATTTTCTCAGAAGTGATGCAAGCAGTCCTAATTTTTGGTGTCTTAGAACTTTTGTCTCTTAGGACCACTAATTCTAGTCTCTACTAAGAATTTCTTGCTTTATTAAGAAACTGAAACAACAAATTTGATCTCACTCTCCTAGTCTTGATGACTAATTAACAATTTTAAGGAGTTTCCTACAAGTGATGATTTTAAGTGATGGACTATTGTGCTCAATAATCATGGCGAGGGTCTTGGTATACACATTCCATGGTGGAGGCCTCAGGACTGAACCAGAGAGCATTGTTGTCACTGTCTTCAAGACATTACCTGGCACATTGGCGGGCTTGAGGTGGTGGGAGGGGGAATACATCCATCTGCTGCTTTATTCTACATATCAAATGATATTTATTAACCATGTACATGTCAGACCTTGACCAATATGTTCGGAATTCATAGATAAACTCTGCTGCCAGCCCTTCCTTCCTCTGCCACTTGGCTAGCCTCACTGTCCTCTTATACAAGGTCTAAAACAATATATTTGTCAAATTTATGGCAAATAAAACAAAGGCAATCTTGAAGTTTAAAACAAAGTGCTCACATGTAAATAAAGACAAGGAAAAGCTCTTACCATTTCCTTGTGGCTCATTGAACTTAGAAAGATGCCATGAGAGAACTGACAAAAATAGATGGACATGAACCCGTGGAATCAAGTATGTGTGAACTTAGGGATGATAGTCTCATGAGGCGTCATGCCTTGATGGACAAGAGGCAGTTTGCTGGCAGACCACACTTTACGTACCGAGTACACTGGTTTGCTTATTTTCCAGTGACAGCCACAGCTGTCCTATAACTGAGAGGGACACTTTCTCTCATGGACAGCACAGTGCTAAGCCAATGCTTCCTGAGAGTTATGTGGTGTCTAAGCCAACACTAAGGTGATTTTAAATTTGCTCGTATTTACAGAAAAGGAAGCAATTACAGATAATTTAAATAAGAATACAAGTTTTAGAATAGGAACTCAAACTCAGTCCTCTAAGCCATACTACTATAGTTCAGAGAGAATCTAACAATAAAGAATATGAAATAAGTTTTTAATGAGGAATGGAGCATGGTGGAAACAAGTCTAAGGCTATAAGAATCATCTATCTGGTATATGTACACACACAGGTACGTGTACATCCAGTGTATGTGAACCACGGGAAGAATGTAGGAATCATGGTGATTTGAACACTAACATCTAAAATCCATGGTGAGTAGAGTCAAAGAGATGAACAAAAATAAGCACAAGGATCATACACACACACACACACACACACACACACACACACGCACGCACGCACACACGCAAGCACACACATGCACACATACATCATGCCAAATGCAATCTCCTCCAAAAGATAATACTAACATATCCTAACATCTATGAAAAATATTTGAAACTCTCTGAAGTTTTTGTCAACCAAAACCCTGAGTCTATTTCATCCAGACAACCAAATACAGCAAAAATGTTGCAACTCCTTACATCTTGAAGATCAACATCCTCTAGAGCACAGATACATGTAGGCACTTCACCACTAAATGAAGGCCCAGCCTTCCCATACATTTCTTCAATAAACAAGATCAGCAAACACTTCTCAAGAGTAGACAACAGAGTTCTCTCCTGGGCAACAGTCCAGAAACTCTGGGTCTGCCGAAGAGTGACCACAACTGGATGTGAAAAACCAGAGGACACATTTTGTTGAAGAATATAAATTGTTGTCTGGCTCTAAAACACTTCTTGATTCTGAAGCCACAGAGAGCTGAGTGAAATCCAGGCTGTTCTTCTTGCTCTGACTCCACCTCAGGGCTTCTTTCAGCCCCTGGGAAAAGGCATAACTGCACACATGCTGTTTTAACTCTATAATGTATCCCTTATTTCCATAGCCCAAGACTGAGGTCATACATGACTGATTATCCATCTTTAGTTCTCTCTGCTTCTCAGTACCACTGAGCGTATCACATTACTGTGGAAAGCAAGGGACCACTGAGAAGCTGGAGGAAATATGCGCACAAACGCTGGAGTAAAGGCCAGCCCACTCATGCTCCTAAACCTCCTTCCAGTGACAATCATAAGGAAAATGATTTCTTAGAGAAGTTCTCTAGAAATAGCAACTCACAAACATTTTGAAACTTGCCTTACATCCTCCCCATGGGAAGCGATAGACTCTAGTATGAATGGGACTCTTCTATCATCAAAGATGGCAGAAGATTTCATCAAAGGCATTGGTTTCTCTTTCCACCTCCCAAATAAAATACAATCAGTAACAATTAATATCCCAAATCTATGTCTTTCTTCTATCATAAGAGTAGAGCTCTTAATGCCCCAGCTCCCCAGAGCACTCTGAAAGCCACGTGGGCCAAGCTGGAAGAGCAACCCTTTCTTTTTTGTGCAATAAGTGAGTTATTACATGTTTAATTATGATCAAAATTCTTATTAGAGCCTTCACACAGCATAACAAGTATTATCAACAGTGTACCTTTTAACCTTCAGTAATTATGTCACTTATAATCAATTGCCTTGTTAATTAGTCCTATTATTATATCCTATAGATGGTTTCTATTACATAATTGTTTATCTTCAATAAACGCATTTTAATAAGCAGATGTATTTATACTCCATGAAATAACAGTCTCAATTAATCTATGTTGAACACTCATTTGGGAACTTAAACTCAAACTCCTGCCAAACATTCTGCAAGTATGAATCACATCAAGAAGAATTACAAGAGGTGGACAATGTGTTTAGAAAACACATGTTGCCAAGACTCCATTTTACCAAAAGATTGAAAAGGAGCTGGGGTGTTTGTTTGTTCGTTTTAAGCTTCTGGTGTTTCACAGAAGGAATATCCAGTTCCTGAGACAAGTTCTCTACGTGCTTCCTGGTGGGATGAAGCCCTGAAGCCACAGTCTTTCACTTATTCTCTTTTATTTATTTATTTTTTGACAACCAAACTGAACAAAAGTACTACGTACCAGCAGGAAAAGAGGATGGAGCCACCATATGAAATCTTTGGATAGTATCGTTTTAATAGAATTAGGGGTCAAATACTAAATTTCATCTAACTGAGAAACATAACCAAAAGCACAAAGTTCACTTTTTGCTTCTCAAAACCATTAGACTAAGCTGTTTGGCAGGTGAGACAGATGATTCCATGAGGAGTTTTGCTGGTAAGCTGACTGTGTTTCAGAATATCAAAACTTACCTCAAGGAGAAGAAAAAAAAATTAGCTGAAAGAAAAGACACAGCCCAGTATCTAATTTTCATTTTTCATCAGACAATCAAATCCCTGCCTTTTGTTACAAGCTGAAGAAGTTCAGAACATCCACAGTGTAGCATTACTGATCCCCTAAAAAGAAAGAAAAAAGAAATGTCTGTGATATTCCCTCGGGGAACATACTTAATTTGATACATGTAATATGTGTGCTGATGTAGACCAGTTATATGCAGCTGATAGCAAAGTTGGCCCGGCGGAGACCCCAACAAAGGTCAAAGGAGCCAAAATCAACCTGCAGACTCCTCAGCTATGAGAACACAGGAGTCCTGCTGACAGTAAGTCTGGGCAGAGCAGGCCGTGAGCAGATTCTTCAGTTGAGAACCTCACATTTTAATATGTGGAGTATTTGGAATGCCCTGGTACAACAGGCTCTTGCTTTTCAACACATTTTGAAAATCTCTAGAGCCATCAAATAACTTTCAGTGATTTTTGTTAGGTCATGCTAAGGTCAGCATAGAAAGAGACCACCTACCTAGCCAAACTGGCATAACTCTCCTTGATTTTCATTGTCAAAAGGACAAAGGAACTATTTTAATGAAGTGTTTTTCAGTTGTCTTTTGTTTCATGTTTTACACAGGAAAAAGGAAAATGTTTCTTCAGCTCAGAGCGTCTGAATCATATTTCCAAGGGGACAGGCATTTTCAGGACAGTAAGTACTAAAATTATAAATAACTTTCAATAAATTAAACTGTAGTCTGGCCGTTTTTTTCCCTTGGACACATTTAGCCTTTGGAAGACTTAATTGTTCTTCAAGATAAAAACTACATTTGCTTCTAAAGTATATAAGACAATTGGGCATCTGTCAGTTAGGAAGCAGAGACGAGATAATGTGGCCCAACACTTCAGTAAGAACTCCACTGTGCCAATGAATGCAAATGTATTCTAGCTTTCTGCCTCATGTCAACTGATTCAAATTGCAAAACTGGACAAGCTCTTACTAGTGTGTGAAGACCACACCAGTCTTTATAAGCCTGTGACATGTTATCACAAGTACAGAGAGGGATCCTGCAATCAGAGGCTAGAAAACAAGCTGCTACCTCGAGGGTTTACATAGTTCTGGGGCAGGTGTTCTGTGTCCCTTTCCCTGGTTCCATTTCTTCATAAGCACAGCCCAGCTCTCCACAGAAAGAGAAGAATCGAATCAATAGCCTGCACTCTGCTCATCACACAGAACAAGTAAGTGGTGTTCAATCCCTCTTACAAAGGACAGAACCTCAATGTCTGTCTTCCACAATTCTGGCAGCAGGTAATTGTAAAAGACAAACCCTTAGAATTGGAGGGTTCTCATATAATCCTGTTCAGGGAAGAATATTTTAGTGGGGGATTACATTGGATAAAAGACAGTAGTAATCAAGGTAGAATTAAGTCTCACATCTCTGGAGACTTCATGAATCAAAGAGGAATACTGTCAGATGGGACCTTTCTCTCATTCTTCAAATCATTTCAGAACATAGCACACAAACAATGTACCATACATAAAATTAGCCATTAAAAACAAGATTCAGTCTTCTGTTGTAGCCCAAATGAATTTTACTTCTAGGATTCTTTAAGGTTGTTTTTCCAAACATTTCCCCCTGAGTCTGCCTTCATTTGTCATCACTCAAATAGGAGGAGAATCATTTATTACTCTGTGAATATTTTATTTTAGTTTTTTTTTTTTTTTTTTTTTTTTTTTTTTTTTTTGGTTTTTCGAGACAGGGTTTCTCTGCGTAGCTTTGCGCCTTTCCTGGAGCTCACTTGGTAGCCCAGGCTGGCCTCGAACTCACGGAGATCCGCCTGGCTCTGCCTCCCGAGTGCTGGGATTAAAGGCGTGCGCCACCACCGCCCGGCCTTTATTTTAGTTTTAATTATGTAAACACATGGGTGTCTGTGTGTTGGATGACTGCAGGTATCTGTGGATTCCAGAGGTGTCGCCCTAGAGCTGGAGTCACCTGATAGGGGTTATGAGAACCAAACTCCAGTCCTGTGCAAGAGCAGGACATGCTCTTATTGACTAAGGCATCTCTCCAGCCCCAGGGAATCACTTCTTCATACTAAGCATTAAAAACACTTGTAGAGCCAGCTGCAGCTTTCAAAGGAAGAAGAGCCAGAAATGTGCAATAGTAACATACAAAATTAAAGGAATGGACAAACTTAGCTCTTAGCAGTGTTTAGAAACAGAGACAGAAGTAGAAAAACAGTGCAGGATAGCCAGTTTCTCTGGCATTTGACCGCAGCTTTACTCCTCATATCTTGGATAACAGGTGACCATTCTTGGCCAGAGAGGCTCGAAGAAGAATGGGTGCTCTACCTCCTGTGACACCTAAGTTCCAAGACCAGTCACTTAATGAATGTTTGATGAATGAATAACAAATCACATTACAAAGCACAGGACCTGGAAACGGAGAAAGACGAAAGTCCCCATTGTTCTCAACAAGAGCTGGCTAACTTGCCCTGAGAACACGAATGAGTTTTCTCAACACCTGGCCGTAATGCAGAGTGTTCATGGACAAAGGTCAACACTGCTCTCCTGCTCTTTTTTCCCTGAGTTTCCTTTCTTCTCAAACTTGGGAAGTTTGTCTAAGTCTATTACTATACAGACCACTGGGCAGATAGCCAACTGTTCTCTGGGGAAAGCCAAACTTGATTTTCCTTTTCAATGAATACTGGTGTTATGGTCCTCCTAGGTTACTTGTAATCAGAGAGTATAGCTTGAATTTGAACTCTTCCACACATGTCCCGGTTTTCACAGTACCCAATGAGGATCTTCCCAGCGTGATATTTTTGAGTCAGTATCATCACACAAGTCCTATTGCAAAAATAACGCGATTTCAGAGACTGCAGTGCACCTTGAGACCCTCACCTGCCGCATTTTGACTTCCCTCAACTACAAGAGCTCACAGAACCTACCTTGTTTCAAAGGCTGATTACTATTATTGATATGTATGTTTAAATCTCAGCTACAGCCAACCCCCTCCCTACAACTGCTTTACAGTAGCATCCTCTTTGCCTATAGAAGGCCTCTATTTTGCTTGTTGATGTACAGCACAGTGGCTCTATCAGATTGTAGCTCCCGCAGATACAGGGTATTTTACATCCTGGGATATTTAGAGTTAACCACAGTTGTTACCAGTCCCTGATTATTCATTTTATAACCCAAAAAAATACTAAGCAGCTTCTCCATATGTGTCCATTTAAATGTCACTGGATTGCTCACAGGTAGTATAACCTGGCCTAAAATTGAGGACGCTGGAGCTTAGATAATGGAGTAACTTGCCTGACCTCACTCTGGTGGGAAACTGGCAGAACCCAGTTCATTTGATTCCACACTCGGTGCTCAGTGTCATCGCTTAATCTTGCCTCCTGGTCAGCAGAGCAAGGACTTCTAGGTCCTTATTCCAACAATCATTTCTTAGAAAGAACCCAGGTCAAGCTTCTATGTAACACAGGCAGCCGCTCTGGGATGCAGCATGTTCTTCACACCTCTGAGTGCTCCTCACAGAAGCCCCAGTGCTCTTTAAGGAAGCCTATGGAAGTGAGTCAGGCTTAGGCCCCCAATGGCCTGAAGGCCAGGATGCATGCTAGGCTCCTAGGACAGGAAAGCCTACTGCCCTGGAAATGAATCATCTGATAATAGGGCTCTTGCTTTTGAACAGGAAAAGGACTTCAATTACCTGCTCCCACTGAGAGAGGTCCTTTACAACTCTATTTAGCCAAATTTACATTCAGGGGGTCCCTACATTCCCCACCCCACCCCGAAGAGATTCTTTTTCAACATTTCCTTATAAGTAATTTTCTTCAAGGGAAAAAAATGCAATTAAATAGTCAAGGCCTTGAGCTATTATATAAAAAGAATTCATGTTTAAGCAAGAAATGTCTACATTTAGGCTCAGGGCTAGCACTGAAACACAACAGGTATGAATGATTACCCAATCGTTCATGCTGTAACGTGCCTTCTTGCTTAATGGAAACAATACGACCTAGGATTCACTGTTGTTGTTTTTTTTCCCCTTGATTGACGTCACCCTTCACTCTTAAAGCAAAGGACTGGGGAAGAAGTCCTCATAACAATGGAGAATTAGTCCTTTTCACTAACCTATCCCCAGGTGTCACTTAGATGCAACCCTTGGAGCCCTCTCTTCCCTCCTAGATTACTATTAAATTCTTGTATTTAAGGCATTGGATGAGTAAAAGATTTGTGGTTCAGGGATGCTCTTGAAACCTTGTGGTAGTTTAGATAATTTGGGTGCAATAGGATGTAGTGTTTGTTCCCCTCTTCCTCCTCCCTCCATTACCTATCTTTGCCTGTTCCCCCCCTCTGTCTATCTATATGTATATCTGTGTCTGCTCACTCCTATCTTCTCTCTCTCTCTCTCTCTCTCTCTCTCTCTCTCTCTCTCTCTCTCTCTCTCTCTCTCTCTTTCCCTCTCTACATCTCTCCTTCTCTCTCCCTTACCCTCTCTCTCTCCCCTCACCCCCTTTCTCTTCCTCTTCAGGAAACACCTAGACACTCTGGCATGTTCAGAATCTCAAGTAGCCCTTTCCAGAAAGTCTCTTTGTAGACTAATACTACAGTCAGCAATGTTACCTCTTAGACGGGAAGAGGCTGTGCTCTCCGCTGTAGGACTTTGTGGTATTGCAAAGCATGTGAAGTATTTGAGGCTTGGGGGAGCTCTGTGGCAGAACCTCTATGACTGCATCCCCAACTATCAGTGCAATTGGTATAGGTGTCAGGGTTACTGGGCACGGTGTGAACCCCATAGAAGGTTCACACTATAAAAAATGAGTAATCACATAACTTCCGAGTTTTTACTCTGTGACCATCAATGATCCACAAACCTTCCTTGTACTCCTTCAACACCTTTTTCAATACTCCTGCATTTCATCGTAAGGATGGTGTTAGTAGTCAGTCGAGGTTATACAGCAAATGGTGGAGCAAGGATTCAGAAACAGAAGAGTTAGAACTCAGATCTGTTTAATCCCTTCCGTTAACCAGTGACCTGACTCACCGATAGAAGGAAACAGTTGAGTCCTATGATTCTGTCTCCATTACTTAGCTACCACTTTTCTTTTTAAAATTTAGAAACAGACTTTTGTACTTCCCACCTCAAAAGTTTACTACAACTTAGATAACTTTCACTGAGCTGATGTATGCATTGGTTTTATAACATTTAGAAAAATCTGAATAGCCAAGAAAGACTTATTTTATGTGCTTGTATCTCCCTGATCATTCACAAAGTAATTGTCAGGTGACACTCCCAGACTCTTCCTAACATTGGGAAGACAAAAATGCTCATCAATGTAGAATGATCCATCTCACTAGTGAGTGTGGTAATATATTGTGTACCCTAATAAGCTTGCCTAAGGATCAGAGGACAGAGCCAGCCACTAGATTAGACATAGGGGCCAGGCAGTGGTGGCATACACCTTTAATACCAGCACTTGAGACTTCATTCCTTTCCATGGGAAGCACATATGCTTTTAATCCCAGAAAGTAATATGGCAGGGCAGAGAAAGGTATATAAGGCATGAGGAAACAGGAACTCACTCCCTTTAGGCTAAGGATTTCGTAGAGGTGAAAACTAGTGGCTGGCTGTTCTGCTTCTCTGATCTTTCAGCTTTCACCCCAATATCTGGCTCTGGGTATTATTTTGTTTATTTGTTTGTTTGTTTGTTTTTATTAAAAGACCATCTAGCCAGGCGGTGGTGGTGCACACCTTTAATCCCAGTTCTTGGGAGGCAGAGGCAGGTGGATCTCTGTGAGTTTGAGGCCAGCCTGGGCTACAAAGTGAGTTCCAGGAAAGGCACAAAGCTACACAGAGAAACCCTGTCTTGAAAAATAAAAAAAAAAGACCATCTAAGATTTGAACAAATGAGGATGACAAAAACTTGAATTAATTTTCAAAAACAAATACTCTATGGCAGTGCTTCTCAACCTTCCTAATGCTGTAAACCATTAATACAAGTTTCTAATGTTCTGGTGATCCCCAACCACAAAATTGTTTTCATTGCTACTTTATAACTGTAATTTTGCTACTGTTATGAATTGTAATGTAGCCATGTAGTGGTAGCTTTAATCCCAGAACTCAGGAGGCAGAGACAGGCAGATCTCTGCGTTTGAGGCCAGCCTGGTCTACAGCCTGGTCCAAGACAACCAGGGCTACACAGGAGGAACCCTGTTTTGAAAAACTGAAAAATAATTAATAATGAATCATAATGTAAACATTTCCGGAGATAGAGGTTTGCCAGTGGGGTTGCAACCCACAGGTTGAGAATCATCGCTCTATGATTAGGATGCATTAGGAAATTCTAGAAGTGACAAAGAACATTAAGAGAGAAGAGGGAAATGACAAGAAAGACAGAAATGAAGAAAGCAAGGAAGGAGAGAGGGAAGAGAGAAGGAAGGAAGGAAGGAAGGAAGGAAGGAAGGAAGGAAGGAAGGAAGGAAGAAGAAAGGAAGGAAGGAAGGAAGTGGGAGGGATGAAGGGTGAAAAAAAGGAAGGAAATTGGAAAAACCATCAGAAATATCTGGAGACAGCTAAAATTCTTTCAGTTGACTACTCCCCTCATCTAAAGTGACTTGGAGGTCCGGCATTACTTTTATAACTTGTACTGTACTGTTACAAGCTTTACAAACTTGCTTGTCCATTAATCAATAGACACAGAAAGGAAAGGGGAGATGTAAGTGGAAGCCGGCACTGAAAGATCACTAAATTCCCTGGAACTGTGAGTGTTATGAAGTAACCCTAGGCTGCCTTGAAGATCTTGTTCATGTTTTTATAACGTTTTCTATTGCATTGAGTTATGTTACACATAATGGTTTTTGCCATTTGTGGGTATCTTCAGTATTAGGCCAAGTTATACCACAGGAACTCTTAGGAGGGGTGAGCTACAGAACATCTCCACAGAGAGAAAGAATGTAATTTGAAAACAAAACAAAATATTTGCTTTCTTCTCTACCTGACTGCCTCAGTCTCTCTCTCAGAGATGAAGGGAACCTGGGATTTGGGCTTGACAAGCAAGTGTTCTACCACTGAGCTAAATCTCCAACCTTTGTCTTGTATTGTGTCAAAAAATCAATATGCTTAGGGCTAGAGAGATTGCTCAGTGGTTAAGAGCACTGACTGCTCTTCCATAGGACCAGGTTCAAATCCCAGCATCCACATGATGGCTCACGACAGTCTATGACTACAGTTCCAGGGGATCTGATTCCCTCTTCTGGCCTCCATAGGCACTAAGCACATATATGGTGGACAGATATACATGCAGGCAAAATGCATAGACTTAAAATAAAAATAATAATTTTTACATGCATTGTATGAAATTCTTCAAGAATTAATAAAAAAATGTTTTTAAAAGTCATGGTACCTTCACTTATATTCTTTGCCTGAAAATATTTCCCCAAATGTTCATCTTTAAACCCTGTGATTCTCAGTCAAGGGTAGTCTGAAGATGAGACTGACTTAAAGACTTGATGTTGACTATCTAGTCTCATGAATTCTGCATCTTATCAAGATATTTATGTTCACCTAAGGCCCATTGTTCTCCCCAGGGCCTCTCTCCTTTTACTGTCTTCCGATTGAGATGGCAAATGTATGCAAATGTCTCAGTTGGGGCTTCTATTGCTGTAAAGAGACATTATGACCACTGCAACTCTTCTAAAGGAAAACATTTAATTGGGGCTGGCTTACAGTACAGAGGTTTAATTCATTGTTGTCATGGTGAGAAGCATAGCGGCATGCAAGCAGACATGGTACTGAAGAAGTAGCTGAGAGTTCTGTCTGGATCTGCAGGCAGCAGGAAGAGATGAGCTCTAACTTGGATTGAACATCTGAGATCTCAAAGCCCTCTCACAGTGACACATTTCCTCCAACAAAACCACATCTACTTCAGCAAGGCCACACCTTCTAATAGTGCACTCCTTGTAAGCCTATGAGGGCCATTTTCATTCCACCACATTCTACTCCCTGGTCCCCATAGATTTGTAGCCATATCATAATTCAGAAATGTATTAAGTACAAATTTAAAAGTCCCTGTAGTCTACAGAAGTCCAAAGTTTCTTCTGAGACTCATGGCAATCTTCTGACTGTAATCCTCTATAAAATCAAAATCAAAAAGCAGATCACATACTTTAACCATATAATGGCACTGGATATACATTACCATTCCAAAGGGAGGAAAGGGAGCATAGTGAGGAAATACAGAGCAAAGCAAGACCAAAAACCAGCTGGGCAAACTTCAAACTCTCCATCTCCATGTATGATATCAAAGTGCTCTTCAGATCTCCAACTTCTTTCAGCTTTGTTGACTGCAATACATTTCTTTCTCTTGGACTGATTCCACTCCCTGTTAGTAGCTCTCCTCAGTTGGTGTCTCATGGCTGTGGTATCTCCAACATTTGGGGTCTCCAAGGCAAACCAGGCTTCACTTTCACAGCTTCACACAATGGCTTCTCTAGGGCTCCATAAGGGACAACCTTCACGACACATGCTCTGCCCCAGTGGCTTCCTCTATTTGCAGAAGAAGATTCCATAGCCCCTTTCTTCAGTCCTTGACTCTAAAGCCATAACCACGTGGCCAAAGCTACCAAGTTCCGCTGCTTGCTGGGGCTGGAACATGGCCCCCTCATTCCATTACATCTTCACCAGCTTTCTGTTTTCTATGGTTTCCTTCACTGCCTAAACTTGGCTGTCCTAAGACTTGATCTGTAGACCATGCTGGCCTCAATCTCACAGATCTGCCTGCCTCTGCCTCCAGAGCCCTGGGATTAATGGCAGGTATGTACCACCACACCTGGCCCTAAGCTTTTCTTCAATTCCTTTTTATAAAGTGGAAACTTAGCTGGGTGGGATCTTGCCCTGAGGTCACCATTTTCTTTTATTCCATATAACATCAGGATTTTCTTTAATCTGTTTATCTCCTTAAACATAGGACTTGCCTCCATTCCACTTCCTGGAGCCCCTTTTCCTCTCAAAATGTACATTCTATAACTTTCCTTGTTTGGCTTGTTCCTTTTCACTAAAGATGTGAATACGATTGGCCACTAATTATCACAAGGCACAGCCCACAGCAGGCTGTTTTGAAGTCCCCTCTGCAAATGCAATTAATCTAAAACTCCTCAAGCTAGCTTCCAGCAGATTTTTTTTGATAAGGGCAAAAAACAGCCACATTATTCACCAAAATATCACAAGAATGGTCTCGAGGCCACATACTAACGTCCTTCTCCTCTGAACCCTTTTGAGACAGGCCCCCACAGTTCAAATCACTCTCTGCACCACTGTCATCCATGATTCTACAAGGATGGTCCATTAAGCACTTAGAGTCTTCAACTGCTTTTCCAATTCAGAATAAGGTCCCAAAGTCCATATTCCTCCAAACAAAAGCCTGGTCAGGCCTATCACAGCAATACTCCAGTCCTGGTACCAACTTTTGTCTTAGTTAAGCTTTCTATTCATGTGAAGAGACACCATGACCACTACAATTCTTATAAAGGAAAACATTTAATTGGAACTGGCTTACAGCTCAGGTGTTTAGTCCATTATCATCATGGTACATGGTGGGAAACATGGTTGCATGCAGGCAGACTTGGTGCTAGAAAAGTAGCCAAGAGTTCTACATCTGGACCTGCTGATGTAGAAGGAAGAGACATGAGCCCTGGCCTGGATCGAGCATCTGAGACCTCAAAGCCATACCTACTCCATCAAGGCCATGCCTCCTAATAGTACATTCATTGTGAGCCTATTGGGGCCATTTTCTTTCAAATCACCACAGGTAACTTACAAATAAGCAGAAGTAACACATCTCACATTGGCCTAGAAAATATGAACCTTTTGAACACCGTCTTAGTGATATGCCATAGATGAGCCGTTACGGCAGCAAGCCTCGGTGTCCACAGCATTTACTGGGACAACATATAATTCCTCCTTTAAAATGATATGTGAGAATACAAAGACACCATATATGAAAGTGCTGGATGGACTATTGTTCTGACCTAGATTTTGTAAATCACATGGATGAAAGGACTAAGAAACTCCAAAAATGACAGGTCTAGTAAACAGAACTTCCTTTTATAAACCTAAATCTACCTTCAGAGTAAAACAAAACCAAAATCCTTAGCTGGGTCACCAGTCTGGTCACCCTGAGTCTATCAAGCAATGACACCGGACCTGTGACACATGGCACATGACACACACACACTGAATGTCAGAAAGGCTGTGTATTATAGTTTATATAGTTTATATCATCTTTGATGTTTAAAGAAGGTGATAACTCTACTTTCCAGGATGGTAAGCCAACAATGATTAAAGTCAAGATATTTTTCCAATTTCCAATATCACATCTCTAGAAGGGAGTCACACTTTGATCCTTTTACAAATGAATACAAGGATTAAGCTAATTTGTCTAAACCAAGTTTTTCCTGGACATGATACTATTTAACTTCTTGATTGACTTGTAGTTCAGAGACCTAAATTATTACTGCACTGCCTATAATGTAGAAGAAGAAAAAAACTAAATAAAGTGAAAGGAGTCTCATTATCCCCCAAGTCACAGGTGAATAATATGTCCATCAATGGTACTGTTTGGGGTCCTTTAAAGAGTATATAAGAAGAGATTTTAAATTCTTTTCATCTGTCACAAAATTTTTAATGGTGTATGATGTTTGGGGCAATATCCTGGGACTTGATTTCCCAGAGCTGAAGAACTTGCCTCATTATTTAAAAGTCAGCATCAATACACCTGAGTGTATCTTGGATGTCTTCATCTGTTCAGGCAGTATCTCAGGTTTTTTAAAAGTGGCTCATTGAAACCACTGTCTAGTGATACCTTGTTAGAGAGTCTCTAAGCAACAAGTGAATCCAAACAACGAACACACCCACCCACCCACCGCAACCCCGCACAAGACTTTATACTGACTGGCCAGGGGGACAAATTTAGGCATACTAGTGAATTTGTTTGAAAAGTAAAAGGCAAATAAAGCCAAAGAAGTTTTTGAAATTATAAAAACAGTCTCCTTCGCACATTTTGAAAATTGTATTTTGGAAGCTAGTGATTTATTGTTATTTAGATTGTGAATTCTTTCTGCTAAAGAATAGAATAGTAAACTCGGCTCACTGTCTCATAAAAGAGAATTCCTGGCCCTGCATCATTATGGCTGCACAATCAGCTCACCCTACCCATTCTCTAGATTAAAAGACATTTATTTTTTCAGTAAATCTAATCTGCATTTGGTGAGAGATAGTAATCCCTCGTGATAAGTCATCAATTTAGGGATTAACCTTGGAGAAGTGGCATTTGGTTACTCAACTAGAATATAACCAAGGAACCCCAGGCTGGACTTATAGTTCAGCAGCTGAGCACTTGCCTAGGACATGTGAGGCCCTAAGTTCAATTCCCAGCACCACTAGGGGGGGAAATCATATAATATGCTTGTTTATATGCTACCAAAGACTGGAGCTAGGCTTATGTTCAATAATCTGCATTTTTAACAAACCTGTTCATGTGATTCTGATGCATCTAGTTCTAAATCCATTTTTTGAGACAATTGTGTCCATTCCTACATTTTTACATCTAAATACCAACACTAGATATGTGTAGTTAGACTCCTCAAACTCTGACCTCACATTCAGCTTCATCTCCTCTTTTGAACATGCCTCCAGAAGCACAGATGTGTCCCTCCCTTTTGTCCCCAGCCTGCCTTTCTATGCCTTGGCTCTTAGTGCACTCATGTTTCTTTACCTGACTCCCTACCTGGGAAATTCCTTTATCTCTTCTTAGGACAAAAGTAAATATTGCCATCTCTATAAACCGTTCTCTGATCTCCCTACTTCCAGAGGTAATTAATCACTTCCTCTTCTGTGATATTCAATATGGTAGTGCTTATCATTTTCAATCTTTGAAAAAACAATTACCTGTAAATGAATCTCCTTTACTAGACTATGGGACCCTTGAAGCCGAAGATATCATCTTAATCATTTTCATTTCCACAGCATAGCAAAACCTTTAGTGCACGGTAGGAGAACAACAACTATTTGTCACATTCATTAGTCTTGATTTCTATCACATGTTAGCATAGTAGATAAAGCCCAAGCCACAAGGTCTGGAGCTTGGCTTGCCTTCCTTGTGGCCACTGCCTAGCACAGCACAGCACAGCAAAATTTAAGCTAATGAGTATGACAACTTAGATTAATATGTTTTTTTTCCTTGAGAATCACAGTAGGATTCCAAACTGACAGAAGAGAACCTAGGTGGTGATGTATTCATATCTGCACATATACACAAAAGGACATAGATAGGAAATGAATCAGTAATTTTTTAAAGCCTACAAAGAAATCTCCAAGTCAAAACTACATCATGTACACTATAAAAAGTAACTAAGGAAGAAATAATATCAATTTTATGCTAACTGAAAAAAAAACAGTTACTTGGAATACTTCCTGACTTGTTTTATTGTCCATAATAATAAACTGATACAAAAGCCCATTTGAAACATCCCAAGAAGACAGTGTTACAGATCTCTGGAAGCTACAGAAAATTTCCTAACTAAATATTAGGACCTAGCCCTCTGACATTCAAGAAGAGAAGGACATTGTGCCCTTATGGGGTCTGTTTCAGGAGCATAATACTCCCAAGTCAATGGATACCGCATTCAACAAGATTAGAGGGGGAAAAGACTGTGCTCATCCAACAGACAGATCAAACACATTTGACAGAATTAATGCTGATTCTAGATAAATACCCAGAAACCTAGGAAGGGAGAAGAATAATCTAAATCAGAAGAGGCCACCCATGAAAACCACAGTTAGGATCACTGTTGACAAAAGTTTGAACAAGTTCACTCTTAGCTCCAGAAAAGGCTAGATAATTTCCTCCTCCGAATTCCATCCAACACTGTACTGATACAGAGTCTGGTACAATGAAGCAAGGACAAGAATTTAGAGGCATTTAGCAAAGCATTAGTCAAAGTGTTTCTAATTCACTGTGAGCACTAATTTATACAATTGTGGACTGTGAACTACAATGCCTGTATATTTTATATTTCAATAAACTGAGATGTTATGTTGTTGAATTCAGAGGGAAAGCATTGAATATTTCATCTTAAGATGTAATCATGTTTCAACACTTCCTCTGGTCAGTTTTGCTGTTCTGTGCCAGGCGTTCTGCAGAGAGAGGAGGCGGTGGAGAGGAGGATGCTTTTGTTGGAACTTACAACGAAAGCATGGGTAAAGAAAGCACTGATGCAGAGCTGATGCCACAGGTTTACCACCCTGTCCCCGTCAGCATCTAACCTCACTCTAATTCCAGTAATGACACTCCATCACACACCATCACATAGTATTGCCATCAGACTCTCCAGGATCATTTGTTAACTCATATTTCCACCTGTGTACAACTTTTGAGTCATTTCTCTATCTTCCCCCAATACTTTATGCTGCATACTGAGGCAGAATATAATTTTTTGTTTTTTTTGTTTTTCGAGACAGGGTTTCTCTGTGTAGTTTGGGTACCACACCTGGATCTCACTCTGTAGACCAGGCTGGTCTCGAACTCACAGAGATCCACCTGGCTCTGTCTCCCGAGTGCTGGGATTAAAGGCGTGCTCTACCACCACCCGGCTCAGAATATACTTCTTAACTGTTACAAGAATTTAAAGAAGTAATGCTATGAAAGTTAGTCATTGAAATGAAGAAGAAAGATGCAAAGTATGTTTGGTGAACAAATCATGCACAGGTGAGAAAACTCCCGTTAGTTCATGTTTCTATGGTGTGCTAAAGTATGTGTTAGCCTTGCATTATCTCGTTTCTGGACAATAAGAGTAGTGCAAGGAATGGATTCATGTTTGCATCACTGTTAGCACCATTTCACAGAAGAAAAGAGGTTAGAAAGTCATTCCCCAAGGCCTACAGCTAACATCCAACCGAGACAATTAGGATTTTAATACACAGTTCTTGTTTGAAGAATAATTATGGGGGGGGTCATTTCATGTACTAAATTGTTTTTAGTGTTCGAGTGACAGAATCACAAGGAGAGTGTTGGTAGGCACAAAATAGATGAAATGAACTCAAATGCAAAATGTGTTTAATACTAAGGCTGGGTATCAATTGTTTTTTAGTCAGTTATTGTTAGTAACCTATTAAAGTGTATGGATGAAATATACTTAAGGTACCATCTCCTAATCACCTTTCTGAGCAAGTTTCTGGTCATCCTTTAGATCTGTCTGAGGACAAATTTCAAGCTAGAGCTTTAATGATGTCTGGCTTTGAAGAGCACTTAAGCTTATAAAGAAATAAATTGGTACATTGCAGTGTCAGGTTAAATAGATGATTTATTGACACTTCTTCAGACCTACTTGAGGTTATTTTTTGTGGCATGTATCCAAATGGAACAGCATCAAGGATTTTTCTACAGGATTTTCTACACCACTCTAATATCTGGCATGAAGTATATTACAGAACATAACCTTTTTGTCCAAAGTAAGGTCTGGTCATCATTTAAGCTAAAATTTGAGCACTATCAGAGTATTTGAAGAGGCATACTAGCACCAAGCAATTTACATGCTGCAGGCAAGAACACTGCCAATGACTTTGCATTGTGCTACTCTGAGAAAGTGTAGGAGACCAGATAGCTGCCATGAGTAAAGAGTGTAATGAAGAACTTTGCTGTGTCAGAGTTCTCAAAGAAAGAGAAGAAGAGATGGTGTGTGTGTGTGTGTGTGTGTATAGGACTGGTTCATTATGAGAGATTACTTGGGAAATTATGGAGACTAAAAAGTCCATGGTCTGCCACCTTCAGGCTGGAGGTCTTACAATGCCGGTGATGCTTCTTTAGTCTGGACACAAATGTGTATGAGTCAGGCATTCTGTTGTTCTCAGACAGGAAATATGGATGCCCAATCTCAAGTACAAACATCTTTTTCTCTGTCATTTGTTCTGTTCTAGCTCCCAGTGGATATATTGGTAAGGGTAGACCTTCTTTAATTAGTCTACAAATTCAGTGGCAATCTCTTCCAGGGAGATTTTTACAAACATACTCAAAAATAATGTTAGCAGCTACCTGGAGTGCCTTAGCTATTGATGAAGACTCATAAAATGACCAACACATTTGCAAAGTCATATGCATTTGAGGTCTCATCAACAAAACTTCCAGCAGTCTCTACTCAAGGTTTCTGCATCCTTCTGCATAGGTTCTTGTCAGCTCCAAGGCACCACACTAGGGGCAAGAGGAGGAGGTTGTCTAGGACAACTTCCTTTTACTAAAGCATTGCCTATAGGGTGTACATGCCTGAGTTATTCAATTTTTCTAAGTTTTCATAAAGGTATTATACAAGTGAACAGCAGCTCAGATTCTTGACACTCATTTACTTAACAATCAATCCATCAAGTCATATAAAGTGTACATATAAATAAGTATACATTAAGTAAAATGTACGTTCCAAATGGTGAAACAACGATACAGCCTCAGGAAATGAGGCACATACTTGTAAATGCAAAATCTCAAAGAGAATAGATGAAACGATGGGGATACCTCTGACTTCAGGCCAGCCATCAGTTCTCCTCACAGGCCTTTTTTCTGCTGCTTCTTCTCGACGTCTTTCCCTCCTTTGTTCATAATTGTAAATCTGATCATCGCCATAATTATTGGTGTCAGAGAGTAGAGGACTGGCCCTGGCTCACTTTTCCCTGCCTCTTTTCCATATTCAAAGCAAACTTGCAGCTTGGTTTTTCATACCTCTTGTGTCTTGGACTTTTCTGCAAAGGGCCAGGCTATCATTGCTTCACTCTTGGTTGCAAGCAGGAACAATCATACACTGCATAAACAAAAGTGTGCTATTGTGGAATATTATTTTAACTGGGCAAAGGTGTGTTACATTTGTTTATGCTGCAGAATATTACTGTGTAAAGGTGTGTTACTTTTGCTTATGCTGCATTTATTTAATGATGTAAAGATGTGTGTTTAATTATATAAAGATATGCTGTATCTGTTTCATTTTGCCTGTCGGAGGCCCCTGGTTTGTCTAATAAAAAGCCGAGTGGCTCCCCAGCTATTGGTCCAAAGTTCTGACTCTGGATTACCTGACTCCCATGGGAAGCCATACCTTTCTGGAGGAGGGGATAGGGGTGGGCTGGGGGGAAAGAACGGGAGGGGGAGAGGAGTGGGAGGAGGGATGAAGGGGGATCTATGGTTGTTATGTGGAATGAATAAAAAATTTCTTAATAAAAAATTTAAAATAAATTAATTAATTAAAAAGCTGAACAGCCAATAGCTAGGCAGGAGAAAGGATAGGTGGGGCTGGCAGGCAGAGAGAATAAATAGGAGAAATCTAGGCTCGGAAAAGAAGAAACAATGAGCAAAGAAGAAGGAGGAGAGAATGAGGGAGACGCCCAGGGCCAGAAGCCTGGCAGCCATCAGCCAGCCAGTCATAGAGACAGCAGGAAAGCAAGACAAGGTAAAAAGCCCCGAGGCAAAGGGCAGATAAAGAGAAACAGGTTAAGAGAGCTAGCTAGAAATGAGCTAAGCTAAGGCCAAGCATTCAAACTAATAAAAAGTCTCTGTGTCCTGATTTGGGAGCTGGTTGGTGACCCAAAAGAAAAAGTCTGATACAGTCTACCTCTGTGCTCACAAACAAAATGAAAATAAAACAATTATGGCTATAAAAATTCATGCTTTGAGTTGTTGTTTACATGCCATAGAAAATTGTTACTTTAATTTTTTTTTCAATTATTTTTTTCCTGTGTGCTAAATGTGCAATGTGAGTTTAAGTACGAATGTAGCATGGCACAAATGAATGTCATAACACAACATAATTGAGCCGGTTCAGTTCTTCCCCTTCCACATAGGTTCTAGGGATCAAACTCAATGCTATCCTGTTTATGTAGCAGGCACCTCTAACCACTGAACCATATCTCTATCCTTCATTTATTTAAAAATACAAAAGCAGTTTTTATACTATCAGCCACATAAACCTATCCATCTGTCGTGATTGTACAGCCCAACCTAGAGGCAACACAGAGCAGAGTCATCCTGATCTAAGGGTGTGTAGACAAAGTGAGAGAGAAAGGAAGGGCAGCAGATTGGAATGGATGATCTTTAAATCGGCTGGGAAGCCAAATACCACCATTGGGGGTTTTCAGGAGTTCCATGCACATTGAATTAGCATCATAGAAGAGGCAAATTTCCTGTAAGCTCTGGTGATTTTGCTCATATACTTGGTTCTAAGTTTGTACTTGAAGGAATGCTAGCTGCTAATCAAACTGTTTTCTTGGTTCTTCCTCAAGCAAAGAGAATACCTCCCAACTTCCATTACAGTCAGTGGTGAACTTGTTGTCACAGGGCCCACATGATAGGAAGCCATTTTTAAGAAGAGCATTGGCCTCCGTGGTCTCTCCCCCATTTCACCAGCAGCAGCTCATTATGATGGAGTCCCAGAAGATGGTAGAGCCATAAGACCAAAAAGCTGTTCAATGAACAATGAAAGCTACCTTAGACCACATTAAGAGGAATAAATAAACTTTCCTTGCATTTGAACAACTATTCATTTAGTTGGCCTTCTGTATTCACATATTCAACCAACAACAAATCAAGGATACTTAAAGACTGTCTGTTCTGAACAGGTAAAGATTCATTTTCATTCCATCATTCCTAAATCATGCAAAATAACAACTATTTACATAGTTTACATTATAGTAGATTTTTTAAGCAACCTGAAGATTATTTAAAGTGTGTAGGAGAATGTGCACAGATGTTAATCAATAACACACCATACTCTGTAAGGAACTCAAACAGCCATGGATTTGAATTTTTAGGGGTCCTGAAACAAAATTCCCGGGGGAAGACTAAGAGATCATTATATGTGTACATACAATTTTAAATCTATACATAAAAATGCATTTGTATGGTGTCTTTGTTACAGTCACCAATGCTGCCATACTTAATATACCTGTCAAAAATACAGCTGTGTCTCATTAGTTTTGGGGGCTTCTACCATTGTCCCAGCACTTGATCCCTCTTTCTAAAGTACCGAGAAACTGACAATGTCAGGGCCATTTGGTACTCTTTCATCTGCCACTGAGTATCATCTCACCTTCCATGTGGGCATCATTGCCCTCAAGAGATGATTATCTGCCCAACTTTACCGCATTTCCTACCGGCCTCCATCTCTTTCCCTCTGAAGCTCAACCACAGTCTATGCTCACTTGGCTGGACAAGCCAATTCCACTGAGCTCCACAATGTTACCACAGTCTCCAAAAGTACCACTTGAATGGAAGGCTTGTGGTTCTAAAAGTCCTGTTCTTCATTTCCAAAGACACATGAGATTTTAGCTTTTGAAAGGACCTGGATGTTTACGTGTCCAATTTTCACCTTAGAGAAAAGCATGCCTCCACAGTCGGTAACGCAATCTCCGACAGTCAAAAGTTACCCTCTCCCATCTTCTCTTCAGCCTAAGAGGTCCCAATTCCTACAAGGATTTTTTTTTTTACAGATCTTAATCCATTAATCTTTCGCATTTTCTTTCAGTTACTCATTCTTTCTCAAGTTACAAGGTTCAAAAAGGGACATGAGATTCTAAATAAAGACATAACCACCAAGGCCAGCAGGACTATGTATAGACGGAGTTGAAAGCTGCCAGCCTAGTTTGATTTGAGATACAGAACTGCTCTAGCTCTCCTCTTCTGCAGCCTTGCTCACTCAGCCAAAAATAGCTGCCCTATCTTGCCTGCCAACCTGATTTTCCCATCGCATCACTGCAGGGCTTGGGAAGGGGAACAAATGAAACCCGACTAATATTTATAAAGAAAGAAGAGTTGGTTGTATTCTACATACATTATTTTATTTGAATTCTACAAGAATCATAACATAAAAAGAACAACTGGTATTCTGTAAAAGGACATAGTTCTACAGTCAACAGATGGAAGTTTAAACTCTGCATCCAAGCCAGGATATCACTGTGCCTATAATTTCAGCATTCGGGAAGTAAAGGTGGGACGATCACTTCAAAGTCATCCTTTGCTGCATAAGAAGTTCAATGCCCGCCTGGGCGTCATGAAACCTGACTCAGTCATTAATAATAATAATAATAATAATATAATGAAGAAATTTCATTTCAGACACTCACTGATTGTAAGGTCTTAGCTCTCTTGCTCACCCTCCCAAAGACTCAAGGTCCCTAAGCTAGGAGTATATTCCAATATCTGTCATTTGCCAGAACAGTGCTCGGTGTGTATATTATTCCTCTTTTCCAAATGAGAAAACTGAGAGTCAGCAAACTTCAATAATTGGCTCAGGATACAAAACTGAGAAGCAACAGAAGCTCCTGACTCTCACTCTGCCTTCAGAGCTTGCATGCTTTACGGCGCGGCTTGCAAAAGGTAGCTCGTAAGTTTTTGGTAGCTGTCTGGGAGAAGGAGTATAAAATTCCTTCTACCACAGTTTAAAAGTATCCAGATTGGGAACTAACAGTACAGCCTGCAGCAATGCAAGGGAGAAAGGAGGTGAGTTATAAGGGTAGAGAGAGTGGAGCTAAGAACAATAAACATGGCTGGAAAGGAGATGAGAGCAGAAAGGCCTCCAGGAAGCTGACTGCCCAGGGCCGCTATCCCCAGACATTATGTATCAAGAGTAGGACAGAGTCATGTTACAACAGATGTCATCTAAGCCACGACAGCACAGACAGCAGGCAGTTCACTTTCTGATCTAGCTCTCCATTTGATAATATCTCATTTATTGAGACTGATAAAGAAAACAATGCTAGAAGGGAAGGCAGATAGTAATAAGCAGATGAAGGGAAGTTTGAAGGTGGGCCCCTTCTTCACTTTCCTCGAGTTAGCCCAGAGTCTGTTTCTGGATTTAAATCTGTTTTGTTTTGAATCACCAGGCAAAACACAGTGACAAAGCTCCAGACACCAGTTCCTGCTTCCTTTGCTTGCAGCATCATGATGGTGTGTAACTTCATTCTGTGTGCCTCAGTTTCTTTACTTATGCGATGATGGGTAAAGAACACCCACCCCAGAGCTAGGCCTGGGGATGTAACGCAGTTGGTAGAGTGCTTAGTACCATGTGCAAAGTCCTCAGTTTGATCTTCAGCACTTAATAAAACCAAGCATTGTGGCAAAGAGCTGTAACCCAGCACTGGAAGGGTGACAGCAGGAGGATCAGGAGTTCAAGGTTATCCTCTGCTAGGTCAAAGCCAACCTGAGTCCATAAATCCATGAGACCCTAGGGTTCAATAAAGACTCGTTGCTGAGTTAAAGTATACAAGCAGCAGGCACACAACAGATCTTAGTGGCTGTATAGTCTCCCATTTAACCTTTACAGCTAGCAGAGGACTCACACTAAGGTGGAATGGGGCTTGTTCAAGCTTTCTCCTGCCAGTAAATAGATAGATCATAACCTATATGGAGAGTTCATGGCTCTGAGTCTAGTGTTCTCCCTCACCAGATGTTTCTCTTGCAGGACAGGGGTGGTAGATAAAGCAAAGCTCAGGCTGCCATCAAATGGTTCTTTCCAGATTATCTGGGATCTTCTCCTATTGCTTCAAAAGCATGATTGGTTAGATGCCATCTGTGTGATCAAGGGACATGAAGGCAAAGTATCAACCTACTTGCTCACTATACTCACAAGGCCAGGAGAAAAGAAGGAGGAATACAAATGCACAGCACCCTGGTTTTCTTTCTAGACTTCACTGGGCAAATGACTTACATGTCCTGAAGCTGCTACAAGATTTACTTCACAGTGAACTGATGAAGACGTTACCAGGCACTGTTTCACCACCAAACAGAAACCAGAGTGGTAGATGGGCCCTGTCTAAGACTACAAAGGGTCCCCTTCAGAGGCATCAATTTTCCTACTTTAGCTGGTTAACTGTGTAGCTGAAGAAATAGCCATGAATGCAAAGAGATAAATTAAACGAAGAAGCAGAGATCAACACAGGGTATCATGAACTAGCATATTTGTGAAAGAATCTGTCTTTCAAATTATAAGGCAGTTTGAGAAATATTTCTATCAGTCTTTGCCTCTCATTACTAAGGGACTTAGCTATTGTGGAATATTTAGACTATGTGAAGATGCGTCACTGTCACTGTGATTGGCTTAATAAAGAGATAAATGGCCAATAGCTAGGCACAAAGAGGTCAGGTGGGAATTCTGGGGACAGAGAGGCCTTGGGGAATGAGAAGGCAGAGTCACCAGCCAGATGCAGAAAAAGCAAGACATGCAGGAGGAGGTAAAAAGCCATGAGCCACGTGGTAGTGCGTAGATGAATAAAAATGTGTTAATTTGCCGGGCAGTGGTGGTGCACACCTTTAATCCCAGCACTAGGGAGGCAGAGGCAGGCAGATCTCTGTGAGTTCGAGGCCAGCCTGGTCTACAAAGTGAGTTCCAGGAAAGGCACAAAGCTACACAGAGAAACCCTGTTTTGAAAAACCAAAAAAGAAAAAAAAGAAAAGAAGAGAAAAGAAAAATGTGTTAATTTAAGTTATAAAAATCTAGGTGAAGTTTTTAAGTAGTCGTGTTGCAGAGGACCATAGACCTGTGAATACAAACCCCACAGTAAATACAACTAGCATAGGCCTTCCAAGATGCCCTCAGGGAAAGGGTCTCTGAACTTAACATACTCAGGATTAAGTTGACTGTTTCCTTATACATTACGTTTCTTGGCTCCCCCAAAGCCATCATCATAGCCTTCATCCACTTCAAATGCAGCTCTTTAGGGGAAATATGAAAAGAACTGAATAGGAATGGTTCATTTTGAATATGGGGTCCTTGGCTTTCCAAAACATAGACAGGAAATCTCTAAAAGGAGAAATAAGGGTGGGTGAGTCAGGCACATTTCTACTATCCAAAGTCAATTATGAAATATTCTAGTGGTTGTTTTCTCTAGCACTTAACTGCCCCTATAGAACCAGAAGATTCTGTCACTCCTGCTTGGCCCTGGCCTTCATTAAACAGGAAGGGAAAGGTGACCAGCAGTTTCAGGTGAGGGCTCTGTTCTGACAAGGAGCTGCTTTTTCACATAATATAAAAGTTAGATCAAACCTGATCACTGTTAACATTTAGCAAAATAGATGGAGTACACCTGGTCAAAAGTCAGGGCTGGACAGGTGGCTGAGTGTTTGCAGACACCCAGGTTCAATCCCCAGTACCAAGATAGTGGCTCACAACCACCCCCAGCTCTAGTTTCAGGGGTTCTGACACTTTCTTCTGACCTCTAAAGGTACCAGGAACATATGTGGTACATAGACATACATGTAAGCAAAACACTCATACACATAAAATGAAATAAATAAAACTTTTTTTTAAAGTCAGCTGTAGCATGAATCTTAAAAGTTCTTATTAATAAAAACAAGCCTGGAGCTGGGTATTGGGATGAATGCTGGAAGAGAAGCAGAATAAGCCACAGCCACCTCACCTTGCCAATTCCTCAGCTGATCTTGTTTCCTCAGACTAGAAGTCTCTGAGTCCTCGTCCTAATGGATCTCAGCTGAACTGCTTCTCGAAAGCCTGAAAGCTTAACCAGGCTAGCTCCTGGTCCTCATGCCTTATATACCTTTCTGCTTCTTGCCATCACTTCCTGGAATTAAAGGCTCTTGTTACCATGCCTGGCTGTTTCCAGTGTGGCCTTGAACTCACAGAGATCCAGGCAGATCTCTGCCTCTGGAATGCTAGGATTAAAGGCGTGTGTGCCACCATTTTCTGGCTTCTATATCTAGTGGCTGTTCTGTTCTCTGACCCCAGATAAGTTTATTAGGGTGCACAATATTTTGGAGAACACAGTATCACCACAGTCAGCCACTGAGATAAAGGAGCAAGTAATGGAAGTAATGGCCCTGCCACAGCACAGAGGTGGCTCTGATTTGAACAGCCCAGTGATGCTGTGGGATATTCTGTATGTCCTGTGGGAGCCCATGGGGTTCCTCGTGGCTTTACCCAGCAGGTCCGCATAGAGGATGATTAGGACCAAGAGCCTGAGTGTGAGTGTCTGAGATGGTCCGCACTTGGCTGTGCTGGGGGATGGTCTGTATGTCAAGTTGCTCTGATTGGTCAATAAATAAAACACTGATTGGTCCGTGGCTAGGCAGGAAGTATAGGCGGGACTAGCAGAGAGGAGAAATAAAAGAACAGGAAGGCAGGAGTCACTGCCAGCCGCCCGCCAGGACAAGCAGCATGTGAAGATGCTGGTAAGACACGAGCTAAGTGGCAAGGTATAGATTTGTAGAAATGGATTAATTTAAGCTATGGAAACAGTTAGCAAGAAGCCTGCCACAGCCATACAGTTTGTAACCAAAAGAAGTCTCTGTGTTTACTTGGTTGAGTCTGAGTGGCTGTGGGACTGGCGGGTGACAAAGATTTGTCCTGACTGTGGACAAGGCAAAAAAAAAAAAAAAAAAAAAAAACTCTAGCTACACAGTGAGAAAGAGCTCAGTCTTTCACTGATACTGATTCATTCTAAAACAGAAAAAGTAAACTCAACCCTTGGGTCCACTCCTATGCAAAAATCTCAACCAGCTCTAGAGAACTCTCCATGAGAACTTCTAGCCTAGAGGAGAAACCAGTGCAGGAGAACAAGGCTGCCAAGTGCTAAGCCCAAGTGCTCATCATCCTCCGCAATGGGTGGGAGAAAGTGATTGTTTTAGGCATCACAGGAAGTCTGGCATGTCCAGCTCTGACAGCGTCCTCTAAAGTGAAGGCTCTTCACCTTTGTGATCATCTCCTACCCTGTAAATAAAGCTAACCAAGTTGGGGTTTGCCTAGGGGCCATAGACCAAGAACCTCAGCCAGCATCAACATGAGGTTGGTGACTGATGGCCACAGGCATGAGCAGGAATCTGGACACCTCCTGCCTAACAAGCCTGGGACGCCACAGGCCTAAGCCCCAAACCCCCAAATCTGTCTGGCTTTCACTGAGCCTTGAAATAATGGGTTTAAGGGACCATAAATCATCTTCCCTAAACTAGAAGTTGCACAGAGCAATTCACAGATGAACCTGTCAGTGGGACTTCCAGAAAAATATAGAGACAGAAATATATGATTCCAAGGAAACTGGTTTCCCCATTTGGAGAAATACTGCATTTTATTCCATTTCTTTTTCAGAGATGCTTAAAAATAAGAGCAATGTCTTAAATATCTTTCTAGCACCATACCTGTGACAATGCACAGACAAAGACCAGAACCAGTGTATGTATGCTGAATGGCCAGATGCATGAGCATTTGACTTTATAGCATCAATGAAAACATACCCTGTCTCAACATTAAAAGCTTCACATTCCTTTCCACAGTTACAGAGAGTTCTGACTCCAGGGAAGAGATATGATACATGCTTCTTACAGTCCAGCCTAAGATCCACATTTTGTACCAAGTGTATTGAGTGTGGGCAAAAATGAAAAAAAAATTAGATACCCATTGCCAAGATACCATCCATGATCAAAAGCTATCATCTATCATCCATCTCACTTCACTGCAACTGTGTCCACATGCTTCTCTGTGGGTTTTTGCTTGAAGAAGGGTGTAATAAATGTTCTAAGGTTAAGCAAGGTCATAAGGAATCTGAACAACTCTTTGTAGCACAAGCCTCACCAGTTTTCAGGAGGAACCTTATGAGAGAGAAACAGTAGATTAGTTACTGATCTCCATCTACTCTTGGTTTAGAGTCTGAGCTTTTCAAATACATTGAATGTTCAGAGGAAGCATTAAAGAATGCAAGAGAGCACTTCAAATGAGGAGAAGGGGATGCTGAGCAGATGAACATTAAGAAAATCACATAATAGCTAGCTGGGACTGACCTACTCTGGTGATGGGATGGCCAAATACCCTAATAGTTGTGCCAGAAACCCCATCCAAGGACTGAGGAATCTGGATGCAGGCATCCACGGCTAGGCCCCAGGTGGAGCGCTGGGAGTCTAATTAGCGAGAAAGAGGAGGGTTTATATGAGCGAGAATTGTTGAAACCAAGGTTGGATAAAACACAGGAACAAATAGCCAAACAAATGGAAACACATGAACTATGAACCAAAGACTGAGGGGCCCCCAACTGGATCAGGCCCTCTGAATAGGTGAGACAGTTGATTGGCTTGATCTGTTTGGGAGGCATCTAGGCAGTGGTACCAGGTCCTGGGCTCCTTGCATGAGATAGCTGTTTGAAACCTGGGACTTATACAGGGACACTTGGCTCAATCTGGGAGGAGGGGACTGGAATTGCCTGGACTGAGTCTATCAGGTCGATCTCAGTCCTCGGGGGTGGCCTTGATCTGGAGGTGGTGGGAATGGGGGGTGGGCTGGGGGGAAGGGGAGGGGGCAGGAAGGGGGAGAACAAGGGAATCTGTGGCTGTTATGTAGAACTGAATAGTAATGTAGAACTGAATAGTATTGTAAAGTAAAAGAAAAAATAAAAAAAAAAGGAAAAAAAAGAAAATCACATAATAGGAAGAATGTGTTATACTAAGGTCAGGAAAGGTAAAATAAGTTCAGAGCAATATTGAAGAAAACTGTTGAAGCAAAAAAAAAACCTGTAGAATGGGTAAACAGTTTGGATATTAAGATTTTATAGTTAAGAAAATTCAAGCTTGCTAGCCAAGTCAAGATAAGAGACTGCCAAGAAAGGTAATACCCATAAGAGCAAGAAGAAAAGGGCGTATTATTTTACTTTGCCTCTCTATCTGAGACTTTTGTATATCTTTAAAATGCATACTGGAGGAGGAAATTTATTCTTTCAGGTATTTTTTTTATTTTATAATTTTGGAAAGCCACAAACCCATCAGCACTATCTGATAGCATTAAACTTTAGACAAATGTATCGTAGAAAATTTGAAGGTAAGTTTTGAGTGTCTGCTAAGTTCAGCTCAAAGAAGAAGAGAAGGAGGAAGAGGGGGGTGACTTCAGCCTAAAGCTGAAATATTTATGAAATAATAGTGACAGTAACTATGTATGTGACAGATATAAAGCATATACACTAAGTGGCATTTTAATGTCTCACAGGTGTGGAGCTTGACTGAAGATTTTGAAAAGGGATAATTATCAATTGTTTTCACCTTAATACTTAACAGAGTCAAATCAGACAGTCCACAGTCTTGCTTTCCCAGATATGCAATTATCTCTATCTAAGTGAACATGAATTAGAAGAGGCTTGCTGCTTTCCTTGTAAATTCAACAAGGTCAAACAAATATATTGTCATGGTAGCACTAACCCAAATGCAGATTTTAACATCACCACACAAATCAGACCTGGCTACATAGATCACAAAAACCATAAATTGAAAGCATTCATTTGTACAAAATAACTGAAATGCATTATCATTTGTCAATAATATCAATGGATTAATACAAAATTATTAAACATATCTACTGTAGCTTAAATTGTGGGAGAACCAAGAGAAAATTCAGTGTATTTATCAATGTAAATGATAATGGTATACAGATGTGATCCCCTTGGTACTAACAAAAATTAACTTGAGCTAAATATCTTGGATTAATTAATGGTAGCAAGAAGGAGGAGTGAGTGGGAAAAAACACAAAAAAATAAGAATACAATATAAAGCAACAACAAAAAAAACTAAGAATAAGGCAGAACAATTTCTAACAAGATTGTCAGTTTCAAAACTTACATTTAGTCAATAGAAAAGTAGGCTACGAGTCTGGCTTGGCGTTTTGTTATGTCCTGAGCATTTACTATTAGAACATCAAAAATGAAGATTGAATTCATTTACTCATTAATTTCATTTATGACGGGGAAAAAAGTGTCTGATGATGGTGTGAAGGTATAAATCAGACAGTGTAAGCATGGAAAAGGTAGGCTTCAGTATCCACAATTTCAAACACATCAGATGCAACTTTTTTATTTGTGACATCAGAAAAGTGACCTTCATGTGTTTTTCTTCAATACTCATTGTTCTAAGAAGAAATCTTAATAGCATTCGAAGCTATTATATAAGCTAAGATATCGGGAAATCTTTAGTATCACTGAGGAAACATTATCAATATTGATGTCCTAAGGTAGCTGATTCTGAGTGGAAAATTTCCAGCTTGATTATCAGTGAATTTTAAACTGAACTGTCAATATTTTTAAAAATGTGTCTCACTGTGTCTTTAAATGTCTAGTTTAACAGATTTTCTTCTCAACACCTGTATCAGCTATTGCTAACTCAATACAATCATAAAGCAGGGTCTCCTGCTTTTTCAAATAAGCTAGAATTAAAGACACAAGCAAAAGCTTACTATTCCTGGCTTGTTGGAATTGACGACATTTAAAATATTAGTGAAGCATACAAGCATCCTCAACTTTCTCAATCTTTCATTCAAAAAGCATTCTTATTTCATTACAACTTTCCCCAAAACTCTTAGAAGCTGACCCAATGGTTCAGGTTCATTATGTAGAGGGCAGCGTTGTTGTTACAGGATTCTAGGAGAAGCTTCATTGTAATACAACCACCAGGATAATGTATTAACACAAATTAATATTGATCTCATAATAAAGAAACAATATATGTTTCTACACGTGTTAGTAAAGCTAACCTTTTCCAAATTGATATCACCATTTATACCTATATAAATGAGTAACAGAGCTGTGAACTGCATAACTTAAGTATTCTGTTGAAAGCAGAAATTTGTTTTTATTTTTGTTTTATTTTTGTTGTTGTCCTTGTTTTTCAAGACATGGTTTCTCTCTGTATCCATGGCTGTCCTGGAACTTACTCTATAGATCAGGCTGGCCTTGAACTCAGAACACCTGCCTCTGCCTCTCAATTGCTGGGATTAAAGGCGTGCACAACCACAGCCCAGCAATAACAGAATTTTTAACATTTATTTTCTGTGTTGTTGGGAGCATTGGAAGCCTTGACTAAACCTATAAAGAAGAAATGAAGTACTGAGTGAATATGTATTGATGACATAGAAATGGCCATGTCAAGGACCAATGCTTCCTATAGGAATGTCACCAAGCCTTATTCCCAAAGTAAGGATAGCAAAGTGTTCCTTTAGTCTGAGTGGGAATGGTGGCAGTGTGTGCAAAACTGGCCACCTCAGTTTTCTGCCCAGGGATGCTTACAACCTGAGGCATCTTACTATAGAGACCTCATACTAAGTCTAACTAACTTCTCCCACGTGTACTGTGCATAATAAACTCCCAGAGATTCCCAGGTTACAACATGTGGTGGCCTCTATCAGAGAGAGCACAGCCCACCTGGCCCTAGCTTTTATGTAAATATGTCTGTTCTTAATTCTGTCGCCTCTTCTGGTCAGGTTTCCAGGACCAAGCTGTGCTAGACACAGCAATGTGTATGCTCACATGAGCACATGCATGCCATGCCATGTATGTGGAAGTCAGAGGACAACTTGTAAAAGTCAATTCTTTCCTCTACTATGTGGATTCTGAGGATCAAACTCAGGTTACCAGAGTTGGCACCAAGCACATTTACCAGCTGAGGCATCTCACTACCTGCAGAATTCTTTAAAACATGTAGCAGTTTCCTAAAATGTATGCATATGTGAAATTAATTTAAATGAAGTCACTACATAATAGGGAGACAATGCTCAGCTAGACATCTTATGACACCAAAGTAAAACCTCAGTGCCAAGAATGGCTTACCTCTTGTTGAGTTTTGTCCAAAAGGGTTCAATAGATTCTCCCAAATATAACAGGTTAATGCAAGGCTAATGACCCCTCCACAACTTGATGGTAAGGTCCTATTGCTGAAGACATGCTACTTATGTCATCAAACATGGAAAAATTGAACTGGTGCCAAACTAGAAGCTTTGCCCCTGTTTCATGGTACTGGAAGGTACTTTTTATGTTACCAGATGAGAAAAGTAATCGCCAATATTATCCAGCTACAAACCCTGTGTCCTATAACAGTACCTGAAAGATATACTAATACATTGCTGTGTGGTGGTGGTGCAGGCCTTTAATCCCAGCACTGGGAGACAGAGCCAGGCAGATTTCTGTGAGTTTGAGGCTAGCCTAGTCTACAGAGCAAGATCCAGGACAGGCACCAAAACTACACAGAGAAACCCTGTCTCAAAAAACCAAAATAAATAAACAAAAGATATACTAGTACAATAGTGGCACAAACATCATGGGAGTAAACAACCACACTCTGATTAGATTTAAGGCCCACTCCATGAGACGCAACCCATATCTGATACTGCTAGAACAGCTAATAATCTGAGACTGGATAGGTCATGGTCCTTCAGGGAAAATCTACTACTATTATACTGCAATAAAATGACTCCTAATGCCACATTGCTATACCCAGAGATCAGTGCCTTGATCCACCCTCATGACAGAAACTTCTTCTTGCAGTAGATGTTGACTAACATAGAGATCCACAACTGCACAGAGAGTGAGAGACTTTGGAGAATTCAGCCTTATATGGGATGCCTTTATCAAGCCCTTCTCCTCAAGGCTCGGGGATCTATAAAGAAGAGGAAGCAGAAAGATTGTAAGAACCAAAGGAAATGACTCTTCCAGACACAATAGGATTGATACACACACAAACTTGCAGAGACTGTGACATCTCCCACAATACCTGCACAGGTTCAAGCCAGACAAAATCCAAGAATGATGGAGAAGTGGACACAAAGTTACACCCCTTACTAATAAGATATCTGCCATTAATACCAGCTTGGAAGCAGAAAAACATTTTCTTCAAGAGTCACATTGCGTATTATCAACCACACTTTAGGGCAGGCCCTACGTCCTTTACAAGTTAACCAATACAAAACGAACTCCATATTTTTTGTATTCTGTTTTGTTCTGTTTGGGCATTTTTTTGGTATTAATGAGTTTCTTGTTTATATGTTTTGATTTTCACTTTTTGTTTTTTATGTGAGACAGAGACAGGGAACTTGAAGTTGGGCAGGAAGGGAGGAATAGAGGATCTGAGAGGAGTTTGAGGAAGAAAAAGATTGACTAAAACATATTGTCTGAAAAAAAAAGACTTTTAAAGAAAAGCTGGATTTAGGTGTTGAGCCTAACATTGGGGCTCTTATTACCATTCTGAGCCTCTCTTGCTACAACTCTTACATGGATGGATTGAGTTAGATTTCTCTGAAATGTCTTTCTTCACCACTATCCTGATATTTAATAGTTTTGAAGTAAGAGATTTTATTCTAGAAATTAACAACACAAATGTCTCCCTTCAGCCTCCACTTTCATAACTTTTTTCCTAAAATCATTAATCTCTTACATTAGTGCTACAATTTAGATAAAATGTTGCTCAAAGGCCTGTGTATTAAAAGCTTGTTCCTGGACTGATATTTTCAGAGGTATTATAACCTGTAAGAAATGGAGCTTGATGGAAGATCTTCAGGTCATTGGGAATATCTTAGAAGGAGACAATAGGACCCCCACTTTCTCCTCACTTTTTTTACTACCAGGGTAGAGACCCAACTCTCTCGCTAGGATTTGCTACCTTGCCACATGCCCAAAATAACAGTGCCAATCAACTATGGACTGAAAAGTACAACACAATGAGCCAATAACACTTATCTCTTTTTTGGGTGTTAGTCTTGTGCATGCTACACACCACTCTATCATTAAGCCACAGCTAGTGAGCAAAAATGAAATCTTTCCTCTTTATGAGTTGATTATCTCAAGAATTTGTTACATTAGCAGAAACAAGATGAACACAAAGAGCAGACTGCATAGGGCACAATGAGTTGGAAAAGTAGTTGGAGACATCAATCAGCCTGGTTTGGCTATAAACCCAACTCCCCTATCGTCCTTATGGTGTGGTTTATAAGCTGTGTTCCTCTTCTCTGGCTCCTTACTACAAAGCGTAAGCTGCTGTCTCGCCAAATGGTCTAGGTATACACATATCAACAGTGGGCAGATTGAGACCACATTTCCTCAAGCAGTGGGGCTCACCTTACCGCATTATCTTCATCGACGTGTGACAGAACTCAGTAGCAGAAGCACTCAAGTTCCTGACACCAGCGGTGGGGTGGAAAGTACTTAGTAAACGTTGATTGCAGGAAGAGGGGAGAAGATGGGCGGGGGGGCAGAGAAGACAATTTACACACTTGCATTTTACAGATTTATGCATTGCTGGTAGAACTATAAAGTTGTACAGACCATGGATTCCTGGACAGTGTAAGCACATGATTACTCAACAGATGAGTATATACACAAAATAATTTATAAGAACAAGAAGAGATTTTGAACACAAACACTCTTAGTATGCTTTGTTATAACTCAAAGTAAAAACCATTAAATGTCTACAGGAAAAAATGCATAAATAAAATATGATATACATAAATGGAATTCCATTCAGCCCTCCAAAAACAACCTGAAATTGTTCAGCGTACTATATCATGCAAGAACTCTGAAGATATTACATTGAATGAAATTGTTACAAAAATGCAGGCATTATGTGACCCCACATACATAAGGTATCTAGATCATATTAAAAGATGAAAAGTTCTGGAAATGCATGGTAGTACTGCCAACAGGATGTGGATATACTTTATACAACAGCACCGTGCACCTAGAAATGGTCAAAACTATAAATTTATGGACACTTACTTACAGGAAAAAGTATTCACAAGAGTATTGAAGTATTCTTACTATTCCTTCTCATTTCTCTCATCTGGGAAAGTTAAGTGAATGTTCTTTTTTAATGTTGCCCCTGCCAGAAACTGCCGGGAAATACATTTCATGTTCCAAGCAATTCTCTCATGGTTCCAAAAGGAAATGAAAGATCAGCAGCTGGTTAGGACAGCCCCCAAATCCTCCCCAAGACCCAACAGACTGACAGACACTGAATATCAAAGATACTGTGAACGCAGACACCAACAGCAGCCCCCTGTGACATGGGAACCTTCAGTTTTAAAACTGTTTGCCAAAATTGTAGGAATTCACCAACTCAGAGTACTTTCAGAATCATAGAGGAGGAGGCCTTCAGACCAGCAAATTTCTAATAAAAGCAGTCAGGCACTATGGACTAGGGAATTTGAAATTCTACTGCAGAAAGTCCTATACCAAACTTAATCAATTACCCAGCTAAACCAAAAGATGTTCCACCACAGCTTTAAGAAGAAAGGCAAAGTTGAGACAGAGTAATCCAGACCAACTTCATATTGATTACTTGCTTTTTAAGTATAAAACTCAGCTCAGTTTATCCATAGTCAAAGACTAATAAAATCAAGGAATGTCAAAAAGAAAAAAGAGACTACACAGGTCATTGCATTCCACCCTACCATTTTGGTACTAAGACAGTTGAGAGTCGGAGTTTAAATTATCTATGTAGAGACATGGAGCAGAACCTATTCAGAACCCCAGTCTCTGAAGCTTCTAGCTTGTTCATTCTACATTCCACATCCCTGGCTGAATAATTGCTCAGAAGGAAGAAAGAATAATATTAGGAAAATATGAATCATGTTGAAAAACAAAGGGAGAAAGTAATTGCTTCATTTATTTAGCCAATTATTTGAAATCATCAAGCTAAATGGATTTAATGCAAAGCATTTTAAACATTTTTAATTAAAATATAATTACATAATTTTCCTTCTTCCCATCCCTCCCCACAACCTTTCCCATGTAACCCCTTGCTTACTCACTTAAATTCATAGTCTCTATTTCTTTAATTGGTGTGTGTATATGTGTGTGTTTGTGTGAATATGTGAATATAACCTGCTCAGTCCATGTAATGTTGTTTGGTTGCATATGGTTTCAGGGCTGATCACATGGTGTTGTATAACCAGTTCAGGTGATCTTCTCAGGTGAAGACTATTTCTCTTGCTCTCAGCATTCAGTAGTTGCTTATAGTTCTTTGTCTATGTTTGAGGCCCCATGAGATTTTTTCCCTCCTCTACATTAGCATGTCTATTGATGTCCTTGTTTTGGTCTTATTTAGGAAGCCATGCTGATGGGATCTCATGGATATAGATTTTTCTGACATTTCTAAGAGACAAAATCTCACCATTATCATCCTGGACCTTTGGTTCTTATTATCTTCCCACACCCTCTTCCACCATGATCCCTGAGCCTTAGGTGAAGGAGTTGGTTGTATCTTAGATTTATCTGTTGGACTGGATCCTACATGGTCACTTGTTCTCTGTATTTTGATAAGGTATTGTTTTCTGGAATGGTCTTTGTAGGAAGAAGCTTCTTTATGAGGGGTAAGACCTATACTTAGCTGTGGGTATAAAGTGAAATATTTATAATGTAGTTAGAAATTATGCTGGTTCAGTAGAGTGGCCATCAGAGAGTCTTCTTCAATAACTATGAATTCAATAGTCCTAGGTAGCTGGGTTTCCAGGAGCAGGCATGACTTCCCTCTTAGTGAGAGGGCTTTAAATCCAATTATGTAATGCAAAGCATTTTGAAGTTTTACATTGTGTCACAAGGAAGGCTAATACTGTCCATGTTCTCTACATGTGGCTTTCCTCTTTCTTAAAAAACAAAAACAAACAAGCAAACAAACAAAATGTATAAAGTCTTAGAAACTGTGAAATACTTTTATACTATGGCAGTTCTCAGATTTTTGAAATTTTCATGGGATAGCTGACAAAAACCACACACAATTTTTAGTGAGGCATATATCCCTGCCATAAAGAAACTAATGCAAAAATCTAAAGCTATATTACACCTAGCTTGCTTCCTCATGCTACACTAAAGTCTTAGTCCTTCAAATAACCTGTCTCTTAAGCCTAAATCTACTTTTAACTTGAACGCAATCACAGACTGATGGAATAGTAGTGGAAGAAATTGTGTCCCACATGAAGCTTTCTCCAGAGAGTGTTCTGAGCCTTCACTTGTCTCTCAGTCCTGAGCTGTTTCGCACCCGCCACTGTCCTCCCACAGTGCTGAGGATACCCTTAGTCAGTCTGCCTCTTCTATCTCCTTTTCTTCCACTCCATTGTTGCTAACAAGCTGTGAAGAATCTTTTAATCTTCCAAAGACCTCTGCAACAATCAAGTCCCCCTTTTCTGTGGGTTTGCTGCTACATCACTGCCCATCTCAGCCCTCCACACTTTCTTTTGTAGAAGAGAGTCAGTGCTTTCCATGAAAACTGTCTTCAGTCTGAACAGGCAACAACTGAACCAACAAATGCAAATATGTGTCTCTGTAGGGCCAAGATATCATCCACGACAGGAAAGGCACTGAGTCACAAGTCCACCTGGGGTTTTTCACTTACCACGGGTGGAGGGGACAGTTTCTCAGTACCTAAGAGGTAAACAATGCAGAATCATAACAATTCTATCGATGGATATTCATGTTCTCCATGTTACAGTTGAGGAGAGTGAGGCTCAAAGCCCCTCAGAGCAGCTCATTTGGGCCAGTTTCTTTAAATGGAGCTAGCTCACTACTGAAGCTTGTAAGAGTGTTACATAGTGTATAGTTTACATTGAATTATCCCTACAGGCCCTTGTCTATACTAGTCGCAGGTTTAGTGCAGGATTTTGAAAACTGTAGCACCTTCAAGGCTCACCTGGCAGAGACAGAGTACAAAGGTCAGGACCTGGCTGTGTTTCTGGTTTGCTCCTTCTTCTTCTTGTTCATTCTTGTTAGGAACTCATGTGCCTGCTCTGACACACCCTCCTTGCTGTGATGTACTGATCCCTCTGAAACTGTGAGTCACTAGAAGCCTTACCCTCTTCCACTTGTTTTGCTCATAGTGATGCGCACACAGTCAACACGTGTTTCAGTTTGTGCATGAGGTCCCCACAAGCATTAAGTCAGGACTGTCTCTTGTTATCCATGGAGACCCTCTTCCCCTGCCACTTGACACTCTGACTTCCATTTTGGCTTTCTTCTTATACTGGAGATGGTCACCATACGTCTCTCCTCTGTTAAATGATCCTGCCTGGGATATTTTAGAACTTGTATCAGAAAATGGTATTATTACTCATAACCAACCTTCAGATATTTGTTAATTAGGGCACCATGAAACTGACCTGCCTCTTAGCCAAAACGTGTAAGAACTGGAATTACAACTCACTGAAATCAATGAGAGACTCATCTGACAGCGAAATACAAGCCTCTCACCTGTCCCATGCAAAAGTTATTAACTTCCGTTCCTTTCTACACAGGGGCAGAAGATACTTGTTTTGTTTTGTTTTTTTAAGTAAATGAAAACTGTAAAAATGACAATATTGGGAATGACAATAGTAATTAACTTTTTATTTAACAAGTATCAAGCTCCAAGGTATAAGCTTTATAAATACCTCACTTATTCCTCCTAGAAATCAAGCAGGAACCATTATCTTTAGATTTTTGAATGAGGGGTTTTTACTGAAATTTGTTCTTAATTAAAACATAACCCTACTATAAAAGCACATAACTCTAATAGGATCTCTTTAAAAAAAAAAACCATTGCTATTTCTCAAAGAGCCACATGCAGAATCTTCAAAACATGATTGACATATTCTAAAATGTAAGTAGATGCGATTAGGTCAAGGTTAATCTTGGACTGCACACAAGAATACAAAATGAAGACTCTCTGATGATGACTGGATAAGGCACTGATCTATGAGTAGAGCAGAGTATCATTAGGAGTCATTTCATTGATTTTTTTTTTTTTTTAGACCAGTGGTGTTTGGCTTTACCCTAGGCCTCTGGGCTATCTAGTCTCTGGTTCTTCATTACCTAACCAGTGTTGGGTATGGGTTCCTTCTCGAGGAGTAGGCCTTAGGTCAGATCAGACATTGTTTGGCTACTCCCACAAGTTCTGTGCCTCCATTACCCCAGCATATTTTGTAGGCAGGTCAGAGGGTAGGTCAAAGGTTTGGTGTGGGGTCAGTGTTCATTTTTCTCTTTTGGTAGCCTACAAAGTACCGTCTTGAACCAAAGAGACTAGAATATAGGGGTGAGGGTGCCTTGTAAATTTGTGTGGGTGTTGTCCTCAGCAATGGGGTACTGCTGTCAGCTTGCAGAGAGCAATCTTTTGCCTTAGCAACAGTCTGGGTTGTTTGAAGATTTCCATGGGACCCTGTTGGTCAACAACTTAATTGAATACAACCTAGTCCCTCCACTAGAAGCCTTCCCTGGCTATAAGAGATGGCCAGTTGAGACTCTTTATCCCCCATTACTAGGAGTTCAAGAAGTTTCCTTTACACTAGATTTTCATAACACCCCTCAAAAGCCTCCCCAATTCCATCCATGCCTCCCTGCACTCTATCCCTCTACACCATCTCCCCAATCCACCTGATCCCCCTACTCTTGTCCCTACCCACCTCAGTCTGCCCATAAAATTGATTCTATTACCTCCTCCCAGGGAGATCCCTGTGCCCCACACCCCGCAGTTTCCTCCTATTTACCTAACCACTCTGGGTCTACAGATTGTAGCTTAGTGATCATTTGCTTAAAGACTAATATCCCCTTATAAGTGACTACAAACCATATTTATCTTTCTGAGTTTGGGTTACCTCACTCAGGATGATTATTTTTTCTATTTCCATCCATTTGCCTGCATATTTCATGAAGTCATTTTTTTAACATCTGAGTAATACTTTATTGTATAAATGTGCCACATTTTCTTTATCCATTCTTCTGTTGAGGGACATCTAAGTTGATTCCTCTGGCTGCAGATGTGGATAGATACAGAGACCCATAACCAGATATTATGCAGAAAGAGTCTAAATTGCAGGTCTCCATCAATCCTCTCTGAGCTCAAGGAATCTCACAGAAGAGGAAGCAGAAAGATTGTAAGAGCCAAAGGAGATAGAGGCCACCAGGAGAACAGGACCCTCTGAATCAACTAAGCAAGGGGCATAGGAGCTCACAGAGACTGAAGCAGCAAGCATAAGGTCTGCAGGGTCTGCAATAGGTTCTCTGTATATATATTAAAGCTACTAGCTTAGTGTTTTTAATGGAACTCCTGACTATAAGAACCAGTGTGCCTGCTCTTGAGACTCTTTTCTTCTGTTGGGTTGTCATATCCAACTTCCATATGATAGTTTTTCCTTCATCTTACTGTACTTTATTTTTTCACATTTGGCTTTTATCTCTTAGAAGCCTGTTCTTTTCTAATGAGAGACAGAAAGGGAGTGGATCCAGAGAGGAGGGGAGATGGGGAAGAACTGGGAGGAGTAGAGGGAAGGGAAACTATAATCAGGATATATTGTATGGGAAAAGAATCTATCTTCAATAAAAGAGAAAAAAGTACCATGGCATTTAAAGAGGTCTGTTCCATTTGTGATAATCTTTCTGAGCATAATATGTGCAATGCTATGTATCTTTTTACTGCTATA
The DNA here is from genome assembly GCF_049852395.1 of Peromyscus maniculatus bairdii. Taxonomy (NCBI): domain Eukaryota; kingdom Metazoa; phylum Chordata; class Mammalia; order Rodentia; family Cricetidae; genus Peromyscus; species Peromyscus maniculatus. Next base: position 103,040,841 of record NC_134853.1, read on the forward strand.
AAAAATGAAAACTATCAACCATAAATGTGCAAGAACACTGGCCAAATAATAAGCTTTTGTTCTGCCACTTACAACCAGATGAGTTCAAATTATTTCTCTGCTTCCTAAATCTTGGTTGTTGGGCACAAATTTAAAAAGCAAAACAGTGCTTTTATCAAACCAGAATATCTGGATGAGAAATAAAAATATTCATATCTTATACTCACATAACTCCCACTTCCTTCATCATAGATGATGCTGAACAGAGACCCTGCTTTGTACTTCACTCAAGAAATGTTGAATTACCAAAGGCATTCAATATGAGCAGAGGCTGCTATATGACAAGAGAAATCGTTGACTAAGAATAGCAGTCATCAGGTAAAGAAGAAAGTGCCATAATTTAAATGTATCAATGAATTTTTAAATTATTTTAAGTAGAATCAGATATGTGTATATATACATAGGACAAGATAAAGATTTCTAAAGCATAATACATGTATAAGTACGTTAAAATCAAATGCAGGGGGGAATAAAAGTCTTTGTAAATGACAATATCATTCAATTAAATGCATGCAGAGGTGAAGCTAGAAAGTCACCAAAACATGAGGGAAAGTTGATGAGGATCTGGGATTTATATGGCTTTAAATCGTCTCTCCATAAATTCTCTATTAAGTATAAAGTAAAGCAGGTAACACAGAGTGGAGAGGCTTGATAAATACCACCTTAACCAGCGATGACAGTTAACGCCATCAATACACAGAGAAAGTCAAGTCTAGTCCCTGCCCATGGAGTGATCAGAGAAGAAGCAAACATCACGCATGACTTCTGTTGTATTTCAGCACTGCCCAAACCCACAAAAACATCAGCCATGCTCAGACTGAAAGTCTCCTACAGAACAACCAGCCTGAACTCCTAAAACACACTCAGTAAAAAGAAAAGAGACAGAGCATGCAGCTTCTCCAACGTATAAGTAAAAAAATAGAGACACAGAGCAGAGCTGGGTCAGAAAAAAACAAAGGCATAAAGAGGGTAATTTAAACAACTATAATATGTAAGTTCAGATCAACAATTAAATCATACCATACTGTTCATATTACATTTTCTCATTTTGTAATGGTGTCATGGTGGTACCCAGGAACACACTTGAGCTTCTGATATACAAACTATAGTATTTAGAGGTGAGATTAAAGAATTTCCTAAACTTAGTCTTAAATAGGGCACAACACACTCAAATATATAAAGAAAGAAAATAATAATGCATATGAGAGCAGATATAAATAATCTATGATACTATATAAAAATAAGTTACAAAGCAGATTTTTTTTCAAAAGCTAACTACCCAGTCATACAGTTCTTATTAGTACCTACATGATTATTAATGCATTTGATCAACTAAAAACCACATGCTAAGAATAACAAATACCTTACTGAAATAAAAACAATTCAAAGCATGAGGATCAAATATGTGAACCTGGATGAAATTCAGGTCAATAGAAGGGATGCTGTACACCACTAATGCCTGACACTCTCATAGTGGATATTACATTTTTGAGATCATATCCTTCCAATAGCTTTTTGGCTCAAGATTCAGCACAGGAAATTATCTGAGCTGGTTGAGTAGACCATCCTCAAGTGAGCAGTCACATCACTGCTGATATTAGATCTCACTTTTTACTTTAGTACATGGCATGGAAAAGCAATTCATCTCCTAGAATATGTTTCATAAGAAAAACAGAACTCTCTGATTCCATTCCAAGTAATTCCAAGGCAACAGTGAATTCTGCATCCAAAGCTGAAAGGAGCCATTTTTACAATTTGAAATCTCACTGTCAACATAAATTCTTTACAGAACACTAAAGACAAAACAAGTAATGTCCAAACAACTATGCTGCCCATACTCACCAAATAGTCTTAAATTACCAAGCATTGTGCATGTCATTTTTTTTATCATATTGTAACCTTATTTAATATACCTTATAGAAATAAGAGTCCAGGATGGAGACACTGTAATGTCATAAAATATGCTCTTTTGAAAACCAATTTTAAGGCATCTAGCCGAAAAAGAGGGAAATTTTCACCTATGTGTGGTAGTAATGAATTCTTTTTCTATAAATTTCAGGACAGGAAGGCAGTCGGCCGACCTACTCAGACATTGGAAGACACTGCCTAAAGTTTATTCACCTTTAGAAAAATACCAAGCTGAACCTCCAAGTTTGGGCTGCACAAAAATTATGAAGTCCTGCTTCCTCTCCCTGAAGGACCACATGGAAGAGCAAACTTTGATGCTGAGGCAACTCTGTAGCTCTGTGTTCATATTGTTATCTTGGTCCCTCTTGAGTCATCTCTCAATTACCCAGGAGCCTATTCCATGGTACTGTGGGGTTTTGTTTGTTTGTTTGGTTTGGTTTGGTTCTGTTTTCCTAAACAATGTGTATAGAATGACAGGAGCGTTTCTCCTATTCCATTATCCCTGTTTGGATATGTTCTTACCACTAAACCATCCACAGCACAACCTGGCTTCCTTCCTGAACCATCTCCCTCTTACCAATGTCACTCCAGCTAGCCTCTCCTATCCCCTGTTCCCTGGACATGAAGTTTCTTCTCAACTCTGTCCCTGTCATCCACTCCCCCTAGAATATCCTTCATCTCTACTCAGTGTGCTGAGATTATATAGACCTGTATATAACATAACAAGAAGATTCAGAGGTCTTCTTCATTGCCCTCCATTATCCTGTCAATCAATTATTTTTCTTTGTCTCCTAAAGCATTTTGGTGTATCTCAAAGCATTTTTTTCCTTACAAGTTGGTAGGACAGAGTTTTTGCTTTTGTAGTTTACCTTCTTGGAGGCACAGCTATGTTTTACCCTTTGCTATTGCTGTGCAATTTTCAAAGATCTTGCTGAACACATTCAATGAATGAACCAATGAATCACAATGGAAAATTATCAAAAGGCTTTGGACAAGATAAAGCAAGCTATGGGAAATCAGGAGTGCCATGGCTGAGTTAATTATTCATAGTACTCAACACAATGGCTGGGATAGCTTAGTCTTAAGGAGATAAACATGTTCATCTTATTCTGAACTTTATTTCCAAAAGTAATATTTGCCCAGATAACATCAAATTCTTCAAAGATTGCTGTTGACTTCATCTTCTACTCTCCACTACCCCATTGCAGAAAGAGCCATATAAAGTGCAAATGAAATTGAAACTGTATGTTGAAAATCATAGAAGACTTCAGGGTGAATGCTGCTGACCTTAAAACTATAGAAAGATCTTTCTAAGCACAGAACTCTGTGTAGTTATGTATGCCTCTCCAGATTTTCACACAGTATCATCAATAATTTCCTAATACACTCTCACAAGAAATGTAACAAAAAGGACTCCTGCTTTAAAATTCTAAGACCTTTTGTGGAGTTTTCACTGGACCTACTTTTAAATTATTTTTTCCAGATTTCCAGCCCCCCCCAAAAAAATCTGCATGTAATCATTTCATAAAAAGAAAGAAGGGAATGTTTTATTATATTCCAGTCTGTTGATGAATGTCATACATGTTTGGCTATGATTTCTCTGTTCTAAGTATAGCTCAATTTAAAAGGGATGGGAACTCTCCTCAAAACATCTAAGTCCAACACAAGATGCTTCCTTTACACAAGAGCCAAATGCACAGAATTGACTGTGGCCTCACAAGGACCTGTTGTTTTTAAGAATATTTCATGTGTGAGTACAGCGTGCAACCTGAGCCTTCAGTGGGGTGTGCCTGAGGAGGGAGGTGGTAGTAGGGGAGGAGACAAGACCCTGGCCAATAAGGGAGTCCTGCTGTGGGATGGTCTGTATGTAAAATTGCTCTGATTGGTCAATAAATAAAACACTGATTGGCCAGTGGCCAGGCAGGAAGTATAGGCGGGACTAACAGAGCAGAGAACTGAGAGAACAGGAAGACAGAGGGAGACTCTGCCAGCCGCCGCCATGTCAAGCAGCATGTGAAAATGCCAGTAAGCCACGATCCATGTGGCAAGGTATAGATTTATAGAAATGGGTTAATTTAAGATATAAGAACAGTTAGCAAGAAGCCTGCCATGGCCATACAGTTTGTAAATAATATAAGCATCTGTGTGTTTATTTTATAAGTGGGTTGTCAAACTGCCGGGGCTCAGCGAACTGAAGAGAAGCTCTCCAGCTACAGAGTCCTTTGGAGGTACACTGGGTACAATTAAGGGCAAGAGGTTACAACTTGCAGGTGACTTCCTTTGCAGAAAAAAAAAGTCAGCCCCCTACTATAATTACATATTTACATTTACTGGTTTGGAGGGGAGTCTCTGCTGGCCTTCCCTCCTCCCTGGAGTTGGCTGTCTTACTGATTCTTGTTGCATTCCTTTCTTTATTCCAGTGAAGACTTTTTTCACCCTTTACACAAACATACACCCACATCCCAACCACTTACATTCACTCCCACTCCAGCAGATGCACAGGGGCTCCTAGTCAAAGGCACTCCCCCAGCCTATACATCAGGAGATCTCAGGCTCTTGGATGCTGTTGCCAAAACCAACTGTGCTCTCCTGCCAAGTTCCCTTCCTCTTTGAGTGACATCTGAAAGGACAAAGGGGCAAGTTAGAATAGGCCTTATTTCCAGTGGATAAGACGATCACTACTGAGCAAGGGGCAATTTTGATGTCAACACCATTTTATCTGAAGTATTCAAGACTTCTAGTCAAAATAGGAAATGAGGAACGATGATAGAGTAGAAAAGAAGGTGGGACAGGCAGCTAGACAAATCCCAGGACCCTATGCAGTAAGGGCTGGCACAGACTTCCTCTTGGAAGCAAGGGATCGAGGAGAGTAGCAAAACATTTGATCATGTATGTAGCCTACCCCAAACCAATGTGACTCCAGAAGGGGTAACATGCAGAAGTCAACCTTCTGGGGATACCCTCAGCCACCTGCATTGTAACAAATATAGCTTCTTCCCTACTGTTGTCCCTTTCTATCTCATACCATACTATCTCCCTTTCTAGCTCTACCACATACAGCTCCCTATCACCCTTACCAAGACCAATGTCTTCCATATCAATGATGACCCAAAGTCAAATTGAACATTCTGCTCCCCATCACTTGGAATAAGGCATGCTTGTTCATCATTGCTGAAAAATGACCAATACCCTTTGCAAACAAGAAAAGAGATTCTAGAAAGCAAATGTTGAATTAATTAAAATCATTTTAAAGCATCCCTGGGCCTCTGACTGCCTTCTAGCTTAACATCCTTGGTTCTGAGACTCCAAATAAACTAAGACAATATTTAGTGGCCTAGTCAGCTTACTTGAGATGAACTGAATGCATCAGGTTTGATCTAGTGTCTCTCCCAGGTAAAAGGGGCATCTTCCTGACCACCTTTCTAATCTGCCCAGAGGAGAAAACAATTCACAGTTCTCACAATGATGTTGCTGAGCTACTAAAAGCTCTCCTACTTCCTTCTCCATGTTTTACTCTGTGTGGGGGAGGGACACAAAATTTTATTTTGATGGGCTTTTGTTTTTTTAATATCATAAATTTTATTATTTTTTAAAAAGTGTAGATTAGTGAGAAAACAACATGCCAAAATTAACCAGACCCAAAGTCTCTACAATTCATTTAATTCCTATACAATTTAATAGCTATGTGAAATGGAATTTTGAAGCTTCACATTAAATTTCACACTTTCAGTATTAAATATATTTTTATGCACTTATCTACTGCCAACCCCCAAAAAATCCATGACAGTACTAGAACTAGGAAAAAAAAAGTCTATATTATCTTTTATTATTACAAGTAAAGGATGCAAGTTACAAAAACATATTTTGAATCTTCTCAGACTCTGCTTAGTCATAAGGACCATGTCTACGTTTTTCATTTATTCTACAAGCGTTTACTGAGTTCATATACAGCACAGATCTGAGATGCCAGTAGAGATTTACAATAAGACTTCACCTCCCAGCTTAGTGAATACAATTAGATTTAAGTGTTTCAAACTCCTTTAATAAGTCCAGTTTGATGATCTAAGCAATTCCAGGTTCAATTCCCATGGAACCTTGAAATTTTCAGTTCAAATCTCTTGTCAGCTCCAAATTTCTGGATGCTACAGTACTTCATACAGAACTACCAAGAACAGCCCCCCTTGTTTTGAGCAGCCAGCCCAGCCTGCCAGAGGCAGAGCCACCTGGATGATGGATTGCATTACTGCACGAGGTGGCTGCACACATGGACAGGATACATGAGGTGACTCATAAAACTTATGAGCCATGTTCTGTGGTGTGGCCTGGGTGAGAGATGGTTCAGCTTCAGTGGAGGGATAATTAAAACCAATTAAGTGTTGCTGGAAAGATGGCAGAATTCCACTAAGACTTCAGGGGTGTATAAACTTGCTCTGGGAGAAGGCCAGGAGCCCAAGGCCTTCACCTTATTTATTTAGGGAAGAAAAAAAATCCTAACAGATTGTTGAGCTATGGGAAACCCTGTATAGTGGCCATTTGGTCTCATCAAGAAGACATCATATAATGGAAGCTAAAAAGGATTTGGATCTCTGGTTCTTCCCAAGGTCCCAGGTCATCTAATTATGAGCTGTATACCCTCACTTCACTAATGCAGATGATCCCTCCCTCCATAGAAAAAGGAATGCCTGACACCATAAATGTATTCCTTTCTCTGATTCCCGGGCCCTCACCTTTGGAAATAGAGTTCACACAAATGAGATACAGAACAGAAAAAGAAAACAGTAATCTAAAGACAAAAGAATGGATGGCTATTTAAGAAGAGGCAGTTCTAGGTAAACACACAAGAGGCATGAGATTACAGAACATAAAAAAAGAAGGTCCCAGAACAATCCCGTGAAAGCAAGAGGTGAGTGCTGCTGAAGGACCAGGACCAACAAAGTCTAATATGGTGCCTTGGTTTCCTGAGAAACTGAGGTTACTAGCGCACACACATACACACACACACACACACACACACACACACACACACACACACACACCCTGTGCTGCAGACACCTCAGGTACAGTAACCTTTGCAGTGGCCGCCTATGATGTCTGAGATCCATTTTGGTTTGCTTCTACTTTTGCTTTTCTTTTTCTGGGTATGTTTACATCTGTCCTATGATTGTCGCTGTAGTTGTTTTTCCTTTATGTCTTCAGCTGGGGATAAGGAAAAGGAATGCTGGATTAGGATTACACACACTCATGTTCTAGAGAAAGCAACGCACAGGGGGTTCCAGACTCCCGGGCCCTTCCATTTGTCCGCCTGCTGGGGAAAACAAGAGCTGGGTATTAGTGGATCTCCATCATCATGTACTTAGAGCTAAGTTGACAGAAAGAAAGCAGAAAGTCTGCACAACGCAGCCAACAAAATACACTGTTTTCAGTTTTCCCTCTACTCAGGTAAAGGGTTTGTCAGCGCAACCCCAGACACCTCCGAAAACTTGAAATGCTCCTCCAAACTGTCAACAGGGAAGAATAGCGCCTTTGTCTCATACACAGAAATGAATTCCCTTCTGTAATAAATAAGAACAGTCTTCAATGAAAAGTTATGTACAATAGAAGTTATATATAGACCTCTGAGAGCACCAGAGGGGCGTGGATAAGGGTAAGAGAAGGCCGGGAGAGAAGGCGGACTAGGGAAAGGAAAAGTCTAGAAATGGAGCCACTTCTACCCTTGTCTTATTATCTGTCTTAAAGGGGAGAATAAGGGACACAATAACCACAATGCAGTTTGGTCAGGACCCCACTAGTCACCACATCTTCCTGAATTTCCTTACTATGTTTCTCTAAGTTATTGACTTCCTTCACTCCACTCCCTACATCCTACAAAAAGCCACGATCGCTCCATTCTTAGGGCACTGTAAATGCTTTCAACCTGGGGTTGTGCTCCCACCAAGGATCCCAAACTAAGAATTGACTACCTAGAAGTATGAATAGCAGCAGTAGTCACAATTTAATCGGTCTATCAATCAATGGATTGGTTCCACAACAAGGGGACATTTTAACACTGGAGGTCCTGATCCAGCAGGCCTGAACAGGGGCAACTATTCAGTATTTCTGACAAGTTTCCAGGTTGTGTTGCAGTTACTATTCCATGGACCCTACACTGAACTGTAGGGGCAAAGACAACTCTTAAAGAGCCGTAGTTTCAGTGAGACTTCAAAACCGCTTAGGGAGTAGCTGGTTCAAAACTGAATTCTCTGCTGGATACTTGACCTCCAAATTCTCAGTGGCATTGATTGAAAACTAATTCATTTTCTCTGACCAGTAGGCTTAGAGGCCTGGGGACATCACCCAGTGACAAAGCACTTGCCTAGATACCCAACTTACCAGAAACAAAACAAAACAAAAAAAAAAAGAAGTTGATTTCTTGTTGTGTTGTGCATAGAGGTGACCTTAAACACACACACACACACACACACACACACACACACACACACGAGAGGAGAGAGAGAGAGAGAGAGAGAGAGAGAGAGAGAGAGAGAGAGAGAGAGAGAGAGAGAGAGAGAGAGAGAGCCTACATTCACCAGGAGAGCAGTCTTGATCTGCCCATTACCTAGGAGTTTAACAGTGGTCCCAGGATTTTTCTGTCCTAAGTCAGGGTTTTGAAGGTTTGGAGGTTTTTGGTTTTTGTTTTATTTTGTTTTGTTTGTATCTACAACTATTCTTCATTTAGAATCTTTGATGAACACTAAATTGATCAAACAATTCTTGGTGGCTGGGTATGGATAGGGAAGTCCAAAAGTCTACATTTTTCTGGAAAGATCTCTCAGTCCTATTAGTCTCTGCTGGAGTGACCCATGAATAAACAACAAACACCATGGGAACAAAGCCTGAAGATTTCTTCAAGGGAAGGAAGAATGAATGTGCGGGATATATTACTGTTGGGCCAACTCAAGGGCCCAAGTCTCAGCATCTGAAAGTGTAGTTTGGGGACTCCATGTCATCACCTTAGGGATCTGGACTAACTCTAGGTCTGTAGATCCTTTCTCGCTCAGACTGGCACCTGCTCCTCTAAAAGCCTGCAAATCCATTATTTCCTAACTTATTAGGCCTGGAGTTCTGCCCATTGCCAAGCTTTCTGGTATCTGCCCTCTTCACCCTCCCAGAGTTAAGTGGCTATTCTGTTGGGGCCGGAAGTCACTGGTAATGAGTCTACCCATTCTCCTCCTGAGGCTGAGAACCTAGACCTGCTCATTTCCCCCATTTCCAGTTCCATTGTCTTTTTTTTTTTTTCTTTTAGAGAACCTTAACTTCTTGCTCAACTACTAGAAATTGTAGGGCAGATAACTACAATTCAAAGTAATGAAACAAAACAGAGCAGAGGAAAGCCCCTCCACTAAGGTTTTCATTTCAAGGGAGAGAGAAAGAGATTTTTGTATTTCATAACAGAAAGCATTAGAATGATATAGCCCCCGCACAATGAAAACCTTGTGCCTTATTAAAATAGAGATTGCTCAAGGCCTCCATTACTCACTTCCGGAAGCAATGGCAAACCTTGAGTTTGAAAAGACTCAAGTTGCTGCAATCAAACTTTGCCTGGTACCAGCTGATAACACAGCAGTTTCCAGCAATCCATTTTGGAGACTGTGTAGATCAGCAGTTTCCGGGGCTCCAGGAGACTGCACTCCGTGCTCAGGCAGCTCACAGACAGAGACACTACTGGAAGAGTGATGTCTTCATACATCACTCTGGACTCCACAGGACCAGACTCGTCCCTCACGGGCCTGCTCAGTCAGTCCCTGCTTCAACCACAGGACCCTGCTGTAGATCCCTGGTAGATGTCAGGTAGCAAACAGCAAGCCTCATGGCAGTTCCTCACTCGGGTTGGAAAACGGGCACCTGGTCTTCATTAACATCCTTGCTGTAGTTAATGTGTTGCAGGTGTGAAAGTGTGTGGCGGAAATCTGACGAAACACCTGTCTTTTGTGGCACCATTAGATCTGCCTAGTGTGGGACACGACCCCCTCGGGTGTGCTTTCTCCTGCCTTGAAAGCCACAGTAAGCATTGTCCTGTAATTACAAAATCAGAGTCATCATTGCTGGGAAGAATTCCTTAACAAATTATACCTAATTAGTCTGAAATTACCTTTAATTCATGGTGAAACCATAGGCTTAACTGTGTTCTATAACACCTTCCTTTTTATCTTTATGCAAATATGATTATACACTATCAAACTGGCACCACCAGGCATAAAACAGCTGCAGCTAGTTCTTTGGTTACTAAATGGGAACTGGACTGGTGCCATTGATTATGTTTTCTGGAATGCTGCATCAAAAAATAATAATAATATCAGCCAGTTCCTTGCCTGTGAATTCTGGTTTTTCTCCCTCCCACAGAAGCCTAATTGAAAGCTGTGAGATGGAGCACCCTCTCCACCCCCTCCCCTGCCACATTTTCTGCAGACACACGTGTACATCTTGTTACCACCCAATCTTTTAAAATGCCATGAAG